>NC_088375.1:77705000-78010000 GCF_037993035.2 Macaca fascicularis | reverse complement strand
AATTACATTTCAGGCTCCCCTGCTAAACATTGTCCATCTTTGGATCCATGATACCTTAATACAGCCCAATAAATTCTCACAGAAAAAAAAAAAAATCAGAGCCTTTACTTCTAGGTATCAATATTTAAGAAAATCTAGTTTTTAATATTTTAACTGTATGATAGAATCTTTTTAAGTTTATATTTTAGTTCCCCAAAAGACTATTTTAGCATATTTTATTTAACATATATAAACAGTTCTCAATCGTCCACATTATTTTTCGATTTTTGAAGAAAAAATAATTCGCTTTAAAACACTAAAAAATTTTAGAAAGCATTCTACCTGTTGATCAAGTATTCATCCTTTGTCTTATGATGAAACACAGGAATTGGAACACCCCAAACTCTTTGCCTTGATATACACCAATATGGCCGCCTGTCCATCATTTCAACCATGCCATTCAGTGCTGATCCAGGAATAAATTTCACCTTTTTTAACAATTCCTGCAATTAATTCATAAATCAAGTCTTGTGAGAGAAAGCAGAACAAGTATTCTAGAACAGTCAATTTTCCAAATGCATTTCTTTCTTTTGGATGTTTGTAGCCATTCACATGCCTCCCTTACCCTCCCCTCAAAAAAACAACTAAAAAAACTAAAAGATTTCAGAGCAAATAAGCCAAAGTAAAAATGGAGCCACAAAGAACTTAGTAAATAATATCAGGAGCAGTGATAATATCAGGAGCATTGTTGTATTTTTTAACAATGTTACAAAAGATTTCATACCAATTTCTAATTTACACCAACCCTAGATCAAAACTGGTAATAAAAGCTTTCACAGAACTATTATTCTTCACTAAACTATAGTTAAAATCAATTCAAACTTGATTTCCACCATTTTTTAGAACGCTTGAGAAATAAATTACTATCTTAGGCTGCCAAAAAAAGATTGTAATATACCTAATTTTACATAATGTAGTTTACACTATAGAAAACACTTTCTCAAAATAAGCCCAAGCATGTGGCTCAAACCTGTAATCCCAGCATTTTGGGAGGCTGAGGTGGGAGGATCACTTGAGCCCAAGAGTTCAAAGTTGCAGTGAGCAAGGAGCATGGCACTACACTCCAGCCTGGGCAACAGAGCAAGAGCCTGTCTCTAAAATAAATAAGTGTATATCTCTCTCTATATCAACAAATGGATAACAGTTATTTCCTCTCAAGAAAGCTCCCTTCCTCCACTTCCACAATAAGGTTGAAAACTACTACCATTTATTTGTCAATTAGCAAAAGATTAATTGTACAGCAAAAATGTTTAACAGGCTCCAAAAAGGTCAAAATGCTAACTTCATTTTAAAACACCTTTCTATCCATTAATAAAACCATTTTTACATTTTCGGAGAAGGTTTAAATGGTTTCCTCACTCACCATAACTACCAGAAGTTCCCTCCCCCAAAGCTCTCTGTAGCACCACCTATTGGCAGAATGACAAAATCTCTACAAATCAATTTGATTAATGCTATACTTGGTTTAAAAGTCTAAGAAATGTGAATATTGACTAGATATTTGATTTTGCTAAGGAATAAATATTACTTTTTAAAGGTAGTGATACTGGCATGGGAATTATGCTTTAAAGAGTCTGGCCGGGCATGGTGGCTCACATCTGTAATTCCAGCACTTTGGGATGCCGAGGTGGGCATATCACCTGAGGTCAGGAATTCGAGACCAGCCCGACCAACATGGAGAAACCCTATCTCTAATAAAAATATAAAACTAGGCGGGTGTAGTTGTGCATGCCTATAATCCCAGCTACTCAGGAGGTTGACGCAGGAGAATAACTTGAACCCAGGAAGTGGGGGTTGCTGTGAGCCAAGATGGCGCCATTGCATTCCAGCCTGGGCAACAAGAGTGAAACTCCATCTCAAAAAAATAAATAAATACAGAGTTTATCTTTGGCTCATGCCTGTAATCCCAGCACTCTGGGAGGCCGAAGCAGGTGGACTGCTTGAGCTTAGGAGTTCGAGAACAACCTGGGCAACTTGACAAAACCCTATCTCTAGAAAAAATACAAAAATGGCCGGGCACGGTGGTTCACGCCTGTAATCCCAGTACTTTGGGAGGCCGAGGCAGGTGGTTCACGAGGTCAGGAGATCGAGACCATCCTGTCTAACACGGTGAAACCCCCTCTCTACTAAAAATACAAAAAATTAGCCGGGCGTGATGGCATGCACCTGTAGTCCCAGCTACTCAGGAGGCTGAGGCTGGAGAATGGTGTGAACCCAGGAGGCAGAGCTTGCAGTGAGCCAAGATCATGCCACTGCACTCCAGCCGAGGCGACAGAGTGAGACTCTGTCTCACAAAAAAAAAAAAAAAAGAAAAAATACAAAAATACAAAAATTACCCAGGCATGGTGGCACAGGCCTGTAGTCCCAGCTACTCAGGAGGCTGAGGTGGCTGAGGTGGGAGGATCGATTGAGTTCAGGAGGTAGAGGTTGCAGTGAGCTGAGATCACACCACTGCACTCCAGCCTATGTGACAGAGCAAGACCCTGTTTCAAAAGAAAAAAAAAAAAAAAAAAGAGTTTATCTTTCAAATATATGTGCTAAAATATTGCCGGGACAACATATAATATGGAAGAAATAATGCCTGGAGTTTGCTTCAAAAAAATCCAATTGTTAAAGGGTAAAAAGTGGGTGGTCGGAGGGGTGTAGATAAAAACAAAATTAACAAAAGTTGATTATTGTTGACACTGAGTGATGGGAAT
The DNA here is from genome assembly GCF_037993035.2 of Macaca fascicularis. Classification (NCBI taxonomy): domain Eukaryota; kingdom Metazoa; phylum Chordata; class Mammalia; order Primates; family Cercopithecidae; genus Macaca; species Macaca fascicularis. Next base: position 78,007,262 of record NC_088375.1, on the reverse strand, counting down.
ATGACAATACATTATCTTGTTCTCACTACTTCTGCAAAGAACAATTTTTAACTTTACAAAAAGTAAAAAAAAATTAAATAAACTTGGCTTAAATATATTGTGTCAGACTTAGACGTTCTACAACCAAAAATCGGTGCAGAGCTGCAATTTACAAATTTTAACATTGGCAAATAAGGAAGAAAAAAACAAAACGCACTATATATTACAGTTGTCCACATTACACAAGTATAGAAAGTACAAACTGCTATAAAAAGCTTTGGCAAGGACCCCAGATTGCCAGGTTAATAAATGAACCAGCTAAATACAGTAGTATCTTTCAACTGTAAAGCAAAACACCTATATATTGAACCTGGTTAACACATATATATTTAAGCTCTTTCATTAAATAGACTCAAGTTGTGAGAGATGTTTACACACACACACACACACACACACACACACACACATATATATACATACGCCCACATAGAAAGATACATATTAAATGAAAGGGCTCAAATATATATTATTTAGAATACCAGTTATAAGTATTTGTAACCTCAAAGCAATAACTTTGTATATTTTTCATATTGTTAGTTTTTCTTTTTAATATGCTTTCTTTGTAACTAGAATAATAACTGTTTTAATTCATTGCAATTTCAATCTTAAGGAAGCAAAGCATTTAAAAAAGTTTTACTGACTGCTTATTATACATCAGACCATATTCTGGAAACTTGTATTTCCTTACTCCATGAGATAAGCATTATTATCACTTTATATAGATGAGGAAACAGAGGCTATCGCAGGTTAAACTAGGTAACACAGTTCTGCCAAATTCTATGCAACTTTGACTACACTGGGCAAGAAAGTCTATCTAGTAACTGTGTGATTTGGACAAATCACTTAACCTCTTTATGCCTCATTTCCCACACATGTATAATAAAAACATAGAAGTCCGAGGTCCTTCCAGATCTAAAATTCTACAATTTTATGAAACTAAACCATAATAGCAGCAATCCCTATAACTCCTGAAACCCCACGTCAACCTCACATGCATACCCTTTATACTGAGGGAAGGATATGCCCAACCCCTTATAACAGGATGCTTTTTATACCTTGGCTGCAATCTTAATATCTGCAATGTTTATAAACCACTGCTTGCTGGCACGAATAACCACGGGTTTCTTGGTCCTCCAGTCATAGGGATAGCTGTGCACCAATTTTTCTTCTTTCAACAAATTCTTTGCAGTCTGAAGCATCTTTATAACTTTAAAAAAAAAAAAAAAACAAATTATATTAGACATAAAAAGTACTGTGAAAATGCTAAAAAAGCTCTAAACTTCCAGCAAGTACTAAATCTGCAGCAACAGGTGGCAATAGAGTAGTCAACCTGCCGGCCGCAGTGGCTCACATCTGTAATCCCAGCACTTTTGGAGGCCGAGGCAGGCAGATCACGAGGTCAGGAGTTCAAGACCTGCCTGACCAACATGGTGAAATCTCGTCTCTACTAAAAATACAAAAATTAGCCAGGCGTGGTGGCGTGTGCCTGTAATCCCAGCTACTCAGGAGACTAAGACAGGAGAATCGCCTGAACCTGGGAGGCGGAGGTTGCAGTGAGCCGAGATCCCGCCACGGCACTCCAGCCTGGGTGACAGAGCAAGACTCCATCTCAAAAAAAAAAAAAGAGTAGTCACCTTGGTTGGGTGTGGTGGCTCACACCTGTAATCCCAACAATTTGGGAGGCAGAGACAAGAGGATCACTTGAGGTCAGGAGTTGAAGACCAGCCTGGCCTGCATGGTGAAACCCCATCTCTATTAAAAATACAAAAAAATTAGCAGGGTGTTATGGTGCACGCCTGTAATTCCAGCTACTTGGGAGGCTGAGGTTGGAGAATCATTTGAACCTACGAGGCAGAGGCTGCAGTGAACCAAGACTGCGCCACTGCACTCCAGTCTGGGCAACAAAGCAAGACCCTGTCTCACGAAAAAAAAATAAAAAATAAAAAAGAGTAGTCAACTTCCAGGTATCAAAGGCATGCTCTGGGATTCTCCTGGAAAAAAAAGCAGGGACTATAAAATATTAATCAGACTCCAAATTATGCCACTTTCACCTCTTTTCACGTCAAAGAGAAGATGAACAGATTATATCTAGAATTCTAGATTTGAAGTTTAGAGCCATAATCTTTCATACCATGAACCTTAAAATGGTCTCCAATAATCTGGAAGAAACCAGGTGCAGTGGGTTGAACTGTGTCCCCAAGATCTAACCCCCAGCACTAGTGAATGTGACCTTACTTGGAAATTAGGCCTCTGCAGATGTAATCAAGTTTAGATGAGGTCACACTGCATTAGGGAGCACTGGTGTTCTTAGAAGAGGACAGAAAGAAGATTATGTTTTTGCCACTGATTCAGCCATGTGAAACTCATCTAATTACCCTTTTCCGGGTATGAAGCTGCTGTCTCTAAAAGTGCCATCTCATTGTGCTTAGTATCAGTCAATGCTAGAGAAATTCTGAACAGCTTATGTACAAAACTTTTTAAAATTTTTGTATTATTTTGAAACTTTGCTTCTTTGGGTTTGTGGCACCCTGGCCACCCAATTTAACTGTGACAGCCATTTACAGTCTGTGGGCTGGAAGTTTTGTTTTTTGTTTTTTTGTTTTTTGAGATGGAGTCTCGCTCTATTGCCCAGGTTGGAGTACAATGGTGCGGTCTTGGCTCACTGCAACCTCTGCCTCCCGGGGTCAAGTGATTCTCCTGCCTCACCCTCCCGAGTAGCTGGGATTACAGGCACCTACCACCACACCTGGCTAATTTTTTGTATTTTTAGTAGAGACAGTGTTTCACCATGTTGGCAAGGCTGGTCTCGAACTCCTCTCCTGACCTCGTGATCTGTCCGCTTCAGCCTCCCAAAGCGCTGGGATTACAGGCCTGAGCCACCACTCCCGGCCGGGCTAGCAGTATGCTGATCTTTTAAAGTTTCTTTCTCTACCCAATCCCCACTTTCTGGTAAGGTTTCTGTAAAGTCTGTCAGGTGTACATCCTGCAGCTTACTAGCTTAAAACGTACTGTCCTTTGATGTAGTCTCTTTGGGGCCCATTGGGAGAAACAGAAATCAATAGTCCACCTGTTTTGATAATGAATATTGACAAGTGTCTTTTTGAAATAAAGAACCAGTCCCTCCAATAAAACAAAAAAGGGAGAAGAGAGAGGATTCACAGAGAGACATATAAGACCTAAAGAAGGTGGCCGGGTGTGGTGGCTCGCACCTGTAATCCCAACACTTTGGGAGGCCTAGGCAGGTGGATCACTTGAGGCCAGGAGTTCAAGACCAGCCTGGCCAACATGGTGAAACTCTGTCTCTATTAAAAATAAAAAATAGGCTGGGCGCAGTGGCTCACGCCTGTAATCCCAGCACTTTGGGAGGCTGAGGCAGGTGGCTCACGAGGTCAGGAGATCGAGACCATCCTGGCTAACACGGTGAAACCCCCTCTCTACTAAAAACACAAAAAATTAGCCAGGCGTGGTGGCGGGCACCTGTAGTCCCAGCTACTCGGGAGGCTGAGGCAGGAGAATGGCATGAACCCAGGAGGCGGAGCTTGCAGTGAGCCAAAATCATGCCACTGCACTCCAGCCTGGGCGACAGAGCAAGACTCAGTCTCAAAAAAATAAAATAAAGTAAAATTATGGCCTGACATGGTGGGGGCTCACGCCTGTAATCCCAGCACTCTGGGAGGCCAAGGCGGGCAGATCACCTGAGGTCAGGAGTTCAAGACCAGCTTGGCCAACATGGTGAAACCCCATCTCTACCAAAAATACAAAAATTAGCCAGGAGTGGTGGTGTGTGTCGGTAATCCCAGCTACTTGGGCGGGTGAGGCAAGAGAATTGCTTGAACCCAGGTGGCAGAGGTTGCAGTGAGCTGAGATTGCACCACTGCACTACAGCGTGGGCAACAGAATGAGACTGTGTCTCAAAAAAAAAAAATTAACTGGGTGTGGTGGCGTGTGCCTGTAATCCCATCTGCTCGGGAGGCTAAGGCACGAGAATCACTTGAACCCAGGACACAGAGGTGGCAGTGAGCTGAGAGCACGCCATCTTGGGTGAGGAAGTGAGACTCTGTCTTGAAAAAACAAGTAAGATCTAAAGAAGGTCATGTGACAAGAGAGGCAGAGAGTGGAGTAATGCAGTTATAAACCAAGGAATGCCAAGGATTTCCAGGAGCCACCAAAAGTTAGAAAGAGGCAAGTAAGGATTCTCCCATAGAACCTTCAGGAAAACATGGTCCTGCCAATACCATGAGTTTAGACTTCTAGCTCCCAGCACTTGAGAGAATAAATTTCTGTTGTTTTAAACCACCAAGTTTACAGTGACTTTTTACAGTAGCCCTAGAAAAGTAATATATCAGGTCTAATTAGTCTTAGTCTTAGGGTGGGCAAAGAAAGGTTTTCATAGCACCTGGTCTCTGAATCTGTAAAGAAAGACAGAAAGACAATTCAAGGCTGGAGGATTCCCAAGATTCTAACACATAAACCATGCCATATAGGTCAGTTATTTAGAAGGGTTAAAAAGTGAGTGGGGAATGTGCAATTTACAGTCAACATCCAGCCCTGATCTTGATTTTATCCTTCCACAAAAGTAATACTACTGATTATTATCTCCATAGCCCTAAAATAACTTCACTCCCTGTTGACTGCCCTGACTTGCTTAAATAAAGCCGCTTCAAAGCAAAAGATGAAAAAGTCGCAAACTCCATTTTAAAACATGTGGCAAAACAAGACATAATTTATTCTTTTGTTTCTGTTAAAGTATAAGAAGGGAAAACAGGTAGTAAAGGTTACTGCTAGCTACTTTTCAGAAAATATGTATGATATCAACAGATATGATGCTCACCCACATCAGTTCCCTCTTCAAGGACAGCCTTGTTTTGAAGTTCAGGACCTGCAACATCTGTGAAAACTCCATCTTCATCCACTAAGCAATCCTATAAAGTATCATTTTGAACAATTAAAATATCAAGACATTTTCTCTTATGACAATATCTGGCAAAACAATAGATATAAAACATCTCAGTATAGCCTAGTCTTTTTCTACATTGAAACTCTAGGTACTTGGCCAGGCGTGGTGCTCAGGCCTGTAATCCCAGCACTTTGGAAGGTCGAGGTGGGTGGATTGCTTGAGGTCAAGAGATCGAGACAATCCTGACCAACATGGTGAAACCCCATTTCCACTAAAAATACAAAAATTAGCCAGGCGTGGTGGTGTGCACCTGTAGTCCCAGCTACTCGGGAGGCTGAGGCAGGAGAATCGCTTGAACCCTGGAGGTAGAAGTTGCAGTGAGCCAAGATCATACCACTGCACTCCAGCTTGGGCGACAGAGCAAGACTCCATCTCAAAAAAAAAACAAAAAAGAAAAAGAAATAGGAATTTGTGAATTTTATACATTTAAATCACCAAAGCCATAATGTGTTATTGAAGCATATACATAAAACTTTAATAATAAAAGTAATGAAATATATTAAAACATCTTTGAGTGGTCTCTATTGTTTCCAAATCTATGCCTATGTACACAGTTGCTCCCGTTCAGACTCACCTTTTAACTAAATGGAAATACTTGCTAAGTAACTGAAGTATGTAAAGTAAATGGAGAGAGGACTGTTTATCTAAAACAAACAAACAGGTTTTTTCAGGGAGTAAAAGTAATCTGTCTATGTGACTTAATACTAGAATGAAAGTATTTTAAAAGTGCCCCATGATATATATTCTTCAATTCTAATGTGATAATTTTCTCCTAATTCTGGGAAATCTTTTTCAATTAGTATGAATTAATGAAACTTTAGAGTACTACACAAAGCTAAGCATTTCACAATTATGATGAAAAAAGTCATCATTTAAAAAAAATAAAGATGTTGGTTAGAAGTTATCATTTCCTTTTATTAAGATGAATAATTAAAAATGAAAAAAGAGGAACAGTACCATGGGCAGGTTGTGCTGAGACGCTACACCGTAATCTTCCATACCATGAGCTGGGGCTGTGTGAACCAATCCTGTTCCTTTTGCCATGGTCACATGATTTGCAGGTAAAAGAGGAGAGGCTTTATCAGGAATTAACGGATGACTACAAGTACCATTTTCCAAATCTACACCTGTAGGGAAAGAAAACCATTATTAAGAATCATTTTATACGGCAAGTCTATGTCCTTAAGCTTAGCAATAGAATATCAGGTTAAATGTACCGAATCTAGAACAATACTGGCTAGGCTTAAAGTCCAGCTTCCCTTTTAACTTGTTCTGTGACCTTCTGGAATCTACAAAATTGAGATAATTATGGTTCCCACCTCAGAGGGTTGCTGTGAGAATAAACAGAGTTAATGTAGTTTAAGTGTTTTGATACTTACTCTATCTACCACTTAATACTCTCCCTCACCACCCTCCCAAAAAGATCTCTAAGTAATTAATAAGAAATAATTCATTTTTTTCTGGAAAGAAAACCTACCCCATACAAATCACTTCATTTTTAGCTCTTCAACATTCCTATTACTTTAATAAGTAGTAAGCTACGTGACACCAGCTTATTTTGACAAGGATAAGAAATATACATACTCCTCCACAATATGGTTACTCAAAGAGCAACTCAATAATTATCTGATAATAAGAATTTGAAACAATTATGCGATCTAGACAAAAGATCTTTAAATTTGACTTGAACATTTTCAAAAATCTTGTGATTTTTAGTTTCTATGATAACGTATAACTTGACAATGAAGTCTTTAATATCCTCTGCATTTATAAAAGGGCAGGGGGCTGGGTGCAGTAGCTCATGTCTGTAATTGCAACACTTCGGGAGGCTGAGGTGGGAAGATTGCTTGAGGCCAGCAGTTTGAAACAAGGCTGGGCAACACAGTGAGAGAGGGTGTGAAGTAAATTATTATTTTGGTTTGTATTTTTATTATCCTATTGCACCAAAGAGGACCAAATGGTCTTAAAAATTCTTAAGCTCCTTTCCTGCTTCTGACATAAAAATCTTTTTATTTTTGTTAAGGCTGTTTTTAAACTTCGCATTGGCTTGTATCTGAACTGATTAATTTAGAGGGCTTTCCTATTTAGCTGGGGGGTCTTTCTAGGTAGCTTTTGTATCTTTATTAATGTGATTGATTTTTTGAGCAAGAAATTAAAAGATATGTCATACCTAAGGATCAAAGATAATTTTAGGCTAGGCACGGTGGCTCACGTCCATAATCCTAGCACTTTGGGAGGCAGAGGCAGGAGGAACACTTGAGCTCAGGAGTTCAAGACCTGCCTGGGCAACATAGTGAGACCTCATCTCTTTAAAAAAATAAAATAAAATAAAATTTTAGTCCAGGCACAGTGGCTCATGCCCATAATCCCAGCACTTTCGAAGACCAAGGCAGGAGGATCACTTGAGGCCAGGAGTTCAAGACCAGCCTGGGCAATGTAGCAAGACCTCATCTCTACCAAAAAAAAAATTAAAAATTAGCCCAGCATGGTGGCATGTACTTGTAGTCCCAGCTACTCAAGAGGCTGAGGAGGGAAGATCACTTGAGCCTAGGACCCAGAGGCTGTAGTGAGCCAAGATGGTACCACTGCACTCCAGCCTGGGCAACAGAGCAACACCACATCTCAAAACAAAACAAAACAAAAACAACAACAAAAAGATAATTTTAAACTTCCCTAGACTTCCATAATTATATTTCAAAAGCAGTCACTACCTCAAAAGTCCTAAATTATAGCTCACCAAGAATTATTTTTGGCTAGGCAGAGTGGCTCACGCCTTTAATCCCAGCACTTTGGCAGGCCAAGGCAGGCAGATCACCAGAGTCCAGGAATTTCAGGCCAGCCTGGGCTACACAACAAGAATTCATCTCTGTAAAATATTTTTTCAAAATTAGCCAAGTGTGGTGGCATGTGCCTATAGTCCCAGCTACTTGGATGGTCAGGGCGGGAAGATTCCTTGAGCCTGGGAGTTTGAGGCTGCAATGAGATGACTGGGCCACTGCATTCCACCTTGGGCAACAGCCTGAGACCCTGTCTCTTTAAAAAATAAAATAAAATAAAATTCCTTTGACAGAAGAACTGCTTTCCGAATAATTTTCAGAATTTATTCAATTCTTTATTAAAATTACATATCAAAAAATAAGCACATTCATTTCCTTTCTTGCTACTTTTATTAAAACAGATAAAAACAATTTTAAAAATTAATTTTGCATAAAATTTTACAAAGCAACTATTGGATACTGCCAGAAACTTGTTTTATCTGTTGTACATTTATCAATATTCATATTTTTCTGTACTCCTATCATGCATAATGTATATTCTCCTTTAGTGTAATCAATGTAAAATGTATTCTAGAAAGGTAGAGGCCTTATCTGTTTCAATTCACAACAGGCAGTTCAGCAAAGTAGTAAATTCAAGTCAGCCCAATACTTTGATGACTATGTTGTCAGATATCTAAAAATCTTCACCTGAAAATGTTGAAATAGTCTCAAATGCTGTTTCCAAAGTAGAAGCAACAGTTTCTACTTTATCTGCAGCCAGTACGTAGAGGTCTCCAGACTTAGAACATTTCACAACAGCATACCTAACATAAAATTTTAGGAGAGAATTAATACTAATGAAACAAGAAAAGCCACAGATATCATTTTAATTTTTAAATATCATTTTAGAAAAAACTAACTTCAGGCCGGGCACAGTGGCTCACGCCTATAATCCCAGCACTTTGGGAGGCTGAGGCGGGCGGATCACCTGAGGCTGGGAGTTTGCGACCAGCCTCACCAACATAGAGAAACCTCGTCTCTACTAAAAATACAAAATTAGCGGGGCGTGGTGGTGCATGCCTGTAATCCCATAATCCCAGGTACTCGGGAGGCTGAGGCAGGAGAATTGCTTGAACCCGGGAGGCAGAGGTTGTGGTAAGCCAAGATCACGCCATTGCACTCCAGTTTGGGCAACAAAAGGCGAAACCCGGTCTCAAAAAACAAAAAAGGAAAAAGAAAAAACTGACTTCAAGATCAAACTGTACTATTTTCAAAACACTTCGTAACTTATACTTCTACTTCATTTTCCCAAAAAGCCAGATAAGGTCTTCAAAAGGATCACCTAAAGGTTAAAATCTATATGAACCTAATAACTAAGTTGTAATTCATTAAATTTTAAAATAATAAAGAGGATAAAATAAATTCAAAATAATGTTAATGATGGAATAGATTCTATCTGTGTATTTAAAAAATGCAATAATATACCCACTTTGATTCAGGCATATAGCAAACAGCTTCATTGGCTGGAATCGTCCAAGGTTGTGTGGTCCAGACCAAAAAACTAACAGGAGATGAACCATCTGTGAAGATAAAATTGTAAATATGTTAGCAAATGGGATAATTCTATAACTTTAGTACACTCAAGCTATGAATAAATCTTACCTATAAGAGATGCCAATTTAGGAGAAGGTTTCAAGAGAGGAAATTTTACATATATTGAACGACTGACATGCTCAGGATTATACTCAAGTTCTGCTTCAGCCAATGCAGTCCTAAGGTTTAAAAACATTAAACATAAATATTTCGAAGCCTCACAAATTTCTCCCTTTCAATTACCAAAAAATGCATATATACCTAGATGAGGGAGACCAAAACACAGGTTTGTAAGATCGATAAACCAAGCCCTATAAACGACAAAAATATGAAGTTAAAGGTAGAATTTTGTAACACATACTTCAACCTACTCAAAGAGAAAAAATACTTCTTTACCTTATCATACATTTGGTAAAAAGTTCTCAACTGTTTGGCTTCATACTTTCCATCAAATGTATAGTAGCAATTATTCCAATCTGCCATTATTCCCCAACGAATAAATGCTGATTTCTGTTTCTCAATGGCTGCTTTAGCAAATGATCTAGCTAAAAAAAAAAAACACACACACACACACAGAAAAAAAGCTTTTAAAAACCAACGAATTTGAATTCTTAAACATGGTTTAGCATGTATCTCTCTAAATGCAAATGCTGTAGACAGTTTAGAATATAAAAAAAATTTTTTTGAGATGGAGTCTCACTCTGTTGCCCAGGCTGGAGTGCAGTGGTGCGATCTCAGCTCACTGCAACCTCTGCCACCCAGGTTCAAGCAATTCTCGTGCCTCAGCCTCCCTAGTAGCTGGGACTACAGGCGTGCATCATCACGCCTGGCTAATTATTTGGTATTTTTAGTAGAGACGGGGTTTTGCCATGTTGGCCAGGATGGTCTCAAACTCCTGACCTCAGGTGATCCACCTGCTTCAGCCTCCCAAAGTGCTAGGATTACAGGCATGAGCCACTGCACCCAGCCTATAAAATTTTTTAATAGAAAAATAATTTGAAGGTCAACAGTGTTCAGAAGATACCTACAACAAATTCTAAAATTAACTGAAATTGCAAAAGTTAAAATTTTATTACTGTCTTCTGTATTTTCCAGACTTTATACAATCACTTCACTGGAAAAAATAAACTGGAAAAATTATTCCTTATTGTTTCTTAATTTAAGAAAAGGTCAGATAATAATTTTCATTTCATTATACACAAAAAATTAATCAGAATATCAAATGTAAGCCAATGATAATAGGTTTCACAAGGAAGTAAAAAAATCTTCACAGTTATATCCAAATGTACAATAGTACAACATATAAGAAAAGGAGAGTCCTCCCTGGCCCAGTCGACTGAAGAAAAAGGATCAAATAAGAGATTAATGTAAAATATATGTATTTTAGAACTTAATTGTGGCTTAACACCTGAAATAAGTCAACAAGCCCCTTTGAGGAACGTAAAAAAAAGAATATACCAAAAAATAATTTTATAAAATATGAACAATAAGAAACTGAGAATGCAATTAGAAATGCTCACAAAGTCTTTCCTTCAATATCCAAACATAAGTTCTTACAAAAATCCATGAAATAAAATCTGAATTTTCTGTGACAGAAAGGCATTTCCAATAGATCTCATTATAACCAAACCAAACAAAAACAAAAGGTTCCTTTGGTAAAACTCTGACTTTTCCAAGGACCCTAAGTGTTTACAAATACCAGTTTAAAACAGAAACAGAGATTATTTACCTTTCTCTCTAATTTCCATAGCTGAAAGATTCTGAGCTTCTCTACCAAGTTCTGATAATACTTTTATTTCAATGGGCAACCCATGACAATCCCAGCCGGGCACAAAATGTACTTTGGAGCCACTCATCATATGGAATCGATTGGCTATGTCTTTCAAAATCTGCAAAGATAAAATGATAATTATCATTCATACATAAAACATTTGGCCTACAATTTATGTTCTTTTTTTACACTTAATACCATTTTTAAAACTGCAATGAGAAAGGAAATGTACAAATTAACTCATAAAAAAACTATTAACACAAATAGTCTAATATTATTTATATTGAGCAAATAAATATCATCAGACCATCACAGAACTTATAGTGTACTCAGAGAATGGAATATTGTGGTTAACTCTGTCACTGACAAAACCCTTACTAAAATAGTAGACCTCTTCATTAGGTATAGTTCTAGAACTAATTTACCTTTTTAAGTTCATTTTAGATACTAGAGGGCAGCAGAGCCTTTTAAAAAATGTATTACCATAGTAGAATGGGGGAATCAAAGGCAAAGGATAGATTTGCCTCCAAGCTCAATTTCCTTCTTCCCAAAAGGAAATAGTGCTCTGACCACTAGCCCAGTAGTCCAGAAAACAATTTCCTCCTGTCCATATCTATCAAAAGTAGAAAAGATATTACATTCTCCTCCCATCCCTTCCCCCCTTTAAAAACTCTAATTTCAAACTGTTTACTAATGAACAGGAAGGAGACTTGTCATCTGAGTGGTTGTCATATTAAAAAAAAAAAAAAATTTCATCTAGTTATACATACTTAAGATTGGTACACTTTACTCTGGGTATATTATTTAAATCAATCATCATATAAATAACCTCCTTTCTACTTACCTCTTTGGAAATGGTTTACTTATTTTTTTGTCTCTTCCCTGTAAAACATAAACTCCATGAAATCAGAGAGCCCATCTGTCTTCTTCACCTGTGAATTCCAGCCTTTTGAATGGTTTCTGGCACTAGTCTATATTTATCAAATACATGAATATATGGATGCATATATGCTCTAAACGAGGGTATCTTATACAGTAGCCACTGGCCACATGTGATTTTTGGTGCTAGTCCGAACTCAGATGTGATGTAAATTATGAAATATATACCTGATTTCAAACATGTGTTACAAAAATGTGATATATCTCAAAAATTTTCTACATTGACTGTATGTTGAAATGATACTTTAGATATCTTGAGTTAAATATAATATTAAAATTAATTTTGCTTGTTTCTTTTCATTATTTTCTGGGGCCACTAGAAAAATTTTAACTTACCTATGTGGCACAAATTTGTAGCTTGCATTATATTTCTTTCTTTTATTTTTTCTTTTTTGAAACAGAGTCTCGCTCTGTCACCCAGGCTGGAGTACGGTGGTGCAATCTCAGCTCACTGCAACCTCTGCCTCCCAGGTTCAAGTGATTCTCCTGCCTCAGCTTCCTGAGTAGCTGGATTACAGGCGCGCACCACCAAGCCCAGCTAATTTTTTTGTATTTTTAGTAGAGAGGGAGGTTTCACCATGTTGGCCAGGCTGGTCTCGAACTCCTGACCTGATGATCCGCCCGCCTCAGCCTCCCAAAGTGCTGGGATTACAGGTGTGACCCACCGCACCCAGCCGCTTGCATCGTATTTCTACTGAATAGTGTTGCTCTCAGTCATATGAACAGGATGAAATCAATCACTTGAACTAATAATTAATAGTGTACCTAATAAGGATTCTAAAATGTAATAATAAAATATAATATATGAAGCCTCTAGTGAAAAGAATAGTAGCAATATAATAGGAATATTTTACTAACTCCTCAGTATCACCACCATCCTCCTTCTCCCCAGAAAAAGTTCCTCCATACTTAAGAGTCACTTATCTCTGTTCCTTTCATTTTTCTAATATTCATATATTGCTTTGTTTGACAGATAAATATCTGAATGCCTACTATATGTCAAGAATATGGTACCTAGAATATGGTAGTAAACAAAAAAATATATATATTCTGTGTTCTCATGGAGGAACACAGAATATATACCAACATATCACACGCTATGGAGAAAAAAGCAAATTACAGGGTTAGAAAATGACATTTAGGTGGTACCATTTTAGAGGGAAGTCAGGAAAGCCTGATGAGATGACATTAGAACAGAACCTGAAAGAAATGAGAAGGTGATCCATGTGAATATTCTGGTGATGCATTCTAGGAAGAGGAAAAAGCAAGCAAGACTATAATTAGCATGTGTGAGGAAGGACAAGAATTGGTCCCCTCCTAGTTCCAAAGTGTCCATGCTCTTCGTTAAGGCTTCAAGAAGCCATCTCTTTACATGAGAGATAGTTTTGTAAGACGCCACTGTTTTGGCCGGGCATGGTGGCTCACGCCTGTAATCCCAGCACTTTGGGAGGCTCAGGCAGGCGGATCACGAAGTCAGGAGATTGAGACCATCCTGGCTAACACGGTAAATCCCCATCTCCACTAAAAATACAAAAAATTAGCCGGGTGTGGTGGCGGGCGCCTGTAGTACCAGCTACTCAGGAGGCTGAGGCAGGAGAATGGCGTAACCCGGGAGGCGGAGCTTGCAGTGAGCTGAGATCGCCCCACTGCACTCATGCCTGGGCGACAGAGCGAGACTCTGTCTCAAAGGAAAAAAAAAAAAAAAAAAAAAAAAAGATGCCAATTATTCCTTTGCCCTCAATCCACATGGAGCTGGCTCCCTCTGCTCCAGCTCCAAGAGTAAAACACGTGATTCATTGTAGCCATTAACATATTCTATCCCCAAGTCTGCAATGACTGATTCAGAGATAGATGTGTGACCCAAATCAGGCCAATGAGATTCAATTCCAGGACTTTCATAAGAATTGTTGGGGGCCGGGTGCACGACTGTAATCCCAGCACTTTGGGAGGCCAAGGCGGGTGGATCACGAGGTCAGGAGCTGGAGACCATCCCAGCTAACACGGTGAAAACCCATCTCTACTAAAAATACAAAAAATTAGCCGGGCATGGTGGCGGGCACCTGTAGTCCCAGCTACTTGGGAGGCTGAGGCAGGAGAATGGCATGAATCTGGGAGGCGGAGCTTGCAGTGCGTCAAGATTGCGCCACTGCACTCCAGCCTGGGCGACTAAGCGAGACTCTGTCTCAAAACAAAAAACAAAAAACAAACCAAAAAAAACTGTTGGGAAAGAGAAGGTAGAATAATGTAAGCCTGAAACTGCTGGGAAATGTGCTGGGGGTCTGGGGCAGGGCGGTCACCAAAAGTAGAAAGCCTACCAAAGTGTGAAAGACAGAGAGAAACCAATTCTTAATTTCATGTGAGTTCCAGATCCAGTCATGCAGGTGGCTAAAACTATCTGGACTCTACAGTTAAAATAGCCAGTAAATTCTCTCTCTCTTTTTGCTTAATCCAGTTAGAGTTGGCTCTTCTACTCCTTGCAAAAAGGTTTGAAATACTAAAGAGTTTTATTCTGTATTTATATCACAAAACATGATCTTACTGTGTATATTTAAAACAATAGCTGACCAGGCGCGGTGGCTCATACCTGTAATGCCAGCACTGTGGGAGGTCGAGGCGGGCAGATCATGAGGTCAGGAGTTCGAGACCAACCTGGCTAACATGATGAAACCCTGTCTCTACTAAAAACACAAAAATTAGCCAGGCGTGGTAGTGCGCGCCTGTAATCCCAGCTTCTCAGGAGGGTGAGGCAGGAGAATCGCTTGAACCCAGGAGGTGGAGGTTGCAGTAAGCTGAGATTGTGCCACCACCACACTCCAGTCTGGGCGACAGAGCGAAACTCCATCTCAAAAAAAAAAAAGAAAAGATAATTATTTTTCTCAAATGAATGTCTTTACTCTTTGAATACATGCAGCAGAAAGTTCCAGAAGCAAAATGGATAAGAGAAATGAGGAGCCTTACATAATTTAAATAGAGGTAAAGACACAACAGCAATAATTTTAAAGCAAAGATAGTATCTGCTGAAGCTTCTAAGTGGTAAATAGTAAGAGTATATTGGACTAGACAAGAGTAAGCCAGACTAATCTATTTAGTTTTATTCATCGGCACCAGAACTAGACTGCTTCAATACTGTAGTATATTCCTCTCTGGTACAGCAAGTCATTCTTCATCTTTCTCTAAATTTTCTTAAATATTCAAACCCATATACTTTTCAGATGTACGTTTTAGCTATTAAGCTCATTTTTTGTTTGTATTTATATTTGTTGTTTGTGATTACAAGAGTAATACAGCTTCCTTGTTTCAAAAAATGTCAAGCCTGGCACAGGAGCATGCACCTGTAGTCCCAGCTACTCAGGAGGCTGGGGCAGAAAGACTGTTGAGCCCAGGGTTTGAGGCTAGCCTGGGCAAGATAGTGAGATTCTGTGGAAAAAAAAAGAAAAAAGAAAAAAAAAAATTCAAGTGTTATAAAAATAATCAATATTGGCTGGGCACAGTGGCTCATGCCTGTAATCCCAGCACTTTGGGAGGCCAAGGTATGCGGATCACAAGGTCAGGAGTTCGAGACCAGCCTGGCCAACATGGTGCAACCCTATCTCTACTAAAAATACAAAAAAATTAGCTGGGCGTGGTGGCGGGCACCTGTAATTGCAGCTACTTGGGAGGCTGAGGCAGAAGAATCGCTTGAATCCGGGAGGCGGAGGTTGCAGTACGCCAAGATTGTACCATTGCACTCCAGTCCAGGCAACAGTGTAAGACTCCATCCCAAAAATAAATAAATAAAATAAAATAATAACAATAATAAATATTGACTGGGTGCAGTGGCTCATGCCTGTAATCACAGCACTTTGGGAGGTCGAGGTGGGTGGATCACCTGAGGTCAGGAGTTCGAGACCAGCCTGGCCAACAAGGTGAAACCCCATCTCTACTGAAAATATAAAAATTAGCTGGGTGTGGTGGTGGGCACCTGTAATCCCAGCTACTCAGGAGGCTGAGGCATGAGAATCGCTTGAACCCAGAAGCCGGAGGTTGCAGTGAGCTAAGATCACGCCACTGCACTCCAGCTTGGGGGATAGAGTGAGACTCTGTCTCCAAAAAAATAATAATAATAATTAAGTTTTTAAAATTTTTATAAAAGTAGATGCTAATATAATACAGTTTTAAAACGTATTTTTCTACTCTCATTTAATACATGTTTTATGTCAGTGCATGTAGATCTACCTCATTCCTTTTAAGATTATATAGTACTTCATTACCAAGCTGTATTTAAGCCCCACTGTAGCCATCCAAAATGAGCTACTACTGTAATTCAAGATTAAAACAGGTTAGTTAACATTTCTTTTACCTAAAGCGCAGCCACTTTTTCTAACAAAATTTCCAAAATTTCAACTAGCCAAAGCATCAAAAGAATAGAGTTCAATTATCAGAACAAAGATAGCCCTAAAATGTATCTAATATGTATGACTACAAAAGGCTCAGAGAACCATAGCAATGGAATAGTGCTGAAAGAACACATTTGCTGTTTGGAAAAAAAAATCAATTTAGATACTCAACTTATGACATCAACCCCAAAAAAGTCCAAATAAAGAATTAGACATTTATCATCATAAATCAATGCGAAAATCAAAGCACACAGAAATCACAGATAGGCAAATTAAAACATTTAAATATTACATTTGGCCTGTCAAATTAGCAATATATACTCAAGTTAGCAATAATGTTCAATGTTAGTTGTATATAATAAGGTAAGTCTCTCAAGTTTGGTTGTAGTATTAAAAGTGATATAACCAGCCAGGCACAGTGACTCATGCCTGTAATTCCAGCACTTTGGAAGGCCGAGGTGGGTGGATCACAAGGTCAAGAGATTGAGATCATCCTGGCCAACATGGTGAAACCCCATCTCTATTAACAATACAAAAATTAGCCCGGCGTGATGGCTTGCGCCTGTAGTCCCAGCTCCTTGGGAGGCTGAGGCAGGAGAATCGCTTGAGCCTGAGAGGAGGAGGTTGCCGTGAGCAGAGATCATGCCACTGCACTCCGGCCTGGCAACAGAATAAGACTCCATCTCAAAAAAAAAAAAAGAAAAAGTGATATAACCTATTGAAAAGCAGTTTAGCACTAAGTATCTGGTAATTTCTGTGTAGTAATATACCTCAAAGAAATAATCTGAATTTTTCAAAAAGTTATAGGTAGTAAAATATTCATTATATCATACTGTTATACAGTCATTAAAACACCTAAGTAAGGTATAACAATGTGGGAAATTATTTATATTAAAAACATTAGGAGGGCCGGGCACAGTGGCTCACGCCTGTAATCCCAGCACTTTGGGAGGCCAAGGCAGGTGGATCACCTGAGGTCAGGAGTTCAAAACCAGCCTGGTCAACGTGGCAAAACCCTGTCTCTACTGAAAATACAAAAATTAGCTGAGTGTGGTGGCGTAGGCCTGTAATCCCAGCTACTCGGGAAGCTCAGGCACGAGAATCGCTTAAACCCAGGAGGCAGGGGTTGCAGTGAGCCGAGATCACGCCACTGCACTCCAGCCTAGGTGACAGAGCGAGACTCCATCTCAAAAAATAAAAATAAAATAAAATAAAATAAAAACTTTAGGAGAAAAGGGAAGACACAAAAACAACATAAACTTTTTTTTTTCTTGAGATAGGGTCTTGTTCTGTCAACCAAGCTACAGTGCAGTGATACGATCACAACTCACTATAGCCTCCACTTCCCAGACCCAAGTGATCCTTCCACCTCAGCCTCCCAAGTAGCTGGAACCACAGGCTCATGCCACCACATCTGGTTTAATATTTTTTTATTTTTTTGTAGGGACAGGGTCTCCCGATGTTGCCCAGGCTGGTCTCGAACTCCTAGGCTCAGGCAATCCTCCCGCCTTGGCCTCCCAAAGTGCTGGTATTACAGGTATGAGCCACTGTGGCTGGCCCACAACTTTTTCTAACATTAAAAATACTAAGGAGTCCAGACTGGGTGCGGTGGCTCATACCTGCAATCCCAGCACTTTGGGAGGCCGAGGCAGGCGGATCACGAGGTCAGGAGATCAAGACCATCCTGGCTAACACAGTGAAACCCCATCTCTACTAAAAATACAAAAAATTAGCCGGGCATAGTGGCGGGCACATGTAGTCCCAGCTACTTAGGAGGCTGAGGCAGGAGAACGGCGTGAACCTGGGAGGTGGTGCTTGTAGTGAGCTGGGATCGCACCACTGCACTCCAGCCTGGGCGACAGAGCGAGACTCCGTCTCAAAAAATATATGTATATAAAAAATAAAAAATAAAAATACTAAAGAGTCCCAATCACTCGGGAGGATGAGGCCAGAGAATCACTTGAGCCCACAAGTTCAATGTGCCAGCCTCAGCAATATAGTGAGACCCAGTCTCTAAAAAATACTAAGAAACTAGCCTAAATTATTTATAGTGCTTATGTCTGGCTGGTAGGATTAGAGTAATTTTAATTTTGTTTTTTTCTTTGAGACAGGGTCTCAGGGTCTCGCTCTGTCACCCAGGCTGGAGTGCAGTGGCGCAATCTTGGCGATTCTCATGCCTGCCGAGTAGCTGGGATTACAGGTGCACGCTAGTACACTATTTTTTATGTGTTTAGTAGAAACAGGGTTTCACCATGTTGCCCAGGCTGGTCTCAAACTCCTGGGCTCAAGCAATCCACCCACCCCAGTCTCCCAAAGTGCTGGGATTACACGTGTAAGCCACTGTGCTGACCAATTTTAATTTTCTTCTTTCAATTTTCTTGTGTTTTCCAAATCTACCTTTATAATCAGAAAAAAAAAAAGTTAACTTTTTTAGAAGTTTCAAAATAGGCCGGGTGTGGCAGCTCACGCCTGTAATCCCAGCACTTTGGGAGGCCAAGGTGGGTGGATCACCTGAGGTACAGAGTTCGAGACCAGCCTGGCCAACATGGTGAAACCCCATCTCTACTAAAAATATAAAAAAATCAGCTGGGAGTGGTAGTGGGCGCCTGTAATCCCAGCTACTCAGGAGGTTGAGGCAGGAGAATTGCCTGAACCCAGGAGACAGAGGTTGCAGCGAGCCAATATGGTCCCACTGCACTCCAGCCTGGGTGACAGAGTGAAATTCTGTCTCAGGAAAAAAAAAAAAAAAAAGGTTCAAAACAGACTTTCTGCTTCTGGGAAGATGGAATAGAAATACATTCCCCTACTCCTTCAATTAAATATAATTTTATCATTTTTTTCTTTATAAAAAAATTCTGAATCATATATTGACTAAAAAATTAAATATAATTTTTAAAAATCATGGATGTTATATATTTAAATAGCACAAAAAGACTCTAAAAGAGGCTGGGCACGGTGGCTCATGCCTGTAATCCCAGCACTTTGGGAGGCCAAGGCGGGTGGATCATGAGGTCAAGAGATTGAGACCCTCCTGGTCAACATGATGAAACCCCGTCTCTACTAAAAATACAAAAATTAGCTGGGCATGGGGGCACACAACTATAGTCCCAGCTACTTGGGAGGCCAAGACAGGAGAAGCGCTTGAACCTGGGAGGCGGAGGTTGAGAAAAAAAAAAAGAAAAGACTCTAAAAGCAGAAGACTGTCTCAGGACCTTAGGACCCAGGAACAACACAGTGGCGAGCTTCCTGGGTTTTCTTTTTGCCTCATATGCCCTAGACAGGCTAAAGAAGCCAGCCACCTGGAAACAACAACAGGTACAGATCAAAAGAAGCCAAAACAAAAGCCTGTTCTCTCTGGGCCAAAAGAACAACAACAACCCCAAAACAAAACAAAACAAAAAACAGGAGAGGGGAACCTAGCAAGACAGGAAACTAAAACGACAGCTCTCACTCTGCTCTAACCAACTACCACAGAAGAAATGCAGCCTCACCCACACCCCTTTGAACAAAAGCGGAGAGGGAAGCCTAGACATCTATCCTCAGCAATGTATCACAAGGCACCCTAACCCCTTCTCCTCCACCAGGGTGGTACAAGAAAGCCAAGTAGGGAGTGAAGATTTCATTCCCACCGGGTAGTAATGAGAACACCTCTGCAGTGTCAGTGAAGACCCGGCGGGGAGCCTGGACTTCCACTCCCACAGAGCAATGAGGAGGCATCCCTCCCTGTTTCCAATGGGTGGTGTCAGAGGAGGATGAATGCAGAGTCAGGACTTTCACCACTGCCCAGTGGAGAGAATACCAGTCTACTCCTGCCAAGGTGTCAGCAGAGGTCGGGCAGAATGCAGCAACAAGGCACACTAACTGAAACCTTCTAGCCAGGATGGTATCAGGGAAAGCCTAGGGGGAGGCGGAACCCCTGTAGCAATGAGAAGCCCCCTTCTTCAGTGTCAAGAAAGGCTGAGTGGAGAGTCCAGACTTCTGTATCCACCAGCTGTAGCCAGGCAGTGATCCCTGTCTACTGTCATAGCGGGGTCAGAGAAGCCAGCTAACACAGAACATTTAAATAAGCTTCAGAATCTCACAATACACAAAATGTTTCAACTAAAAGAACCACTCATCATACTAAGAACCAGGAGGATTTGAAACTACGTGAAAAAAGACAACCAATGGATAATCAACATTGAGATGACAGGCAAGTTAGCCTTAGCTGACAAACACTGTAAAGCAGCCATGATAAAAACACACTTGAAAAACATGAAAGAGTAGAAAGCCTAAGCAAAGAAACAAAGTTTCAGCAAAGAAATAGCAGATACCAAGAAAAATTAAATGAAAATTTTTATAAATGAAAAATAGTGAAAATAAAAAGCTCAGTGAGTAGGCTCAAATATGAAATGGAGGGGACAATGGAAAGAACCACTGAAATTTAAGATAGATGAATAGAAATTACCCAGTCTAAAAAGCAGGGAAAAGGCCAGCCACGGTGGCTCATGCCTGTAATCTCAGCACTTTGGGAGGCCGAGGCGGGTGGATCATGAGGTCAGGAGTTTGAGGACAGCCTGGCCAACATGGTGAAACCTCATCTCTACTAAAGTTACAAAAAATTAGCCAGGGGTGGTGGCACACGCTGGTAATCCCAGTGACTCAGGAGGCGGCTAAGGCAGGAAAATCACTTGAACCCAGAAGGCGGATGTTGAAGTGAGCCTAGATCGCACCACCGCACTCCAGCCTGGGTGACAGGGTGAGACACTGTCTCAAAGAAAAAAAAAAAAGGCGGAGATAAAACAGACTGGAAAAAACAAAAACAAAAACAAAACAAAACAAATCAGGAACCTGTGGTCCTATAGCAAAAGATCTAACATTCATATTATGGGTGTTCTGAAAGAAGACTTTTTCAGAGTTGAGAAAATACAGAATAAATAATAGCCCAAAAATCCCAGATTTAACAGGAGATATAAACCTATAAATTCAAAAAGCTGAACAAACTCCAAACAGGCTAAATTCAAAGAAATCCATGCCAAAGTATATCATAATTAAACTTCTGGAAATGAAAGACAAAGTATCTTGAAAGCGGTCACAGAAAAATGGCCTCTTACCTATAAGGGGAAAGTAATTCAAATGACAGTAGATTTCTTATCAGAAAACACGGAGGCCAGAAGGAAGTGGCACAGTACTTTTCAAGTGCTGAAAAAGAAGAATCATCAATCCCGAATGCTACAGACAACAAAAACATACTTCAAGAATGAAAGAGAAATCAAGACATTCTCAGATAAAGGAAATAGATTTGTGATCAGCAGATTTACACTAAAAGAATGGCTAAAGCAAATTTCCTAAAGGGGAAAAACAAGAAAAAAAAAATAAAGCAGGACCTGGAACATCAGGAAGGACTAAAAAACAGTAAGCAAAAATATGGGTAAATATAAAAACTTTGTTTAGTCGTATCACAAATTATGTTTCACAGTTGAAAAAATAACTGTCAAACACTGTCTTATGTGGACAGAAATGCATGTAGAGGAAATATGTAAACCAAATCACAAACAGGGATGGGTAAAGGGATATAAAAGGACACATTCTTCTATACTTCACTTGAAATGGTGAAATAGTAATACCAGTAGACTGTGATAAATGTATTCAAATATATGATATATACACATAAACATGATACACATGACATATATGTATATGTATATATGTATATGTGTATACATATGCATGTGTGATAACATACACAGGTATCTATAATACACATATATACACACACATATGAAATATATCAACCACTAAAAGAGCTAAAAAAAATACGCTCATAAACTATATAGGTAAATCAAAATGTAATATTAAAAAAAAGTTCAAGTAACCCATAGAAAGACAAGAAAAAGCAGATGGAAAAACAAAAAAACAGAAAAAACAGAAAACAAAAAAATTAAATGGTAGCCTTAAGCCTTAATATTATCAATAATTACGTTAAGTGTAAGCAGCCTAAACAAGCCAATTAAAATATAGAAACTGGTGGCCAGGCACGGTGGCTCATGCCTGTAATCCTAGCACTTTGGAAGGCTGAGGTGGGCAGATCACGAGGTCAGGAGATCAAGACCATCCTGGCTAACATGGTGAAACCCCGTCTCTACTAAAAATACAAAAAAAATTAGCCGGGTGTGGTGGCGGGTGCCTGTCATCCCAGCTACTCAGGAGGCTGAGGCAGAAGAATCACTTGAACCTGGGAGGCTAAGGTTGCAGTGAGTGAGACGGCGCCACTGCACTCCAGCCTGGGCGACAGAGTGAGACTCCGTCTCAAAAAAAAAAAAAAAAGAAAAAATATATATGTATATAGAAACTGGTAGCATCAACTTTAAAAATATGACCCTATTATATGCTATCCACCAAAAAAAAAAAAAAAAAAAACCACTTTTAATATAACAATACAGGCAAGTTGAAAGAAAAAGGATACAGAAAGACAAATCATGCAAACAATTTTAAAACAAAAAGCATGTGCTCTACTAGTATCAGACACAACAGACTTCAGGCCAGGCGCCGTGGCTCACTCCTGTAAGACCAGCATTTTGGGAGGCCAAGGTGAGCAGATCACTTGAGCTTAGGAGTTCAAGACCAGCCTGGGTAATGTGGCAAAACCCTGTCTCTACAAAAAAAATACAAATATTAGCCAGGTGTGGTGGCATGCACTTGTAGTCCCAACTACTTGGGGGGTTGACGCAGGAAGATTGTTTGTGCTCGGGAAGTCAAGACTGTCATGATCCGTGAAAGACTTGAGAACAAAGAAAATTACCAGAGACAGAGAACTACATAATGATAAAAGGTTCAATCCACAAAGAAAACATAGCAATCCTAAATATGTATGCACCAAAAACCAGAGGTGTAAAATACGTAAAGCAAAAACTTACAGAACTTAAAGAAGAAACAGACAATGCACAATTATAAGTAGAGACTTTAATTCTCTCAACAACTGATAGACCTAAACCAAAAATCAGCAAGGTTATATATGAACTCAACAATACATTAACCAACAGGATGTAAAGAGCATTACAAACGACTACACCCAACAAAAGAAAATGTACATTTCTATTATGTGTCAACAAAGCAAAAACTACAATAAACCATATCTTGGGCCCTAAAAATAAAACTCAACAAATTAAAAAAATTTTTAAATCAGGCCAGGTGCAGTGGCTCATGCCTGTAATCTCACCACTTTGAGAGGACGAGGTGGGCAAATCATCTGAGGTCGGGAGTTCAAGACCAGCCTGACCAACATGGAGAAACCCTGTCTCTACTAAAAATACAAAATTAGCCAGGCGTGGTGGCGCACACCTGTAATCCCAGCTATTCCAGAGGCTGAGGCAGGATCCAGGACGCAGAGGTTGTGGTGAGCCGAGATCACGCCACTGCACTCCAGCCCAGGCGACAGTGCAAGACTCCGTCTCAAAAAAAAAAAAAATGAACTGAAATCATAGAATATGCTCTTCATCCATAATGGATTCAAATATAAATGAATAAACGAAATATAACAGAAAGATCTTTAAACACCTAAAAACTAAACAACTCACATGTGAGGCCAGACACAGCGGCTCACACCTGTAATCCCAAAATTTGTGAGGTCAAGGGCAAGAGGATTACTTGAGGCTGGGAGTTTGAGACCAGCCTGGTTAATATAGCAAGAACTTGTCTCTGCAAAAAATTAAAAATAAATAAATAAATAAAAACCTATAAACAGCACACATGTGAAAAAATCACGAATCAGAGAGGAATTCTCAAGGAAAATTTTTGTTTTAGTTGTTGAAACAGGGTCTCGCTCTGTCGCCAGTCTGGAGTGCAGTAATGCGATCGTGGCTCATTGCAGCTTTTGACTGCCCAGGCTCAGGTGATTCTCCCACCTCAGCTTCCCAAGTGGCTGACACTACAGGCGCGTGCCACCATGCCCAGCTAATTTTTGTATTTTCAGTAGATACAGGGCTTCACCATGTTGCCCAGGCTGGTCTCGAACTCCTGGCCTCAAATGATCTGCCTGCCTCGGCCTCACAAAGTGCTGAGAATACAGGCATGAGCCACTGCACCTGTCCTCAAGGAAAATTTTAAAAACGGCTGTAGTCCCAGCTATTCGTGAGGCTGAGGCATGAGAATCACTTGAACCCAGGAGGCAGAAGTTGCAGTGAGCCAAGATTGCGCCACTGCACTCCAGCCCAGGCGACAGAGCAAGACTCTGTCTCAAAAATAAATAAATAAATAAAATAAAAATAAATAAAGAAGCAGAAATCAGTGAAATTAAAAACAGAAGAAAAAAAAAAACAATGAAACAAAGTCTGACTTCAGGAATGATAGCATGAGGAGTTATGTGCATCTGTTTCCTAGTAAAATTGGTAAAAATTATCTTTAAAAACAACCATTTGAAGCCCCTGGAATTGATCCTAAAGATAGATACCAAACGCAGAAACATCTATATAAGACAAATCTTCAAAACTAGGTAAGAAAAGTGAGCGTCTATGGTGTTTGACCTAAGACCACTCCCTTCTCCTCACTACCAGTTAGTTCAAGGAGGCCAAGACTACTCCCCCCAATACTGCTGCAGCCTAGAACACGAGGATCCCTATTTTCCCAGCTCCCAGTCAAGGGCTACCTTTCCCAGGAAGGGCAGGACATCAAAATGTCTCATCCTTTCCCAGCTACCTATTGCTGAGGCTAAGTTCTGGGCAAGTGTAGTCAAGAGGCAGAAGCTCCCTTTCTTCACTCAGCCCCCACTCACAGAAGAGTGTAGGTCTGCTGGGAATACTGGGAGTCTGATTACCCTTGTCCTCACTCATAAGATGGTGGTTCCATACCAGGAGAGGCTGCTTAAGAGGACCTTATGGTACTGCCCACCCCATGAACATCTGACTCCTAAAGTGGGGGTATCCCTCACAGACATGTACAGTGGTTCCTACTCCAGAGACCTGACTGGAAGATGTTGCCGGGCTGGAAGAGAAGCAGGCAGTAAAATGGATAGTTCCCAAACTCTTCCCATTAATAGAGCATTGAGAAGTTCAGGCCTAATGGGGCTCTCAGAAACAGTAAAGGCTATAGGAAAAGGCAGTTTAGAAGATCCACAGGTTCAAGATGATACAGGCTAAACTATAGGCCACACAGCTTGGAGGAGAGAACCAGGGGGAGAAACAGCTGAGACAAGTCCTCTTGCGATCAGAACAAATATCAGACACTGACATTAAGAACAAATCCTTCAAAAGACCTCCACTTTGATTAGATTAGTCTACAGAGCAATTTATGCCCCAGGGAATTATTGAAAACAATAGAGTCAAGAGCCGGAAAATCTCACAGCTACATAAATCGGTGTTGTCAGGGAAAGACAGGATAGGAGCTCTGCCAAAATCACTGTCATCCCAGGGTGACTATGGACATACCCAAAGCTATGCCTCCCTAAGAATCAGAGGCTTAACACAAGGGAAGAATGGGAGGCGGCAAAAACAAACTTCAAGAAAATAATCCAGTCGGTCACAAGTAAATAACAATTACAAGCTCCCAGAGGTGCTAGAGGCCATTATTCGTTTACTACATCAAAAATGCCCAGTTTCCAACAAAAAAAATTACAAGACATACAAAGAAATACAAAGTATGATGCACACACTGGGAAAGAAAGCAGAAAATAGAAACTACCTATAAAAGTAATCAGATGTCAAATGTGACAGAAAAAGACTGCAAAAGTGACATAAATGTTCAAAGAACTAACAGAATCCATGATTAAAGAGGTAAAGGAAGGTATGATGATAATGTCACATCTAACAGAGAATATCACTAAAGAAATAGATATTTTGCCAGGCAGTGGTGCATACCTGTGATCTCAGCACTTTGGGAGGCTGAGGTGGGTGGACCACCTGAGGTCAGGAGTTCGAGACCAGCCTGACTAACATGGTGAAACCCTGTCTCTACTAAATACATAAATTAGCCAGGCATGGTGGCGGGCACTTGTAATCCCAGCTACTTGGGAGGTTGAGGCAGGAGAATTGCTTGAACGTGGGAGGCGGAGGTTGGAGTGAGCCGAGATTGTGCCACTGCACTCCAGCCTGGGCAACAAGGGCAAAACTCCATCTCAAAAAAAAAGAAAGAAAGAAAGAAAGAAAGAAATAGATGTTTTTTAAAAGAAGACCCAAAATTAAAAATTCAGTGGAGCGGTTCAACAGTAGATATAAACTAGCAGAAGAAAAAATAAACTTAAAGATAGATCAATAAAGATTGTATAATCCAAAGAAAAATAACAAAACTAAACAGAGCCTCAGAGCCATCATTACACACACCATTCAGCATACCAACAAATGCATAATGAGAGTTTCAGAGGAAAGGAGAGAAGCACAGGCAGAAAAATATCCAAAGAAACAATAACTGAAAATTTCTCGGCCGGGCACGGTGGCTCAAACCTGTAATCCCAGCACTTTGGGAGGCCGAGATGGGCGGATCATGAGGTCAGGAGATCGAGACCATCCTGGCTAACATGGTGAAACCCCGTCTCTACTAAAAAATACAAAAAACTAGCCAGGAGAGGTGGTGGGCGCTTGTAGTCCCAGCTACTCGGGAGGCTGAGGCAGGAGAACGGCGTAAACCCGGGAGGCGGAGCTTGCAGTGAGCTGAGATCCAGCCACTGCACCCCAGCCCTGGCGACAGAGCGAGACTCCGTCTCAAAAAAAAAAAAAAAAGGAAATGTCTCAAATATATTGAAGAACACCAATACCAACCCATACATCCAGAAAGTTCAATGAACTCCAAGAAGGAAAAAAACACAAAGAGATCAAAAAAAGACATCACAGTAAAAAGGTAGAAGTTAGAGACAAAGAGAAAATCTTGAAAGCCACAAGAGAAAAAGTTATCATTACCTACAAGGGAAGCCTAATAAAACTAGCAGCTGACTTCTCAGGAAAAACAAGGGAGGGCAGAAAGTAATGGGATAACACATTCAATGTGCTCAAAGGAAAAAAAAAACCTATCAACCAAGAATTTGATATCTACCAAAGTTATCTTTCGAAAATGAAAGAAAAATAAAGCCATTCCTATATTTAAAAAATAAAAGAGAGAGAATTTGTTGCTAGCAGGCCCACTTCACAAGAAATATAAAAGGAAGTTCTCTAGGCTAAAAGGAAAGGACGACAGGTGGTAATTCAAATCCACAGAAACAAACAAAAAGGATCAGTAAAGGTAATTAAGTAATTATAAATAACAGTAATAAGTGCATTTTTTCTACTTTTTTAACTGATGTAAAAGTCAAAGGAGGCTGGGCCTAGTGGCTCACACCTGTAATCCCAGCACTTTGGGAGGCCAAGGCGGGTGATCACCTGAGGTCAGGAGTTTGAGACCAGCCTGACCAACATGGCAAAACCCCATATCCATTAAAAAATATATATACACAAAAAAATTAGGCAGGTGTGGTGGTGGGCGCCTGTAATCCCAACTACTCGGGAGGCAGAGGCAGGAGAATCGCTCGAGCCTGGAAGGCAGAGGTTGCAGTGAACCAAGACCGCGCCACTACACTCCAGCCTGTGCAACACAGCGAGACTCCATCTCAAAAAAAAAGGCAAAGTAATAATTATAACAACGTAATGCAAGGTTTGTAACATAAACAGATGTAATATGCATAACAACAAAACCACAAGAAGGGAGAAAAGAGAATATGAGTAACATTTCTATATTTTACTTAAACTAAGCCAGCATAAACCTGAAGCTGATTCTGTTAAAATGTACATGGTAAGCTCTAGGGCAACCACTAATAAACTATCTCAAAAAACACACTAAAAATGTCATTAAAGACATCTAAAAAATTCATTAAAGAAATGTAAATGCAGCTGGGCATAGTGGCTCACACCTATAATCATGATACTTTGGGAGGCTGAAGCAGGAGGATCACTTGAGGCTAGGAGTTTGATACCAGCCTGGGCGATGTAACAAAACCCTATCTCTACAATAAATAAAAGAAACTAGCCAAGTGTGGAGGTGTGTGCCTGTTGTCCCAGCTACTTAGGAGATTGAGGCAGGAGGAATGCCTGAGTCCAAGAGTTCAAGGCTGCAGTGAGCTATAATCACATGACCAGACTCCAGTCTAGGAGACAAAATAAGACAGTGTCTCTAAAAAAAAATAAAAAATAAACTTATATGCTTCGTTACAAAATATTCACTCAATGTAAAAGAAAGCAGTAAAGAAGAAATAGAGAAACAAAAAAGATATTCAAGAAGGTCACAGGATAAAAAATAAACATTTAAAATTATATTTTACATACTAGCCATGAACATATACACATAAAAATTTAAAATACAGGTTGAGTACCCTTCTCCAAAATGCTTGGGACTAGAATGTTCCAGATTTGGGAGTTTTTCAGACTTTAGAATATTTGCACATACATAATACGATATCTTGGGCACGGGACCCAACTCTACACATGAAATTCACTTATGTGTCATAAATACCTTATGCACATAGCCTAAAGGTAATTTTATATAATATTTTAAACAATTCTGTGCATGAAACAGTATTCACTGCATCTGTCATGTGAGGTCAGGTATAAAATTTTCCACTTGTGGCATCATGTCAGTGCTCAAAAAGTTTCTAATTTTGTAGTACTTCAGATTTCAAATTTTCAGATTAGGAATGTTCAACCTGTATAATATCATTTACAATCACTTAAAAAAAAGAAACAGAAAACATGTTACCAGATTATATGCTGAAATTACAAAACACTGATGAAAGAATCAAAGACCTAAATAAACAGAAAGATATACCACGTTCATAGATTGGAAGAGTCAACATAATAAAGATGTCAACTCCCCGCAAACTAACATATGGGTTTTAATATATCCCTATAAAAATCCCAGCAAAAGTTTTTGTGTGTGTGGCAACAGAAAAGATTATTTCAAAATTTATATAGAAAAGCAAAGGAACTAAAACAGCTAAAGCAATTTTGAAAAGGAATAATATAAGAGGAATCAGTCTACCCAATTTCAATACTTATTCTGTAGCTACAATAATCAAAACCGTGGTATTCACAAAGAAATGGACACATAGATCAATGGAACAGAACAGAGCATCCAGAAATAAATCCACACAAATATGCCCAACTAATTTCTGACGTGGTACAAAAGCAATTCATTGTGGAAAGACAGCCTTTTCAACAAATGATACCAAACCAACCAGACATCCATATGGGAAAAAAATAAACCATGACCTAAGTCTTACACATTATAAAACAATTAACTCAAAATGGATCACAGACTTAAATATAAAATGTAAAACGTTTAGAAAAAATATATGAGAAAGGCCAGGCGCAGTGGTTCACCTGTAATCCTAACACTTTGAGAGGCCGAGGCGGGTGGATCACGAGGTCAGGAGATCAAGACCATCCTGGCTAACACAGTGAAATCTCGTCTCTACTAAAAATACAAAAAATTAGCTGGGCATAGCGGCGTGCGCCTGTAGTCTCAGCTGCTGGGGAGGCTGAGGCAAGAGAATGGTGTGAACCTGGGAGGCAGAGCTTGCAGTGAGCGAGATAGTGCCCCTGCTCTCCAGCCGGGGTGACAGAGCAAGACTCCGTCTAAAAAACAAAAAAAATATATCTATATACACAATAAAAAAATGTATGAGAAAATCTTCAGGCTCTAGGGTAATTGAACTTCATCAAAATTAAAAAATTTTACTATGCAACAGACCCTGATAAAAGATTGAAAAGAAAAACTACAGATTGAGAGAAAATAGTTGCAAATCACGTATCTGAAAAAACGTTTATTACCTAGAATATATAAAGAACTCTCAAAACTTAACAGTAAAAAGAAAAAAAATCCAATTAAGAAATGGACAAAAGACATAAAGGGACATTTCACCAAAGAGATTCAACCCATGGCAAATGAATATATGGAAAGGCTTACAACATCATTAGCCAATATGAAAATGCAAATTAAAAGCAAAATGAGACATCACTACATACCTGTTAGAATGGCTAAAATTTAAAATAGTCACAACACCCAAATGCTAGCAGGAATGCAGAGAAACCAGATCATTCATACACTGCTAAATAAGCATGTGAAATGGGGCTGAGCATGGTGGCTCACACCTGTAACCCCAGCACTTTGGGAGGCAGAAGCAGGTGACTCACTCGAGGTCAAGAGTTCAACACCGGCCTGGCCAACATGGCAAAACCCATCTCTACTAAAAATACAAAAATTAGCCAGGCATAGTGGCGGACACCTGTAATCCCAGCTACTTGGGAGACGGAAGCAGAAGAATCACTTGAACCTGGGAGCCGAAGGTTGCAGTGAACCAAGATTGTACCCCTGCACTCCAGCCTGGGCAAAAGAGGAAGACTCCATTTCAAAAAAAGAAAAGAAAAGAAAAGAAAAATATAAAACAGTACAGCCATTCTGGAAACCAGTCTGGCATTTTCTTAAAAAACTAAACATGCAACTACCATACAACCCAGGAACTGCAATCTTGGGCATTTATCCCAGAGAAATGAAAATTCACAGCCAGGCACAATGGCTCACACTTGTAATCCCAGCACTTTGGGAGGCTGAAGCAGGTGAACTGCTTGAGTCCAGGAGTTCAAGACCCACCTGAGCAACATGGCAAAATGCTATCTCTACAAAAAATATAAAAATTAGCCAGGCATGCTGGCCTACACCTGTGATCTCAGCTACTTGGGAGGCTGAGATGAGAGGATTGCTTGAGCCCAGGTGGTTGAGGCTGCAGTGAGCTGTGATTGCGCCACTGCATTCCAGCCTGGGTGAGAGAAAGAGCCTGTTTCAAAAAAAAAAAAAAAAATTACATTCACATAAAACCTGTACATGAATGTTTTTAGCACCTTTATTCATAATAGCCAGAAACTGTAAACAACCCAGTTGTACTTCAACAGGTTCATGGGTAAACAAACTGTGATACATCCACACCATAGAATACCACTCAGCAATGAAAAAATAAAACTACTAAAAAGCTTGGATGACTCTCAAGGGATTCATGCTGAGTGAAAAAAAGTCAATCCCAAAAGGTTATAAACTATGTTTTCATTTGCATAGTATTCTTGAAATAACAAAAATATAGAAATGGAGAATATATTCGTAGTTGAAAGGAATTCAAGGGTGGGTGCAACAAAAGGAAGATGACTTGGTTATAAAAGGGCAACATGAGGGATTCATATAGTAAAGTTCAGCATCTTAACTGTATCAATGTTAATACCCTAGTTGTAATATACTATAGTTTTGCAAGATGTCATCATTGGGGAAAACTGAGTAAGATGTACAAGATAGCTGTATTCTTAAAATTTCATTTAAATCTACAGCTCAAATATCAAGTTTAACAAAAATAAAATTTTAATGAAATTGATATCAAATAGCATGTACCAAAATAAAATCAAGCACATCAGTTTTGTCCACTGAAAGAAGTAAATGCTTATTTTTACCATCTGATATAATATGTCTAAAAATTCGAAAGTGAACTATAAAGCAGTAGAGCATAGTTTGGCTTCTGTGGAGGTCACTAATACTGAGAAATATGCAAGATGTATAACACGTCTCAAATGTTTCAGAAGTTTTCAATATAATTTACGGCATAACATGCAATGTATACTACTCTAATAGCAGTTTGTGTTTTTTTTTTTGTTTTTACTTTGAGACAGGCTCGCTCTGTCACCCAGGATGGAGTGCAGTGGCATGAACTCAGCTCACTACAATTTCCATTCCCCCGCTCTGGGGTTCAAATGATTCTCCTGCCTTAGCCTCCTGAGTAGCTAGGATTACAGGCATGCACAACCAAACCCAGCTAATTTTTGTATTTTTAGTAGAGACAGGGTTTTCTCATGTTGGCCAGGCTGGTCTCGAACTCCTGACCTCAAGTGATCCACCCACCTCAGCTTTCCAAAGTGCTGGGATTACAGGCGTAAGCCACTGCGCCTGGTCTCTAATAGCACTATTGACCCATTCAGTGACCAAATTCCTGGAATCTAGAACAATGTCTCGCACAATAATTATGTACTGAATAAGATGATGTTTACTAATATAACATCAAGCTCAAAGCAAATACCACCAATGCTTTTTTCATGCAGTACTGAAATTGTATACTGCTTTCTATGAAAATGTTTTAGTTTTATGTGCAAATGTAAATTTACATAATTATCATATAATTAGAATACACTTTTATAAAGAGTATTTACATAAACACTTTCTTTTAAGTGTCATAACCTAAATTACAGTTACCTTATTTAAAGCATGTCCAACATGAGGGTCACCATTTGCATAAGGAGGTCCATCATGAAGGCAAAATTCTGTCTTTACTTTTCTTTCTCTTTGCCATGAATAAAGTTCTGAAAATCCACATTTCTGTTTAAAAAGAACAACGATATCTAAACATCATATAAATACATACTCCTGAGTCTAACCATAAATAACAGCCAACACTTGCTTATTTCCATTCCAATCCATTCCATTCCAATCTACTGAACTCTGAAACACAAGGTGAGGTTTCTGAAATGCGTGTCTAAGTACACATCTCTTAAAATCTTTCAGTAGTTTCCCCATACACCTCAGATTGAAGTCTAAACTCTATATGATATGCAGGACCCCACAAAGGTTTAGTTCCACTAAGTTCTCGTGCATTCTCTCATCACTTCCCAGGCTTCACTCCTCATCCCCGCCATGTTGAAGGACCTGCAGATTCCCGACACACATATTCTTGCTATTCTTTGGCTGCAATGCTTGCCACTCCCCAAATCTGGGAACAACGTGCATGGCAGTCTCAGTTCCCTTCCCTCACTTGCTGTGATCTTGGCCAAGTTACTGTGCACTTACGGGTCTGCTTTCTCATCTGAAAAAAAAAAGTGTTAATATCCATCGTACAGGGCTGGTGTGAAAATTAAACGAGAAAACATTTGAAACTGTCACTCTTTCTGGCATACAGAAGGTACTAAAAAGCCTTTAAAAAATTAGATGAACTCTTATAACTGTCAGAATATTTAGGCTAAGTATATTTACCTAACCAATATTCCAAGAATATCAGGGATTTTTAAAGACTAGAATTACAGAAACTAACAAGAGGAATCTCTGCCCTTAGAAAGTTCAGTCTAGGCTGGGCACAGTGGCTCACGCCTGTAATCCCAGCACTTTGGGAGGCCGAGGCGGGAGGATCACTTGAGGTCAGGAATTCGAGACCACTCTGGCCAACATGGTGAAACCCCATCTCTACTAAAAATATAAAAATTAGCCGGGAGTGGTGGTGCGCACCTGTAATCCCAGTGACTCGGGAGGCTAAGGCAGGAGAATCGCTTGAACCCGGGAGGCGGGGGTTGTAGTGAGCCGAGATCGCGCCATTGTACTCTGGCCTGGGCGAGAGAGCAAGACTCTGTCTCCGGAAAAAAAAAAAAGCTCAATCTAAAACAGGAGACAGACACATACAGACACATAGTCTAAAAAGGGGATTCAGCAGAGGAAGTACTGCTACTATATATTTCAAACGAGTCATAATTCCAACTAGAGATCTAAAAGATCCAAAAAGTGGGCTTCAACTTCCCCTTCATTCATCATAATTGAGGTTTTTAAGGTTTTTTTTAAGGATGGGGGCGGTGAGGCTGTCCAGCCAATATGGTCTCGAACTCTTGGCTCAAGAGATTCTCCTGCCTTGGCCTTTCAAAGTGCTGGGATTACAGGCGTGAGCTACCGCGCCCAGCCTGGGTTTTTATTTACATGTGGACATGTGAATTTGCTTTTTACAAGGCACTGGAAAAGTGCCCTAAGTCGATCTTTTTTGCTTACGACAGAAATGGGACGTACGTGCGATACATGCTGGTATCTGGGCATCACTAGTGACCCCTTAATTTCCCGCTCCGGAACCTGCTACAAAGGAGGGATTCATCTAGAGATTTCTTCACTTAGGTTTTCAGCCCACAAAATCTGTGCGAAGCAGATGAATGCCGCCGATCTGGTCACACCCCCGCCCACCCGCACCCGCGTGGAGCACAGAGGTGTGGCTCCTGCCGAGCGCCCTGTGCCCACGGCCGGATCGGGTCTCTCCGGAGGCCCTCCGCCGAGACGGGGCCCGTACCTGCTGGATCTCCAGCTCCTTGTCCGGCTGCTGGCGGCCCAGCAGCTTCATGGGGAAGCTGGTCTGCGGCAGCAGCACCGTGTCCCGGTATCTGCCAGTATTCGAGTTCGGCTGGTGGTTACTGGCCCCGGAGACCGACCGCACCAGAAGTCTCTTCGTCGCCCCTTGCCATCCAGGGCTGCAGGGAAGGCGGGGCGTCCCCCACAAACTTCGGGCAGTGGCCAGGGCGGCCGCCTCCGGCCCGCGAGGGCGCAGCCCCCAACGCATTGTCTGGCAACCCCTGAGCGCGGGGTCCTCTGCTCCCGCCCCAGCTCAAAGGGGCAGGACCCCAGGAAACCTAGGAGAGCCGAATAAGAGGGCGCACGCGCCCGGGGAACGGAAGGGGCGGGAAGGGAGCGGCGGGGAGGGGCGGAGCGGCGGGGAGGGGCGGGGCGGCGGACACCGCCTTCCCGGAGTCCGCGGAGACTGAGCCACCTCCGGGTCCTCCTTGCAGCCGCCGAGGGGCGGGCTCAGATTCACGGGGGCGGGGAAAGATGGGGCTCATAGTCCAATCACTGTGCCCTGCTTTTTTAAAATATATATATTTTTAATTTAACACAACAGAGCTGTGATTGTATCACTTTAACATGTAGCCAATAAAAAGTAAGATATTTTACATATTCTCTTATACGAAGCCTTTGAAATTTGACGTGTACTTTGCACATACTGCACATCTCAATCTGGACTAAACTCATGGCAAGGCCTCAACAGGCACACTTGGGTAATGACTACCCTTGTGGGCAGCACAAAGTTCAGTGAAAATATTGTAAAATAATAAAATTTCAGGAAATCGAGTTTTAAAGATCTAATTGGCTATCATTAGATATTCCTAAACCTTTCTACAAAATAGAAAGGATCTCTGATGAGGGGGCAGGGTGAGGTTTATACGCAGAAAAGGTTGAAGAAAGCAGAAACAGGGAAGGAAAAGCAGACGCCATTTGGCTTAATGGATTTGGCTATCATCTCTCCTGATTTCCTGGAACGCAGACCTTACAAGCAAATAGACTAGTGCAGGAGCTCAGTCCAAATCAATGACTTCCCATAAATTTTAACAATATTATAAAACAATTTAACCTTTAAGATTCCCTAAATCCCTGTTATATCCCACTCATAGAATAGTTTGGTATGTATAGCAACTTCTGCTCCTGTTTCTGACAGATTCTGCTCTATTTGGTTGTCCAATTCATAGTAGTTCACAATTGTTACCATTGCATTGTAGAGTATACATTTTGGGAATAGCCTTCCTAATCATAAAACACAACATCCAGAATATTTAGTTCACATAAATAAGAGAGACAGATTTTCTACAAATATGAAAATATGTATATACCAAAAAAAGATACCAGAAAGTGAGAAACCAAGTGATAAATAGAAAGCACTCAATCAATGTCAGCCTTTCACCAGTCAGTGACTCCAGCTCTGTACCTGAATTAACTCATTTAATCTTCAAGACCAGATGAGGTGAAGACACAGCATACCAAAAAACCATGTGCGATAGGAACTATGAGTATTTCCATTTCACAGACAAGGAAACTAAGGCACATAGAGTTATGTAACTTGCTCAAGATGATACAACTAAGTAGCACAGCTGGAAATCAAACCCAGTTAGATTCCAGTGTGTGTGCATAGCCACCATCTTATGTTGCCTTCCCTACACTATACTGTGGAAGAAAGTATTTGCTACACATTAAAAAATAATAATATACAAAATGCATAAAGAGCTGCTACAGATCAAAAAGATAAATGTAAACAACCCAATTAAAAAAAAGGGGGGGGGATAAAAGAAGTTGGACACAGTAGCTCATGCCTATAATCCCAGCACTTTGGGAGTTCGAAGTGGAAATATCACTTGAGCCCAGGAGTTTGAGACAACCCTGGGCAACATAGGGAGACCCCTGTCTCTAAAATAATTTTTAAAATTAGCTGGATGTGGTGGCATGTGCTTGTGGTCCCAGCTGCTTGAGAGGCTGTGGTGAAAGGATCGCTTTAGCCCAGGAGGTCAAGGCTGCAAGTGGACCATGATTGCACCACTGCATTCCTGCCTGGGCAACACAGTGAAAGCCTGTCTCAAAAATAAATAAATAAAACCATATATATATGGTTAAAGTGATATAATTTAAGTTATGTATATTTTGCCACTTCCCAAAAAATGTCTACTTAACTCACAGAGTTACTGTGAAAATCAAATGAAGAAGTAAAAGCCTTTTTAGGCTAAGTGCGGTGGCTCACACCTGTAATCCCAGCACTTTGGGAGGTCGAGGTGAGCAGATCACCTGGGGTGATCCAAGACTAGCCTGGCCAATATGATGAAACCCCGTCTCCACTTAAAAAACAAACAAACAAACAAAATTAGTCCGGCGTGGTGGCGCGCCTGTGGTCCTAGCTACTTGGGAGGCTAAGGCGGAAGGATCGCTTGAACCCAGGAAGCGGAGTTTGTAGTGAACCTAAACTGCGCCACCGCACTCCAGCCTGGGCGACAGAGTGAGACACTGCCCCCTCCCCCAACCACGCCCCCCAAAAAGATCCCATCTGTACAAAAAAAGCTTTTAATTAGCCGGATGCGGTGGCGCGCACCTGTACCAGTAGTCCCAGCTACACGGGAGGCTGAGGCGGGAGGATGGCTTGAGCCTGGAATTGGGAAGGCAGCAGTGAGCCGTAATCGACTCTGGGCGATAGAGCAAGCTATCTGTCTCTTAAATATATATATGTTTATTTTATTTATTTTTATATACTTTATATATATTTTAATATTTTATATATATTTATGTATATATAAATACACACACATATATATTTTTAAGAGACAGATAGCTTGCTCTGTCGCCCAGAGTCGATAATGGCTCACTGCTGCCTTCCCAAAATACACATATATGTGAATATATACACACACATATATATAAAATGTATATATATTTATATATATAAAAATATATGTGTGTATATATACATACACACACACATACATATGCAAGCATCTTTAACACAATTCTGATAAAGTTGCTTTGTTGTTGTGTGGGGCGTGAGAGGTGGAGGTGTGTGTGGTGGACCTGCTGAAGCCTGTTCACGGACCGCTAGGGGTTCTAAGTTAAATAGCCGCAGAGCGGTATCACTAATCCAATGAACATTTTAAAACAGTGAACTCTACAAAGTGGGCTGGAAGACAGGTGAAATCAAAACCAATTTTTTTTTTTCAACACACTGTTGCTGCCTTAATGTTTTATTTCCTTCTTCTTGTTTTCTTTTCTTTCTTTTTTTTTTTTTTTTTTTTTTTTTTGAGCCAATCTTTGAAAGTTGGAACACCTTTCCCTTTTATTTAATACAATAGGTGACTTGCACCTACGGAGAGCTTGGAGAAAACACGGACAAGTGGTATTTTCCCGCGGATCAGGAGTCTAAAGACGCAGTGTTAAATCGCTGTTGTGCGCTTGCGCGGAGTTTCCCGCATGCTCACTAGCTGAGGTAGGGCTGCCATCCATCTCGAAAGATTTATTGACAGTGCCAAAGCTCGGTACTGGACACGACGAGGGACCTGGGTTTACGATAACGCGCTTTTGCTGCCCCTGAAGTGTGTTTGGTCCAACGTTGTTCCAGGTTTGTCGCCGTAAGTTTCTCTCCTGCCGGTCTGGGCAAGAGCCAGGTAGATAGGATTTATGTTAAATAAAATAAAATAAAAAAGGTTTATGTGAATCAGATTGCTTCTCCAGATATTCTGATTTCGGACTTGGACTCTAGAGTGTCAATATTTTAATTGTTTATCTGTGCTTTTATCTTCGTGATCTGGAAGGTTTTTATAGCCATATATTGTAGAAATAACAAGACAAACCTAGATATTGAGTTCGTTGATGCACCCAAATTTAAAAACTGCTTGGCACCTAAAAGTAAATTTATTTAAATAGCAAATATTCGTCCAACTGCCATTTCTACATATTTGTAGGTTTGCGTGATTTATTTGGATTTCTCTGGAAATATAATTGCTGGTTCAAAAGATATGTATGTTATACTTTATTAAGGTTCTCAAAGCTCTCCTAAGAGGGTTCACTACTTTACCGACAATGCTCAGGTACATGTTCCTTCACACCCTTGCAAACTGGACAAAGGACAAACTTACTTACTTTCTTTCTTTCTTTCTTTCTTTCTTTCTTTCTTTCTTTTTCTTTCTTTCTTTCTTTCTTTCTTTTTTTCTTTCTTTCTTTTCTTTTCTTTTCTTTTTTTTTCTTTTCTTTTCTTTCTTTTTCTCTGCTTCTGCTGCTGCTTCTTCCCTGTTTCTTCTTCCCCCTTCTTCTTCCTCCTTCTTCCTTCTTCCTCCTTCTTCTTTCTTCTTCTTCTCCTTTCCTTTTTTTTTTTTTTTTTTTTTCAGACAGGGTCTTGCTCTGTAGCCCAGGCTGGAGTAAAGTGGTGCCATTATGTCTCACTGCAACCTCGACCTCCCAGGGTCTGGTGATTCACCCACCTCAGCCTCCCGAGTAGCTGGGACTATAGGCCTGACTGAAAAAATTAGGCGTGGTGATGCGTGCCTGTAGTGCCAGCTCTCAGGTGTATGAGGCAGGAGAATCACTTGAACTCTAGAGGGTGAAAGTGAGCCGAGATCAGCCACTGCACTCCAGCCTGGGCTACAGAGCAAGACTATATATCAAAAAAAAAAAAAAAAAAAGTATTTAAAAGTTTAGCAACTGCCCTGCCATTTATGCAAAATTAAATTTCCCCCATGATTTGAAACACTACCGTTAGTGTGTTCGGTTCTATTTCTGCAATTTATTTCCTTAATTTGTCTCACTAGCCAAACTTTTATATCATTTTGATTAAATCATACTTTATCATATTTTGATAATTGATAAGGGGAGTACCTCTGTTCTTTGTTCTTCTTCCAGAATTTGCTCCATTATGCTTACATTTTTATTTTTTCAGATGACCTTGAACATTATCATCAGGCCAAGTTCCAAAGTATAAATAATTTTAGTATTTTGATCTGGAACTCATCATTTTTAGATCCTAATCCTCATATGGTCACAATCTTTATATGAGAAGAAACTAATGTTTGATTCCTGTTGTTTTTCCATCCTTCTGAACTAGCTCTTTGGCAGTTGTAAAGATTTCTCAAATGGATAGGTGTTAGGTCGATGGCCTTAAGTGCTATACAGCTTTTTTTCTTGTCTACTCCAAGCCTCAGGGCCAGAATGTTATGAAGAAAAGCCTGTACTACACTCTGAGGGTCATGTTGATTATCATTTTGTATTCTCAAGGTCAGAATACTGTTGGAGAAACCACATAAACTCTTTGCCCTTAACACTGCCCTAATGTCCCTCCCTGCAAAATAACCAAAATAAGGACAATCATAATAATGGTTAGCCAGTATATTTGGTGTTTACCTTGTGCCAGGGACAAGTGTTTTCTTTACATGTGTTACTAATTTAATAAGTACAACAGCCCTATAAGTACTATTGTCTCCATTTTACAGATTGAGGTACAGAAAATTTAAGTGGTTTTCTCAAAGTCCACAGCTGAGCCAGGATTTGAACACAGGTAATTGGCTCCAGAACCTGTGCCCTTAACCGCTATCCTGTTTTAGATTAGGCTTTCGGAAAGACACCTTCACAAGAGTGTTTTAAGGCCCAAAGATGTAAAACTGGTAGAGAAAGAAGTACAATGGTGTTATTTGAACTGCTTTAAGAAAGTTAACTTGCCTGTAGCTAGTTTAGGCTTTGCTCTTGATCTACCTGTATCATCAAAAGGTAAATCTTATTATAGTATAGGAGGGGGCATAATTAAAAAGGCTAAAAGGGACCTCTTGTATAGATTTTGTGCTTTGATAATTTGACTATTTATTTTTTCTTTTTTTTTTTTAACCAAGAACCAAAATTGTATTCATCTGTTTAAAAAATACGTAAGAAAACGATTAAGGCTAGGGCATAGTACTATTTCATTACTAATTCAGTTTGGACCAGAGAAGTACTTCAAAGAAGAATGGTAAAATATTTTCCTATTTGCCAATTAAAAGCGATTTGTGGAATCTCTTTATAAATCATTGTGTGCTTTACATCAACATTATTTTTCCCATTTTTATTTTCTTCTATTATTTTTCCCATTCTTATATTTTATAAGCTGATGTTAGCTTTAATTGGTGGTTATTATATATAATATCCTTTTGTGATGAAATTAGTAGACAGACAATGCCTGAAAGTTTTTCCTTGGAAGAAAACACCATGGACTTGGCAAATACAAGGGTAAGTAGTTGAGTCATTTATGGAGCCTGATAAGGCTCAAATGGTTGCTTAACTGGTTCAAAGGTAAATGAGATCTATGAAAAGTTATAACAACACCATACAGTGAGGGAAGGTGATCATCCTATTACAAAAGAATTCTTACATAACATGAGAATTGAAGGAGCATATGAACACATAATTAAAATGTGGTCAAGACATCTGGGTAGAACAAAACAGTTGCACAAAGACCACATTTCCGGTGCAGAATAAATCAGATATATGCCTGGATATGGATATAAAGGAATAGAAATAAGAGTGACAAAGTATTTACTAAATTATTTCTGTTTTCTTTTCTTTTTCTTTTTTTTTTTTTTTCTGAGACAAAGTCTCTCTCTGTCGCTCCGGCTGGAGTGCAGTGGCGCGATCTCGGCTCACTGCAACCTCCACCTCCCAGATTCACGCCATTCTCCTGCCTCAGGCTCTGGAGTAGCTGGGACTACAGGTGCCCACCACTATGCCCAGCTAATTTTTTGTATTTTTAGTAGAGACCGGGTTTCACTGTGTTAGCCTTGATGGTCTCAATCTCTTGACCTCGTGATCTGCCGGCCTCCCAAAGTGCTGGGATTACAGGTGTGAGCCACCGCACCCAGCCGCATTTCTCTGTTTTCTATCTGAAGTGCTCCTGAATTAGTAGTAATTGTAACTGGTTTATTCCACATGTAACTCCTAGTATGCCAAGAAAATTAATCTAGCCTGATTATGGTATCATAAAACAAACACTTTATATAGAGTCATCCCTCAGTATGTGAGGGAGGTTGATTCCCTGAGAATCAACTGAGAACCCCTGAGAGTATTGAAATCTGCACATACTCAAGTCCCACAGTTGACCCTCCAAAACACTCATAGATGAAAACTCAGTTTTAACAGATCATAGACTCTCTTGAAAATAAAATAAAAATATATTTTAAAAAGTCAGCCTTTCCTGTCTACAGGTTTTACATACCTTTTCTGTCCACATTTGGTTGGAAAAAATCCACAAAGTGAACCGGTTCAGTTCGAGCCCATGTTGTTCAAGTGTCAGCTGCAGTTAGAAACCCGTTATATTGGCTGAGCGTGGTGGCTCACTCACGCCTGTAATCCCAGCACTTTGGGAGGCTGAGGCAGGTGGATGACAAGGTCAGGAGATCAAGACCATCCTGGCTAACGTGGTGAAACCCCGTCTCTACTAAAAATACAAAAAATTACCCGGGCACGGTCGCGGGCGCCTGAAGTCCCGGCTACTCAGGAGGTTGAGGCAGGAGAATGGTGTGAACCTGGGAGGCGGAGTTTGCAGTGAGCTGAGATTGTGCCACTGCACTCCAGCCTGGGCAACAGAACGAGACTCCATTTCAAAAATGAAACCCTTTTCATTTTCATCTTAATTTCCAGATAGCTATTGGTCACAGTATGGTATTCATTACCTTACATAAATTTCTTTTTTTTTTTTTGAGATGGAGTCTTGCTCTGTCGCTCAGGCTGGAGTGCACTGGCACCGTCTTGGCTCACTGCAAGCTCCACCTTCTGGGTTCATGTGATTCTCCTGCCTCAGCCTCCTGAGTATCTGGGATTACAGGTGTGTGCCACTACGCCCGGCTAATTTTTGTATTTTTAGTAGACACAGGGTTTCGCCATGTTGGTCAGGCTGGTCTCGAACTCCTGACCTCGTGATCCACCCGCCTCGGCCTCCCAAAATGCTGGGATTACAGGCGTGAGCCACCGTGCCCGGCCATAAATTTCAATTCCATCTTCCTTCTGAAGAGTTTCAAACACTTCACTTATTGTTTCAGTTAGGTTCATAATTCCTGTCAATAGAATGTGGATGATAGAAACAAGATGTAAAGAAGGCTGGGTACAGTGCCTTACACCTGTAATCCCAGGATTTTGGGAGGCTGAGGCAGGCGGATCTCCTGAGGTCAAGAGTTCAAGACCAGCCTGGCCAACATGGTGAATCCCCGTCTCCACTAACAATACAAAAATTAGCCGGGCATGGTGTCAGCTGCCTGTGATCTCAGCTACTCAGGAGGCTGAGGCGTGAGAATCACTTGAGCCCGGGAGGCAGAGATTGCAGTGAGCCAAGATTGCGCCACTGCACTCCAGCCTGGGTGATGGAGTGAGACTACATCTCAGAAAAAAAAAGAAAAAAGAAAAAAAATGTTAAAGGGGTTATAACGTACGTCAAATCAAATATTCAGTCAGAAATTTGTGGTAGAATAATGACTATTGCTGAATGGAGATTTATAATGTCCTTTATAGTCGCAGGGCTAAGCGTGGTGGCTCAGGCATGTAATCCCAGCACTTTGGGAGGCCAAGGTGGGCAGAACACTTGAGCTCAAGAGTTCGAAACCAGCCTGGCCAACATGGTGAAACCCTGTCTTTACTAAAAATGCAAAAATTAGCCAAGCATGGTAGCAGGCGCCTATAATCCCAGCTACTCAGGAGGCTGAGGCAGGAGAATCGCTTGAACCCGGGAGGCAGTTTGCAGTGAGCTGAGATTGCACCACTATACTCCAGCCTGGGCGACAGAGTGAGACTCCATATCAAAAAACAATAAATAAATAAATAAACATATATATATAGAGAGAGACACACCATATATATATATAAAATAGTCCTTTTGTCTAGGGAACAATCATGTGTTCCCTTATTGCGATGAAATAATGTTGATTTGATTTAGAGATGGGAAGTTTTTGTCATAGGTCGATTCCCCATAAAACTGTAAGACAGAGATAAAGTGGAAGAGGTTTATTAGGGAGTGCTTTTGGGATCATTTGTGGGAGGGAAGGGGAGGAAGGGAAGAATATAGGAGAAGGCATCTTGGGCTGTGATGCAGTCTCAGCTAAGGCCTCAGTCGACCCCATAGGGTATTCTGGAAGCTGGATGGCCCTTCAGTGCTGGGGTGGCAGCCCACTTGGGGTAGGAAATGGCCTTTAAGTCTCCCTATTGTGACATTTCAGATGAAGTGATCCTTCTCAGCAGATATACTCCCAGAGAAAGATGGCAACTAAGGGCCTTCTGTTGAGAGCTGTCTCAGCGAGTGGGGAAATAAGCTCTTCAATCCTGAAGGGAATGTGGGTGGTACATCCAGAACAGTCACTAAAATTTCAGGATTTGAATTCATATTTTCTTTCTTTTTTTTTTTTTTTTTTTTGAGATGGAGTCTCGCTCTGTTACCCAGGCTAGGTAGGGTGCAATGGTGCGATCTCGGCTCACTGCAATCTCCGCCTCCCAGGTTCAAGCGATTCTCCTGCCTCAGCCTCCTGAGTAGCTGGGATTACAGGTGTGCGCCACCATGCCCGGCTAATTTTTGTGTTTTTAGTAGAGATGAGGTTTCACCATGTTGGTCAGGCTGATCTCGAACTCCTGACTTCAGGTGATCTGCCCACCTTGGCCTCCCAAAATGCTGGGATTACAGGTGTGAGCCACCGTGCCTGGCCAGAATTCATATTTTCAAAGGAATGTACAGGCCGGGCACAGTGGCTCATGCCTGTAATCTAAGCACTTGAGAGGCTGAGGCAGGTGGATCACGAGGTCAGGAGTTCAAGACCAGCCTGGCCAAGATGATGCAACCCTGTGTCCACTAAAAATACAAAAATTAGCCAAGTGTGGTGGAGGCCACCTGTAATCCCAGCTACTTGGGAGGCTGAGGCAGAAAACTGCTTGAACCCGGGAGGCAGAGGTTGCAGTGAGCCGAGATGGCGCCACTGCAATCCAGCCTGGGCAACAGATCGAGACTCCGTCTCAAAAAAAAAAAAAAAAAAAGCAATGTACTTAATTCTAAAGCCTGTTTTTTCTATTTATTTTATTGGAGCTAGAGACTTCTCTGACACGCCTTACTTTTCCAGGTGATTGGTCTTCATTATAATTTGTTATGTTGCTTGTTCTCTTTATTTGGCTACTGACAAAGATGGAGGTAAATAATAGCGGAGAATATTCATTGATTTTCAGAAAATAATTGTAGTTATATGCAATCCCTCTGATGTGGTGAGGCTTTGTTTCCCCACCCAAATCTCATCTTAAATTGTAATCCCCATAATCCCCACTGTCAAGGGAGAGACCAGGTGGAGGTAATCGAATCATGGGGGCAGTTTCCCCCTATGCTGTTCTCGTGATAGTGAGTGAGTTCTCATGAGATCTAATGGTTTTTAAGGGTCTCTTCCCCCTTTGCTTGGCACTTCTTCCTGCCACCTTGTGAAGAAGGTGTCTTGCTTCCCCTTTGTCT
This sequence comes from Macaca fascicularis, assembly GCF_037993035.2. Classification (NCBI taxonomy): domain Eukaryota; kingdom Metazoa; phylum Chordata; class Mammalia; order Primates; family Cercopithecidae; genus Macaca; species Macaca fascicularis. The sequence goes on along the minus strand of NC_088375.1, from coordinate 77,962,276 downwards.
TCTGCCAGGATTGTCAGTTTCCTTAGGCCTTCCCAGTCATGCTGAACTGTGAGTCAATTCAACCTCTTTCCTTTATATTAGGTTGGTGCAAAAGTAATTGTGGTTCTTGGCATTGGAAGTAATAAACTACCCAGTCTTGGGTCATTCTTTATAGCCGTACGAAAACAGACTAATACACCCTCCCTTTTTAATTACGCCCTACACACCTACATCCCTTATACTATTCATACCTCTTTTGGCACTTCCTAGTTTTATGTTATAGACATTAGGTTACATTGTTTTATCTACAGCTCACCAAAATATTAGCTCCTCAAACAAAAATCTTACATCTCATATTTTTAGCCTCCAAAGCACCTTCCACATACTTTGCACATTACCCACCACCTCATACACAAACTTTTTCACATGCTCAGCATCCTGGGCCAGTTTCTCCTATGCTTTGACATGCCTCATCTGCAGACAAACATAAAAAATACAGAACTTATTGAGAGAGTTAATGCCCAAATGGAGTTTTTTCCAAGTCTCTTTTAGTAAATATATGTTAAAGAATTTACTCAGTTAATGGGAGCAATCCCAAGTTAGCGCTCAATTAATATGTGCTGAGTTGGATTTAAGTAAATAAAACCAGTAGTTGACTTTGAAACTAACAAAACATTTTTCTTGATCTCTTTTTAGAGTTTATCATGGCTTCCAGTAACACTGTGTTGATGCGGTTGGTAGCCTCAGCATATTCTATTGCTCAAAAGGCAGGAATGATAGTCAGACGTGTTATTGCTGAAGGAGACCTGGGTATCGTGGAGAAGGTACTCAAACTCTCATATCATTTCATACCAACTTTATTTTTGTTCTTGAGGTTGAGCTAAATGATGTAAAAATGTGGACAGACTTTATCAGTTAAAATAATTGATGGCTCCCTTAGGGAGACTACAAGACCCTTGTTCAAAAGGGTTCGATCTCTGCTTTGAAAATGACTCCAAAGCCGGGTATGGTGGCTCACGCCTGTAATCCTAGTACTTTGGGAGACCGAGGAAGGCGGATGACGAGATCAGGAGTTTGAGACCAGCCTGGCTAAAATGGTGAAATCCCATCTCTACTAAAGATACAAAAAATTAGCCAGATGTGGTTGTGAGCGCCTGTAATCCCAGCTACTTGGGAGGCTGAGGCAGGAGAATCACTTGAACCCGGGAGGCAGAGGTTGCAGTGAGCCGAGATCGTGCCATTGCACTCCAGCCTGGGCAACAGAGCGAGACTCCGCCTCAAAAAAAAAAAAAAGACTCCAGACTTTCTGTATCCAAGATCTTTGTTTATATGTCTGAGTCTTCTGAACCATATCCATCCCCAAGGCATTGTAACCAGGCTTCAAATACTAGAGTAATCTATTACATGCAACGCCATGTAATCCTTAGTCAACATGTTCGGTAAAATCTGGCATTTACATAACTATTTGTTATAATCAAAGTGATACATATTTTTCTTCCTCATGGAAAAGAAACTCAAAACAAGGGTGTTTTTCCCAGTATAGTAATTACAAACTTAAATAGATTATCAGAAAGTTTATAGTCATAGTTAATTCTTAAAAGAAATACCACCATACTTGTGTTCCAGTTTAAAATACAATCTTCTGGCTGGGCATGGTGGCTCACGCCTGTAATCCCAGCACTTTGGGAGGCCGAGGCAGGTGGATCACGAAGTCAGGAGTTTGAGACCAGCCTGACCAACATGATGAAACCCCATCTCTACTAAAAATACAAAGATTAGTCGGGCATGGTGGTGCATACCTATAATCACAGCTACTCAGGAGACTGAGGCAGGAGAATTACTTGAAATCGGGAGGCAGAGGTTGCAGTGAGCCAAGATCGCACTATTGCACTCCAGCCTGGGCAACAAAAGCGAGACTCCATCTCGAAAAATATGTGTGTATATATGTATACATATATACATACATATAATAAAGAATTTAAGGATTAAAAGTCAATATATGAAATACATTATCAGAAAGTTTATAGTGATAGTCAATTCTTAAAAGAAATACCACCATACTTGTGTTCCAGTTTAAAATACAATGAAATCTTAATGAAATCTATTAAAAGTCAATATATGAAACCTTATGTGTAAAATTTGTAATGTGAGGTAATAACCAAATCCCAAGGAAGATTTGTGTGTGTGTGTATATATATATGTATGTGTATATATATGTATGTGTATATATATGTCTGTGTATATATGTGTATATATATTTCATATATTGACAAATATATATATACAAGTTTGTATATATATATACACATACAAATTTGTGTATATATATACAAGTTTGTATATCTTCCTTGGGATTTGCTACATATATATACACGTATATATATACACACACCTGTACTCACACTCTTGTGTATGTGTATATATATAGGGAAGATTTGTGTGTGTATATATATAGTATGTATATATAGTGTATGTATATATACACGGAAGATTTGTGTGTATATATATAGTGTGTGTCTATATTATATATATAAATCTTTCCATATATATACACACAAGGGTGTGAGTACAGGCATATATATGTGTGTGTATATATATGTATATATGTACCAAATCCCAAGGAAGATTGTGTGTGTATATATATACACACATGTATATATATACGTATATATACACACACGTAGATTTGTGTATATGTATATAATATATACACGTGTGTATATATGTGTATATATAATATATACATATATACACACGTATATATACACACGTGTATATATATACACACATATACACGTGTGTATATATTATATATATAATATATACATATATACACGTATATATACACACGTGTATATATTATATATATAATATATACACACGTGTATATATTATATACATATACACAAATCTTCCTTGGGATTTGGTACATATATGTATACATAGATACATATACACACACACACACACACACATATATATACACAGAAATCTTCCTTGGAACTTGGTTATTACCTCACATTACAAATTTCACACATAAGTTTTCATATATTGACTTTTAATCCTTAAATTCTTTATTATAATCTTTTTTTTTTTTTTTAAAGAGACAATGTCTCACTTTGTCGCCCAAGGCTAGAGTAGAGTGGCATAGTCCTACTGATAGCTTGTTGCAGCCTCAAGTTCTGGGCTCAAAGGACCCTCTTGGCTTAGCCTCCTGAGTAGCTAGGACTACAGGCAAGCGCCACGACACCCAGCTAATGTTTTTATTTTGTGGAGATGGAGTTTCAGTATATTGCCCAGGCTGGTCTCAAACTCTTGGCTTCAAGTGATCCACCCACCTCAGACTCCTAAGGTGCTGAGATTATGGGTGTGGGTACAGGTATGAGCCACTACACTTCGCCTAAATCTTTCTTTATTATAGTCTTTGAGGAAAATTGTATTGTAATTTCTTCCAAGTGAGAACATTAATAGGATATGATTTCTCATTAGCACTTTAGCGATTTAATATAGAGTGAGTTTTAGGTCTAACATTTAAGTCTCTAATCCATCTTGAATTGATTTTTGTATACGGAGTAAGGCAGGGATCCAGTTTCAGCTTTCTACTTATGGCTAGCCAGTTTTCCCAGCACCATTTATTAAATAGGGAATCCTTTCCCCATTTCTTGTTTTTGTCAGGTTTGTCAAACATCAGATGGTTGTAGATGTGTGGCATTATTTCTGAGGGGTCTGTTCTGTTCCGTTGGTCTATATCTCTGTTTTGGTACCAGTACCATGCTGTTTTGGTTACTGTAGCCTTGTAGTATAGTTTGAAGTCAGAGAGTGTGATGCCTCCAGCTTTGTTCTTTTGACTTAGGATTGTCTTGGCAATGTGGGCTCTTTTTTGGTTCCATATGAACCCCCATCAAAAAGTGGGCAAAGGATACTAACAGACACTTCTCAAAAGAAGACATTTATGCAGCCAACAGACACATGAAAAAATGCTCATCATCACTAGCCATTAGAGAAATGCAAATCAAAACCACAGTGAGATACCATCTCACATCAGTTAGAATGGCAATCATTAAAAAGTCAGTACACAACAGGTGCTGGAGAGGATGTGGAGAAATAGGAACACTTTTACACTGTTGGTGGGACTGTAAACTATTTCAACCATTGTAGAAGACAGTGTGACGATTCCTCAAGAATCTAGAACTAGAAATACCATTTGACCCAGCCATCCCATTACTGGGTATATACCCAAAGGATTATAAATCATGCTGCTATAAAGACACATGCACACGTATGTTTATTGCGGCACTGTTCACAAAAGCAAAGACTTGGAACCAACCCAAATGTCCATCAATGACAGACTGGATTAAGAAAATGTGGCACATATACACCGTGGAATACTATGCAGCCATAAAAAAGGATGAGTTCGTGTCCTTTGTAGGGACATGGATGCAGCTGGAAACTATCAGCAAACTCGCAAGAACAGAAAACCAAACACCACATGTTCTCACTCATAGGTGGGAATTGAACAATGAGGTCACTTGGACACAGGAAGGGGAACTGTTGTGGGGTGGGAGGAGGGGGGAGGGATAGCATTAGGAGATATACCTAATGTAAATGACGAGTTAATGAGTGCAGCACACCAACATGGCACATGTATAAATATGTAACAAACCTGCACATTGTGCACATGTACCCTAGAACATAAAGTATAATAATAAAAAAAAGAAAAAAAGATGAAATGGAAAAATAAATAAAAAATAATAAAATAGATTGAGTTAAGTCACTCACTTATAAGTGATACATCTATCTAGCGCTGTTACCATAAGAAAAAGTGAGATATATGAATAAAAAACAACTTAGAAAAACGTTGACATGAGTTCATTATAAAACATTCAACGTAATTGCTTTTAAAAAATAAACATAAAAATCAGCATGGGCAACATAGCAAGACCCCGTCTGGCATGGTGGGACATGCTTATAGTCCTAGCTACTTGGGAAGCTGAAATGGGATTATTGCTTGAGCTCAGGAGTTTGAGGCTGCAGTGATCTGTGATCCCACAACTGTACTCCAGCCTGGGCAACAGAGTAAAACCCTGTCTCTAAAATAAATAAATAAATAAATAATATTAAAAACAAACAAAAACAAAAACTCATAAGAACAAATGAAATAAATCTCATTTGCTTTTTTGATAGATTTATAGAGGAAATAGATAGAGGGTATCTTGACTTAAGCAAAACATTTGTTATAGTCTGTCATTTTCTATTTAAGAAAATATTCAAGCTATTTTTAGTTATATAGATGACATCTCCCATCCTGAGCCATGGTTAGGTGTATTCATAACTGGATGAATAACATTATCCACAAATTTAAATTAATGAGTTATTTTCATCCTAGAAAAGGATCACCGCTGGCTGATCACAGGACTCTGCTCCTGACATTGTACTGTTCTCTTTAATTATTAAATAACATACAGTTTTAAAAAAATACCTAATGTGTTATCTGAAGTGGAAGAAGATGATATAGAAAACATACTTATAAAATTTGCCAATAAGGTAAAGCTGAGCAGTCTAGTTAATACATTTGATCACAGAATAAGCATTCAAAATAGTTGCAACCTCTGAGAAAAGTGGATATTGTAACAGGAATAATATAAAGTGCTGTATTCATGTTCAAGTTATGTCAGATAAATCTGATTCAAATTTGTTTGAAAAAGAGACTTTAGTTGACCACAGACATGCTTGGTAATAATCAACAAAATGATACTGCTGCTTTCAGGGGGCTGCTAATCTTATTATTATTATTATTATTATTATTATTATTTATTTTTTTTTTTTGAGACGGAGTTTCACTCTTGTTGCCCAGGCTGGAGTGCAATGGCATGATCTCAGCTCACCGCAACCTCTGCCTTCCAGGTTCAAGCGATTCTCCTGCGTCAGCCTCCTGGATAGCTGGGATTTTACAGGCATGCGCCACCACGCCCAGTTAATTTTGTATTTTTAGTAGAGGCAGGATTTCTCCATGTTGGTCAGGCTGGTCTCGAACTCCTGACCTCGTGATCCGCCTGCCTCGGCCTCCCAAAGTGCTGCGATTATAGGCGTGAACCACTGCGTCTGGCCCCAATCTCATTTTTTACAAAGTTTTTTCTATTACGAAAAGTAGGAAATGGAGAAAAATGCCAAAAAGTAAACAAAAGTCATCCATCATCCCACCATTGCCAATATTTTGAATTATTTCCTTTCAGATCCTTTTCCTTAACATCACTTATTTTCAGTTGATCTTATGTTGAGATTATATTAGACAAACAACTTTGAAACCCAGGTAGCTAAAAAGGAACAGAGATGTAGTGCCAAGTCAGGAAAAAAAGTAATATTCTCATTGTCTTCTGTACTGCTCAGGCATTTCTAGTACTTTAGAGGTCCAGAGCTATGTTGATAGAGTAGGAAATATTTATCTTAGAGAGGGAAAGAGAATTGCTTTCCTCAGATAGAGGAATGACTTTCAATATATATTTTTTTCCTCTAAAGCAGTGGTGTACAAACTTGATTGATATATAACTAATCTTCAAACTGAACAATTCTTTTGAGTAGGTTCATTCAAAAGATACTTATAGAGCACCTACTATATGCTAGACACAATTCTTTAAGGAATAAAATCCTTTTGTGGAGCTTACATTCTAGCAGAATAGTACTTTGCATTGAGATATATAGCAAATCTCAGTGAGGCATAAAGCAGTTTGCTTTTCATGATGACTCTTTATCTCGTTGCAAAGTATTGTTAAAATTCTACTAAGATGAGGCAGGGTGCAGTGGCTCACGCCTGTAATCCCAGCACTTTGGGAGGCCGAGGTGGGTGGATCACAAGGTCAGAAGTTTGAGACCAGCCTGGCCAATATGGTGAAACCCTGTCTCTACTAAAAATACAAAAATTAGCCAGCCGTGGTGGGTGGCACCTGTAGTCCCAGCTGCTCGGGAGGCTGAGACAGGAGAATTGCTTGAAGCCAAGGGACAAAGTTTGCAGTGAGCCAAGATCACGCCACTGCACTCCAGCCTGGGCGACAGAGACTCCATCTCAAAACAAACAAACAAATTCTACTAAGATGATATAATCTGTAAATCTACTTAACCAGGCATATATCAATTGCAACATATCATAATTCTCTGAAAGCAAACTAACAAAGGAGGTTGTGGTTGTCACTTGCAAAACTTTTCTCTTTCACTAGCATGATTATCTGACATAGTGATTGAGTGAGGGTACCACAGGTGAGCTATATGTTAAATATTACAGCAGTTCATATTAGTGTTTTTCAGATTTTCAGAAACAGAATTTCTTAGGCTGGGTGCAGTGACTCATGCCTGTAATCTCAGCATTTTGGGAGGTCAAGGCAGGCAGATCACAAGGTCAGGAGATCAAGACCATCCTGGCCAACTTGATGAAACCCCGTCTCTACTAAGATACAAAAAATTAGCCGGGCATGGTGGCAGGAGCCTACAGTCCCAGCTGCTCGGGAGGTAGGGGAATTGCTTGAACCTAGGAGGCAGAGATTGCAGTGAGCCAAGATCGCGCCACTGTACTCCAGCCAGCGACAGAGCAAGACTCCGCCTCAAAAACAAAACAAAACAAAAACAAATAGGATTTCTTACTCTATACCTGTGAATCAACTTGAGGACCTGTTGAATTATTATGATTAGGATTAGTGTGGAAGTTATAGAAGGATCCAAGGAACACTTTTTCTAATAACTATTACCTTTGCCTTGAAAAGTGATACATTTCCTATCTCTGAACCTATTTAAGCAAAAGGTTGATGTCTAGAGATAAGGAATTTCTAAACTAGAGAAGAAAATGTTCTAGATTATTTAAAAGCTCCTTTCCAAACTTTAACCACTATTAATCCTTTGAGAAAAACCAAGGCAGGAAACTAGTTAACTCATTTGGTGTTAAGTTCTATGACTCTAAAAACTGACAGTGTAATCTAAATTATGTAGGCACTCATGCACAGGGAATCAGAGGACAACTTATTTCTCGTTAGCTCTGCTAAACTTTGCATTCTTTGTTATAGACCTGTGCCACAGACCTGCAGACCAAAGCTGACCGATTGGCACAGATGAGCATATGTTCTTCATTGGCCCGGAAATTCCCCAAACTCACGATTATAGGGGAAGAGGTAAGAGTCGTCAGAGACATTTTTTTAAAATCCTTGTTTACCAAGTGTACTTATAACTGATGCTTTAATGATTTATGTACCACTCTTATAATTTCAAGCATTATATATATTGTTTTAAACACAAAAATAATTATTGTATTCCTTGGACTTGGGGGAAATATCTGATTTTAAGACATTTTGGTCTATTTCTATGCCAGATGTCTTAATTATTGACCATAAAAGATATGGTTACTGTTATACCCAGCATACAAACTGTAAGATGGGCAGAGATCTAGAACTTTGGAATAAAATGGGTTTTGTTGTTGTTTGTTTTTAAACTTAGGCTTATTTGCGTACTTATCCAAAGACTATAACACTTTGAAAGTGAGGGAAGTAGGCCGGGCGCGGCGGCTCACACCTGTAATCCCAGCACTTTGGGAGGCCAAGGCGGGCAGATCACGAGGTCAGGAGTTCAAGACCAGCCTGACCAACATGGTGAAACTGAATCCCGTCTCTACTAAAAATACAAAAATTAGCCAGGCGTGGTGGTGAACGCCTGTAATCTCAGCTACTCAGGAGGCTGAGGAAGGAGAACTGCTTGACCCCAGGAGGGGGAGGTTGCAGTGAGCCGAGATGGTGCCCCTGCACTCTAGCCTGGGCAATAGAGCAAGACTCTGTCTCAAAAAGAAAAAAGAAAGTGAGGAACTTGACATCTAATGTAATATAGGGGAACTATCTGCTGTCAGAGACACTTGTTTAAATGAGTGTATAATACTTAAAGAATCTTTTATTTTTAAACTCTGTTCAAGATAATGACATTGCAACCATTTAGTCAATTTTGATGAGCCACATATGGTTGTTTTTGCAAATTTTTAAGGTTTGCTTTAAAAGTTCTAAATATAAATGGTAAACCAGAAGAACTAGCGAAAACTGTGATGCTGCATTTCTTCTGTTAATGAGACAAAGCATACTCTGTAAACGCTAAATGGCTTCAATAACCATTAGGGTTATCTCTGCTTTAGGATCTGCCTTCTGAGGAAGTGGATCAAGAGCTGATCGAAGACAGTCAGTGGGAGGAAATACTGAAGCAACCATGCCCATCGCAGTACAGTTCTATTAAAGAAGAAGATGTATGATCCCTATTTATACTCAACTCTCTATTAACCTGGTCTTTTTGCCATAGTAAAGGAAATACAATTTGCCTGTAAGATGAAAAATTGGTAGTTATAAAATAGGGGCAACCAGAAATTTGATATATTTCAGAGCCAACATGGAAGTATCAGGCAACCACATGGATTTAGAGTTCAGTTTCTCATCCTATGGGTTTCCTTTCCACTCTAAAACCGTTATTTAAAATACTTTTAGGGCCAGGCATGGTGGCTCACACCTGTAATCCCAGCACTTTGGGAGGCCGAGGTGGTTGGATTGCTTGAGTCTAGGAGTTCGAGACCAGACTGGGCAACATAGTGAAACTCTGTCTCTACAAAAAATACAAAAATTAGCTAGGTATGGTGCCACACACTTGTAGTCTCAGCTATTTGGGAGGTTGAGGTGGGAGGATCACCTGAGCCCATGGAGGTTAAGGCTACAACCAGCACCATCTCTTTTTTTTTTTTTTTTTTGAAATGATGTCTCTCTCTGTCGCCAGGCTGGAGTGCAGGGCTGCAATCTTGGCTCACTGCAACCTCCACCTCCTGGGTTCAAGCGATTCTCCTGCCTCAGCCTCCCAAGTAGCTGGGACTACAGGCTCACACTACCACACCCAGCTAATTGTTTTTGTATTTTTAGTAGAGATGGGGTTTCACCATGTTGGCCAGGATAGTCTCTATCTCTTGACCTCGTGATCCACCCACCTTGGCCTCCCAAAGTGCTAGGATTACAGGCTTGAGCCACCTCGCCTGGCCCCAGCACCATCTCTTAAAGAGATGATTTTTTTCCCAGTTGAATGGCCTTGGCACACTTGTGAAAAATCAGCAGGCCATAGATGTATGGGTTTCATGCCAGTCGCGGTGGCTCACGTCTGTAATCCCAACGCTTTGGGAGGCTGAGGCAGGTGGATTACCTGAGGTCGAGAGTTTGAGACCAGCCTGACCAACATGGAGAAACTCCGTCTCTACTAAAAATACAAAATTAGCTGGGCGTGGTGGCGCACGCCTATAATCCCAGTTACTCAGGAGGCTGAGGCAGGAGAATCGCTTGAACCTGGGAGGCGGAGGTTGCAGTGAGCCGAGATTGTGCCATTGCACTCCAACCTGGGCGACAAGAGCAAAACTTTGTCTCAAAAAAAAAAAAGAAAAAAGAAAAGAAATAGATGTATGGGTTTCATTCTGGACTCTCAGTTATATTCCATTGGTCTATATGTCTATCCTTATGCCAGTAGCACACTTTCTTGCTTTGTATTAAGTTTTGCAATTGGGAAGTGTGAGTTGTCCTACTTTGTTCCTACCTTGCACAGTTTTACACATACCCTCAGCCTGGACAGCAGAGTGAGACCCTGTCTCATTAAAAAAAAAATAATACTTTTAGGAAGAAAATCTAATTTGTATTTAGTAGATATTTAGTAGATTTGATAGTAAAACATTCATTGGTAACTGGGGACAGAAGGCTATGAAACAGATTACTACCTTTTTATTTTTAAAAGACCATAAATATCATCCTGCTTGCTTTTCATAGTTGTTTCAGTTAAATCTGTGACTTCAGATACCCACCATAACGTCTTTAGTTTTCCAATTTTTAATTATTTAATGCATATTCGTTGGAGACTTACTATGAGTAAGACACTTTGCTCTGTGGTATGGAGGAAACAAAGAAAATGAGACATGGTGTCCTCCATCAGAAACATGTCCTCACTCAGAAATTCACATAATGTTATCATTGTAGTGGTTAAAGGCAGCATATCCTGAATCATATTAAATGTCCTAAACAGAAGGAATTTTCCTTTTAAATCTGCTGCCAGTTTTATTATTCATTTTTCTTTGGATTGTGTGGACTGTGTCCTTGAGATAATCAGACTGTTGTTTTTTTTAAATCAGCACTTACATATAAAAATGAGTAGCAACTATGCATGTTCAAAACATTTTTTATGCCACTTTACAAGTTTTCTCTGTACCATGATCTAGAGAGTGTGCTTAGTGTCCAAATGAAACAAACTTTTATCAGTTAAGCATTTCATGTTGAAAATCCTTTTTTTTTTTTTTTTTCTTGAAACAGAGTTTTGCTCTTGTTGCCCAGGCTGGAGTGTAATGGCACGATGTCGGCTCACTGCAACCTCCACCTCCTGAGTTCAAGTGATTCTCCTGCCTCAGCCTACTGAGTAGCTGGGATTACAGCCCCCCACCACCACGCCCAGCTAATTTTGTATTTTTAGTAGAGGTAGGGTTTCACCACTTTGGCCAGGCTGGTCTCGAACTCCTGACCTCAGGTGGTCCACCCGCCTCGGCCTCCCAAAATACTGGTATTACAGGTGTGAGCCACCGTGCCTGGCCTGAAAATTCTTAAATCAGACTTTTCTCTTATTCAAATGAACTTTTTCCATGATTACAAAAGAATAAGGTTTTTGTACTATCTCAAAACAGATGACATTAACTCAGGCCATCCATAATATAATTTCAAACAGGGAAAAAAGGTAGTTTTAATCTATTTAAATCTATTTTTAGAATTTTGTATGCTTGATTTAGCTATTTTCCTTCTCTCTTTTTAATTTTAGCTCGTGGTCTGGGTGGATCCTCTGGATGGAACCAAGGAATATACTGAAGGTTGATATCTCTTTTGTATTCATATTTGACAGCAGTGGGACAAGGATATGATGTTAGTTGTAAATATTTGATATTTTGTATGTTGTATGGAAAGCTAGTATCATGTGTTATGTTTTCCCCTAAAGCTATATTTGTGCTCATGGTTCTTATACATCATTGATGGTCAAGACAGGAGAATAAAATTCATCTCCTTCAAATACCAACCCTCACATACTCTACCAGCCCCACACTTCTAATGTCTCCCAGATGAGAATAACTAACATATTAAACCGGTGTTACCAAAATGACTATGCTGAACCCCCAGTTATTGGGGTAGAAAAACGATAACGAGTACAACTATGTAGCTCTTGCTCTGCCAGCACCACCATCCCATGCCCTCCCCATTCACTCTCCCCTAATCTGTGAACTGCTTTCACATTTCACGGCCTCACCTTCTAAAGGTGGGTTTTGAAACACAGTACAATATTTCTCCTTATCTAAGATGAGAACAATTAGCAACAAATTAAAATAAAATTGGCCATATAAATGTAGGAATGAACAGGCTCAGAGCCAGAGTTTTAGTTTTAGGTTTTTTTTTTTTTTTTTTTAGACAGTCTTGCTCGTTGCCCAGGCTAGAGTGCAGTGGCACGATCTCAGCTCACTGCAACCTCTGCCTCTCAGGTTCAAGTGATTCTCCTGCCTCACCTCCCAAGTAGCTGTGATTACAGGCACCCGCCACCATGCCCAGCTAATTTTTGTATTTTTAGGAGAAATGGGGTTTCACCATATTGGTCAGGTTGGTCTTGAACTCCCGACCTCAGGTGATCTGCTTGCCTGGGCCTCCCAAAGTGCTGGGATTACAGGTGTGAGCCACCGCACCTGGCAAGTTTTGGGTTTTAAGCTTAGAGTTTTATTTTTAAAATTAAGATCTAGGCCAGGCGCGGTGGCTCATGCCTGTAATCCCAGCACTTTGGGAGGCCAAGGTGGGCAGATAATTAGGTCAGAAGTTTGAGACTAGCCTGGCCAACATGGTGAAACCCCTTCTCTCCTAAAAATAGAAAAATTAGCTGGGCCTGGTGGCACACGTCTGTAATCCCAGCTACTTTTGGGGCTGAGGCAGGAGAATTGCTTGAACTCGGAAGACAGAGGTTGCAGTGAGCTGAGATCTCGCCACTGCACTCCAGCCTGGGTGACAGAGAAGGACTCTGTTTCAAAAAAAGAAAATAATAATGATGATGATGATGATGATGATGATAAAATTAAGATCTACTTAAGTTTTCTTGTATTGGCTCTCAGGACATGGCTTTAAAAATTTATCATAATTACTAGAAAAAAACTTATTGTTCTTGAATGAGACATCTCTCTAATGAGTGAATCACAGTGTGTGTGTACATGTGTATGTCTGTGTGTGTGCTGAAAACATCTGTAGAACCCATTGTGAAATAAGGAAGCTCTAGACTACTTTAATGTATATAAAAGCACCTAGAAAGCTTATTTCAGTCTTGTTCCCCACTCCCAGATTTTGATTCACTAGTTCTGGGAAGGAGCCTGAGAAGATCTGTGTTATAAAAAGTATGCCAGTTAATTCTAACGCTGCTTGATAGTCCTTGGGCCTCCCTTTGAGAAACTCTGCTTTAAAGGCTTGAAATACAAGTCTAGATGTAATCCAGGAACATAAAGTGATTCGGCAGGTAAGGATGAGTTGAATGATGGTGGAAGAGGCATAGAGGAATCTGATGATGATAGCTGCAGAGTTATGGCTGCTTTATTTATTTATTTAGTTGGTTTACACACTGTACTAATGAGACCATGATTACCAATTCAATTAAGTGGCCATAGATCCTATTGCTGTTTCTGGCCAGCTTGCTTATCATTTATGCATTTTGCTGTAAATAGGATTGATCATGGATGAATCATTGCAAATTCCATACCTTAACTGCAAAACTAACTTGGAGCAATTGATGCAGTAATGATGAGTCATAACATGAGCAAGTTATATAACCGATATTTATTTCTTCTTTGCAGGTCTTCTTGACAATGTAACAGTTCTTATTGGAATTGCTTATGAAGGAAAAGCCATAGCAGGAGTTATTAACCAGCCATATTACAACTATGAGGTATTACTATAAGTGATACAAAGTAATTTCATTAGATAAATAATGGTAGTGTTACATGATTCTTTATGTTATCTAAGTGAGAGGTTTTTAGCTTGGTTGCACATGCAACCATCTGGAGAACTTTTCATTTTTAAAATTGTATTGATTTATTTAATTTTTTTTTAGCTATGCTATTAACTGATGAGGAACTTTTAAGAATATGGATTCCCAGGCCATACCCCAGACCTATTGAATCAAAATCGCTGGGGGCATTGGTACTGGGTGTGTATATATATGTATGTGTATGTACACAGACACACTGTATGCATTATATATTTTTAAATTTATGCCTTATGATTCAAATATAAATGTCAGAGAATTACTGATAGGGTTCTTGATTACCTTGGGCATCGAGACACCTGATTTATGATTGGTTCCTGAAGCACATTCAAGAAATGAACCATTTCAATCAAGAAAAGATGCTAGGCATGTTGTTTTCCAGGGAATGCTGTGTAATGCCTAAATTGCAGTCAGTGTTGGTAACAGAACTTATTATGCTCTTGCACTCTTTTTTCTTGTCTCTTCTAATCTGCTTTGATTTTCTATTATACATCAGAGAAATTGTCTTCTATAGAAACAAGAGACCAGTGTAATTTCAAAGCAAGAATGTACCATTAAATTGCATTAAATTTTATAGGAAATCGTGGAGATAAAGTAGTTAAAGTATTTATATTAATGTGACCTTGATAGAACTTTAGAGAAACAAAGTAATCAGAGTGGGCAATATTACTTCTGAATTTCTGCTCTGAGTTAAAAGCAAGGTTAATCTTTATTTCTAATATAAATTCATTTTTTCCTGCTGTTTATATGATTATAAATTTTATTAAGAATCATGTGTTTCTTAAGATTTACCAAAATAGTGATATGTTATGGAGAAAGTTTCTCGGGTTAAATCGCCTAGGTCTATTAATTCTTTAAATATGATTTTAATGTTCATACTGTTATATGCAGACACAAGTTTGTGGTTTGTATGTAAACTTTGAGTTAATACTATTACTTTCAAAAGGGGCATTTAATTCATATAAAGCATTGTAATACATGGTACCTTTCATCAGGAAAAAATCTAAGTGCTTAGGATTTAACAATTTTCACCACTTCTTGCTGAGATTAGAAAAATCGTATTCATTTTCCACAGAACAACGAAAAGCAGCAGTTAAGGGAACACAGGAATGAAGCAAAGGTGAAAAAAATAGCTAGGGTTTTGGCTCCACTAGTAGGTAGAAAAGAGGTAGGCAACTTGTGGTACCCCAGGTGGCCATTGTGCATCCCATGTACCAGTTCATTTTCTGCTGTTCTGCTTCTCTTCATTACCTCTCTCTGTACCACTTCCCCTCTGGGCACTCTGTTTATCCTTTCTTTTGCTTCTCTTGCTTATGCCTTAAAATTCGTTACCACAAATGGAAGTAGAAAAGTTGCTCAGCTGTGTTGGTAGTATTCAGGCTAAAGATTCAATTTTAAATAATAATCCATCATCACCATAATAGCTAAAATTAAGAGTTTACTGTATGCTGCCAGGTTCGAGGGTTTCAAATATATCCTTTCATTGAATACTCACCACAGGCCTTTAAGGAAACTGTTATCTCCATTTTAAAGAGGAAACTGAGGCAATTAACGTTCCTGTGATCACCCAGTTGGTAAATGGCAGAATTGGGATTCAAACTCAAATCCAAACCTTGCTACTGTATTACTTTATATTGCCCTCCTGAGCTAGAGAAAAGACTTAGAAATTCAAACTTTATTATTGCTTCCAACGTATACTGAAACTGGTAGACACTTAAAGGAAATAGCATGAAGAAACTCAGTCTATCTTTATACTAAAGCCAGTTTCTTCACCATTGAAGCTTAATTGTCAGAAAATTTTCGCCTTTATTACCCTCCCAAAATTGGTGTGGAGCCTTTGAAAGAGAAAGACAATGTGAGAGCCTGAGAGTCAGGAGCACAGAGGAAGGTAAGCTGGTTGCATCATGGGATTGCGTTGACCACATCAAAACACTAGAGTCCTTGATCCCATCCTTTTTGCCTAGATGTTCATTTACAGAAGGAATATGACCTTGTAGGGCCCAAAATATTTGTGTCCACTGTTTTATTTCCTTTATTTTTTTTTCCAGAATAACTGGAGAGCTGCATTAATAAATAGGTCTCTTGGCCAGGCATGGTGGCTCACGCCTGTAATCCCAGCACTTTGGGAGGCCAAGGCAGGTGGATCATGAGGTCAGAAGTTCGAGACCAGCCTGACCAATATGGTGAAACCCCGTCTCTACTAAAAAAATACAAAAATTAGCTGGACATGGTGGCACGCACCTGTAATCCCAGCTACTCAGGAGGCTGAGGCTAGAGAATTGCTTGAACCCAGGAGGCAGAGTTTGCAGTGAGCTGAGATCATGCCACTGAACTCCAGCCTGGGTGACACAGTGAGACTCTGTCTCAAAAAAATAAAAATAAAGTAAATAGCTTCCTTAGACTCCAAACCTCTCCTGTAGTGCAAACTCAGATGGGAACAGAGGAAGCACATTAACATATACCGAGCACCCAGTGCTTGTTCTTTGGCTCCTTTGTTGCCCCATTTGCCATCAGACTCTTGTGGGATTGCCCTACCAATGGAGAGCTGTCTCACCCAGGACCACACCTCTTCCCAATGCAGTCCATTTTCAGTGACTGATTATTGTAGGAGTTTAAAAACCTGACATCTCATCCCAATTTGGGACTACTCTGAAACTCTATTGTAGCTCCAGACTCCCTGCATAGGAACAGCTCCCCATAGGGTCAGCTCTTGTTGTACCTGCATCACAGCTTATTTCATCCCTCTGCCCATGCCCTCCTCCTCCTTCCACAGGTGTTGATACCAAGCACACTTCCCAACAAACATACCACCTGCCTCAGAGTCTGCTTCCCAGGGAACCCAACCTGCAACCTAAGTATATTTCAGAATAACAACACCCAGGGTACTGCTCTAGGACAAATAAGATGATGTGTATGAAAACATTTTGACAGGTAAACTTAGGCAGTCTAATTTAGTGTTTAAGAATATCATCTTTGAAGACAGATGAGCCAATCTTTGGTTATGAACTTCTTAGAGCCTCTAGTCAGGTTACTTAATGATTCCACATTTCATTTTTCTCATCTTTAAATTAAGGATGAGAATACCTACTTCATGGGGTTACTTTGAGGATTGAAAGAGAGATAATACATGTAAAGCACTTAGAATGGTGCCTGGTACATGTTTAGTGTTCAGTACAATATGTATATCTCTATAATATATGCCTACTATATTAATATAATTGTATTTTGATGACTTTGCATCAATCATTTTATGTATCAATTTTACTTTCCATGAAATACAGATTTTTTTCTATATCGAGTATATAGTTATAACAATGTGGTTGAAATTGAGTTCTGCAAAGGAAAATACAGATTCTAAGATTGCATTATCATTGTCATTTTGCTACTACAATTGTCAGCAAAATCTTAACTCTGATCCCATTATCCACAACTACTCTTCAATATTGTATTGGCCTATTCAGTTACCCTATCTCCATAGCAGCCAAATACATTGTCATAATTACCTATTCCTGTAGCAACATGATTTCTAATATTTCTTGGAAAATGAAAAGTAGTTATCAATACATGGTATTTCATTTCCTGGGGATCTTAGTACTTTATAAAAATGGTCATTTTCAAATACAACAAAGAGATCATTAGATAATTCAGAAAAACAGTAATCAGTTTATGATGTTTCAGTACATTATAAACAGAAATCAGTTCATAAAGATTCCAGGGAATAACCAAAAGTTCTTTGAAACTGTTAACCAGAAGAGTAATGATAATAATCAGCAGATTCTCTCAGGAAAAGTTCTTCATCAGTGATATTGTTCTTGTGCTTTATAATATTATCATGTTTTTATTTTTTTAATCATGATGCTAATATAACTGAATATTCCATATATGGACTAACATTCTTCTCCAAATAATCACAAGTCTTGCTGTTTCACTTGTTTACACAGGCAGGACCAGATGCTGTGTTGGGGAGGACAATCTGGGGAGTTTTAGGTTTAGGTGCCTTTGGGTTTCAGCTGAAAGAAGTCCCTGCTGGGAAACACATTATCACAACTACTCGATCCCATAGCAACAAGTTGGTTACTGACTGTGTTACTGCTATGAACCCCGATGCTGTGCTGCGAGTAGGCGGAGCAGGAAATAAGGTATGAAAAAGATCTGTCATCTGCTCTGAAATGCAAGTGGATCATTGAAATACTCAACTTTTAAAAACACGAAATAAGAGTTTAAAGAGCTGGGAGTAAATAATATAATTTGTACATTTCAGCAGTATTTAAATTTTAAAAATAAATTTAAGAGTCAAGGTTTTTTGTTTGTTTGTTTTATTATCTGAGAGAATTCAATGTTGTTTTTTTTTGTTTTTTTTTTTTTGAGACGGAGTCTCGCTCTGTCGCCCAGGCTGGAGTGCAGTGGCCGGATCTCAGCTCACTGCAAGCTCCGCCTCCCGGGTTCACGCCATTCTCTTGCCTCAGCCTCCGGAGTAGCTGGGACTACAGGCGCCCGCCACCTCGCCCGGCTAGTGTTTTTTTTTTGTATTTTTAATAGAGATGGGGTTTCACCGTGTTAGCCAGGATGGTCTCGATCTCCTGACCTCGTGATCCGCCCATCTCGGCCTCCCAAAGTGCTGGGATTACAGGCTTGAGCCACCGCGCCCGGCCGAGAATTCAATGTTAATGGAAGTCATCAGGGTAAGGCTCCATGCTTCTTGCCAAAGACCTTATTTTGCCAAGGACCCTCTTAGATTATCTCCTCTACCTTCTACAGACTCTAAGATCGGGCCCGCCTGCCCGCTTCTTGTCTGTTTCCCCCATTCTTTCATCCAGGTTTCCAACCTGCTGAGAGAATTATGAAATGGGACACAAATTGATCTACATCCCTAGCCCTGATCTCTTGTCATCTGATTGTCCCCTAGATATCATTATGATGACATCCCTCAGGTATCTCAAATTCAGCGTGTCCAATTTGAGTTCATCCTCTTTCTACCCACCTCTGGATGTGTTTCTCTCCCTGTTTTACTATCCGGCTAATGGCACCACCATTTTTCTAACTGATCCAGCCAAACACCTGAAAGTCATCTTAGACTCCTTCCTGCCTCACATTTATCAATCTGGTCCTACTTATATATCTTCTGAATAGTTTTTGTTTGTTTGTTTGTTTGTTTTTTCGAGACTGATTCTTGCTCTGTTGCCCAGGCTGGAGTACAATGGTGTGATTTCAGCTCACTGCAACCTCTGCCTCCCGGGTTCAAGTGATTCTCCTGCCTCAGCTTCCTAAGTAGCTGGGATTACAGGCGCCTGCCACCATGCCTGGCTAATTTTTGTATTTTTAGTGGAGTCTGAGTTTTATAATAATAATTAATTTACACTATAACCAAAAAAAGTCAATTGACTAATGAAAGCTTGATAGCAAGTTACCATTTAGAGTCACGCAAGTTCTAGCAGTGATCTCAGTTGTGTATCAGTATTAGAGGAATTGTTAGGATGACTCTATAAAACTTATATTTTGTGGCGCTGCAAAGCTGTTCTTTGTGGGGAAAAATCTGCGTCTGTAAAGAATCTCTGTTAACATAGCTAACTCTTTTTCTTTCAGACCCTCCAAATCCTAAAGAGATTAACTAAAATCTGATTTTTTTTTTTTTTTTTTTGAGACAGAGTTTCACTCTTGTTGCCCAGGCTGGAGTGCAATGGCATGATCTCGGCTCACCACAGCCTCCGCCTCCCAGGCTCAAGTAATTCTCCCACCTCAGCCTCCCAAGTAGCTGGGATTACAGGGGCCTGCCACCACACCTGGCTAATTTTGTATTTTTTTTAGTAGAGACGTGGTTTCTCTATGTTGGTCAGGCTGGTCTCTAACTGCCAACCTCAGGTGATCCGCCCACCTCGGCCTCCCAAAGTGCTGGGATTACAGGCGTGAGCCACTGCACCCAGCCTGAACATTGCCTTTCTATAGATCCTGGGTCTTGAAACAAACCCAACCAATTGCCAATCAGAAAATACTTAAATTCACCTATATCCTGGAAGCCTCCCTGCCCCCACTGCTTTGAGTTGTTCCACCTTTCTGGACCAAATGAATGTATTTTTTAAATGTATTTGATTGATGTCTCATGCCTCTCTAAAATGTATACAACCAAGCTGCTCCCAATTGCCTTGGGCACATGTTCTCAAGACTTCCTGAGGGCTGTGTCACAGGCGATGGTCACTCATATTTGGCTTAGAATAAATCTCCTCAAATATTTAAAAAAAAAAAAAAAAAGTTTGTATTTTGGTAGTGAAATGGGAATACGTGTGATCCCAAGACTTACGAAAGTACTTGTTAGACTAGTCACATTGCACTTTTGTTAGGATCTATTACAATTTATACATTATTGTACTGCTTGATACTTCTCTGTCCTTTATTTAATAATGGTCAGGGGTTTTTGTTTTGTTTTTTGGTTTTTTTTGGTTGTGGGGCTGTTTGTTTGAGACAGAGTCTCACTCTGTCGTCCAGGCTGGAGTGAAGTGGTGCAGTCTTGGCTCACTACAACCTCCACCTCCCAGGTTCAAGCAATTCTCCTGCCTCAGCCTCCCAAGTAGCTAGGATTACAGGCATGCACCACCACACCCAGCTAATTTTTTGTATTTTTAGTAGAGATGGGTTTTGTTATGTTGGCCAGGCTGGTCTCAAACTCCTGGCTGCAAGTGATCCACCTGCTCAGCCTCCCAAAGTGCTGGGATTACAGGAGTGGGCCACCATGTGCAGCCCTCTAATAAATGGTCAGTTTTTAAGATGTTGAAGGCCCGGGCGCGGTGGCTCAAGCCTGTAATCCCAGCACTTTGGGAGGCCGAGGCAGGCGGATCACGAGGTCAGGAGATCGAGACCATCCTGGCTAACACGGTGAAACCCCGTCTCTACTAAAAATACAAAAAAAAAACTAGCCGGGCGCGGTGGCGGGCGCCTGTAGTCCCAGCTACTCGGGAGGCTGAGGCAGGAGAATGGCGTAAACCCGGGAGGCGGAGCTTGCAGTGAGCTGAGATCCGGCCACTGCACTCCAGCCTGGGTGACAGAGCAAGACTCCGTCTCAAAAAAAAAAAAAAAAAAAAAAAAAAAGTGTTGAAAAAGACTTTAATTCTGTAGTAAATGTATATTGCTTTTACGCTAAAAAAGAAAAACAACGTCAATAAAATCAATAAAAGAAACGTGTTACTTTATGTAACTTGGAATGTGGAGACCAGATATCCTCTTTGCAGCTTTTTTGACCATTATTTTTTCTTCATATCACTATATTATTATGCATTTATTCTATGTATTTCTTCATAATACTGATATAATTTAAACCTGCTAAAAGTTTTAAGTTGAGTTTAACAGAGGAACTGATTAAATATCCTTGATAGAAATAAGCAGTTTTTCTTATCTGTACCTCAATCTTTTCATGACTTTCAATTATTCTTCCTATTATCAAAGGATAATTCTTATTTTTACCCTTACAGATTATTCAGCTGATTGAAGGCAAAGCCTCTGCTTATGTATTTGCAAGTCCTGGTTGTAAGAAGTGGGATACTTGTGCTCCAGAAGTTATTTTACATGCTGTGGGAGGTTAGTCTGTTTTATTTTGGGAAATTCATAGTTTTTCTACAATTATATCATGCTATGACATAATATTTCAGTAATATTATTTTACTTAGACTGTTATGATATAAAAGCTAGAAGGAAGCTTAGAGATTATCCAGTCCAAACCCCTCATATGATCGATGGATAAAAGAGTAGATTTTCAGCAAGTTTTACTTTAGTTATAGTCTCCTTTTTTGAACTTTGATCTGCATACAGTTAATTTAATCTAGCCCTTATTTATAGCCTTTTTTTTTTTTTTTTTTGACACAAGGTCTCTGTTGTCCAGGCTGGAATTCAGTGGTGCAGTCGTGGCTCACTGCAGCCTTGAACTCCTGGGCTTGTAGTAAACCAAGGTTGTAGTAACTAAGATCATGCCACTGCATTCCAGCCTGGGCAAGACTCCATCTCAAAAAAAAAAAGACAAGAAAAGAAAATGCTAAATAAAATTAATTTTAATCAGAGAAAAAATAATTTTATATCCTTTAGTTAGTTAAAATTGTTCTGTAGTCTTAAATTTCAAGTGAATTAAAACTTAACCTTTATGAACACTCATTCTTTTATCCAGAATTTATTGGCTACTATTGGATAAGCAAGCAAAAGGTACTTAAAAATAACTAGAAAAACCACAATCCAATTAGCCACTAACTTGAGTGATTGATTAATTGATTGATGTTTTTCTATAGGCAAGTTAACTGATATCCATGGGAATGTTCTTCAATACCACAAGGATGTGAAGCATATGAACTCTGCAGGAGTCCTGGCCACACTGAGGAATTATGACTACTATGCAAGCCGAGTTCCAGAATCTATTAAAAATGCACTTGTTCCTTAAAGGAAAGTTTCATTTGGCTGGGCGCGGTGGCTCACGCCTGTAATCCCAGCACTTTGGGAGGCCAAGGCAGGCAAATCACTTGAGCTCAGGAGTTTGACACCAGCCTGGCCAATATCGTGAGACCCCATCTCTACAAAAATACAAATTAACTGGGCATCCTGTCATTGTGCCTGTCATCCCAGCTACTTGAGAGGCTGAGGCAGGAGAATCTTTTGAGCCTGGGAGGCGGAGATTGCAGTGAGCTGAGATCATGGCCACTGCACTCCAGCCTGAGTGACAGGAGGTAAGCCCTGTCTCAGAAAAAACAAACAAACAAACAAACAAACAAAAACACCCAAAAAGTACTGAAAGTTTCATTTACTTAGCTAGGAGAAAGACTTGGTTCTCAAAATAATACATTTTAAAACTAATTGGATAGAATTAGAGTTCCACCTTTATTCATTGTTGAGCAGTGATTTATATTTAGTTATTGTATTTAGGAATAGAAAATAGAATTAAATAATTTAACTTGATTAATCAACCAGACCAATTTTGACATCTGGAGAACTTACAAACTCAACACGTTATATTTGTTTTCCTGTATTTAGGTGGAGAAATTAGAAAAAGCTTTAGTTTCAATTGACAATTCAGGTCAGTGTTCAATCAACATGCCTATCTTTTAAACCAGATTTTTTTCTTTCTTTTTTTTTTTTTTCTTTCTTGAGACGAAGTCTCACTCTGTAGTCTAGGCTGGAATATAATGGCATCATGATCTCCGCTCACTGCAAGCTCCGCCTCCCGGGTTCATGCCATTCTCCTGCCTCAGCCTCCCAAGTAGCTGGGACTGCAGGCACCTGCCACCACGCCCGGCTAATTTTTTTGTATTTGTAGTAGAGATGGGGTTTCACCATGTTAGCCAGGATGGTCTCCATCTCTTGACCTCGTGATCCGTCCGCCTCGGCCTCCCAAAGTGCTGTGATTATAGGCGTCAGCCACAGCGCCCGGCCTAAACCAGATTTCTTTAGGGCACAATCGTTCCTGGAATCTCACTCTTGTTTTTCACAGTAATTTAAAAAATGTTTCTACTCCAATTAAGAATACATATGATATTATCATATATGCTGATGAAACAGATTTATGAGAAAAGTTTTTTTTAATAAATTATTTAATCCTAGCTCTTTGTTATTCACCAACTTTTTAAAAAAGTGTTTGAAAATGATAAATTCTTGACTTTGGGGGTTAGTTTATTCTTATGGCATCATTATAAGGCTTAATTGTGGAAAGCTAAGTACTTGCTTCTGTTCCTTCCAATGAGAGATTATAACATAAACTATCAAAATTATTCTGCTAATATACCTAGATTTTTATTTTTAGGTCTCTATCCATTGCTTTTAATTAAATTTCTCTGTTTTCAAATCAAACAAGTGGTTTAAATTAACAGTTCCCAAACTCAACTGCATATCAGAATCACCTAGGAAGTTTTTTTTTTAATGCAGATTCACAGGCCAGGCACTGTGGCTCACGCCTGTAATCCCAGCACTTTGAGAAGCCGAGGTGGGTGGATCGCCTGAGGTTAGGAGTTCAAGACCAGCCTGGCCAACATGGCAAAACCCTGTCTCTACTAAAAATACAAAAATTAGTCAGGCATGGTGGTGCGTGCCTGTAATCCTAGCTACTAGGAGGGCTGAGGCAGGAGGATCACTTGAACCCAGGAGGCGGAGGTTGCACTGAGCTGAGATCGTGCCACTGCACTCCAGCCTGGGCAACAGAGCGAGACTCTGTCTCAAAAAATAAAAATAAAAATAAAATGCAGATTCACAGGGTTTATCCCAACAGTTTTGCTTCTGTGTGTGTGTGTGTGTGTGTGTGTGTGTGTTTATTTATTTATTTTGAGACAGAGTCTCTGTCACCCAGGCCAGAGTGCAGTGGTGCGATCTTGATTCACTGCAACCTCCACCTCCTGGGCTCAAGCGATTCTCCTGCCTCAGCCTCCGGAGGAGCTGCGACTACAGGCACGTGCCACCACCCGTGGCTAATTTTTTGTATTTTTAGTACAGATGGGTTTTCGCTGTGTTAGCCAGGATGGTCTTGATCTCCTGACCTCGGCCTCCTCAAAGTCCTGGGATTACAGGCGTGAGCCACCACGCTCAGCTTGCTTCTGTATATTTTAAGAAATTCAGGGACTTTGATAATCATTTAACTCTAGGACTCACTAGATAAGGTAATATAACATTATTTTACAGAAGCGTCATAATCTAGCAGGAAGAGGTCTCTGTGGCCTTGACACCTTTGAGCACTCCCTCTTATAACTCATTGTCCTGGCTTTCTTTTTTCACCAGCCACTCCTACTCAGTCTCCTTTATTGCTTTCTCTTTGTCTTCCTTCCCTTAAATGTCACTGTTTACCAAGATTCTGTTCTAGTCTCTCTCTCTTTTTCTGTTTTTCCTTTTTTTTTTTTTTGGTAGAGATGGATCTTACTATACAGCCCAGGCTGGTCTTGAACTCCTAGCCTCAAGCAATTCTCCCGCCTCTGTCTCCCAGAGTGCTGGGATTATAGGTGTGAGCCACTGCACCTGGCCTATGCTTTAACCTCCTTTCTCACCAGATGATCTAATCCACCTGTGTGGCTTTTGTGATGCTTTTGATCATTAATCCAAAATCTTTATCTTAGAACTCTCAAACTCTAGATCTATATACCCCAAAACCTACCTAGATGCCTTACAGAGTTGTCTGAATGATTATGTCTAAACAGTTCTTCACTCTTGCCCTGACCCCTCCTGAAATTATTTTACAAACCCACGAGGTGATCTTGATAATTGGCCAAGTTAGAAAATCATCACCTCGAATCCATCTACTTTCCTCTGTGAATGGAGTTCTCTATCTGTAAATAGTGGACTAAACCTAATTTTTAAAAAATCTAAGTGTGACAAGAGAATAACTTTATTTTTATTTATGTATACATTTTTTGAGACGGAGTCTCGCGCTCACTCTGTCGCCAGGCTGGAGTGCAGTGGCGCAATCTCGACTCACTGCAAACTCCACCTCCTGGGTTCAAGCGATTCTCCTGCCTCAGCCTCCTGAATAGCTGGGATTACAGGCATGTGCCACCATGCCCAGCTAATTTTTGTAATTTTAATAGAGATGGGGTTTCACCATGTTGGCCAGGCTGGTCTCGAACTCCTGATCTCAGGTGATCCGCCTGCAGCCTCCAAAAGTATTGGGATTACAGGCTTGAGCCACTGCGCCCAGCCCTAAGAGAATAACTTTTTTTTTTTTTTTTTTGAGATGGAGTCTCACCCTGTCACCCAGGCTGGAGTGCGATGGCGCAATCTCGGCTCACTGCAACCTCCACCTCCCAGGAGGAGTGATTCTCCTGCCTCAGACTCCCAAGTAGCTGGGATTATAGGTGCCTGCCACCACACCCAGCTAATTTTTTGTATCTTTAGTAGAGACAGGTTTCACCATGTTGGCCAGGCTGGTCTCGAACTTCTGACCTCCTGATCCACCTGCCTCGGCTTCCCAGAGTGCTGGGATTACAGGCGTGAGCCACCGTACCTGGCCGAGAATAAAGGTATTTTCTTCAGGTTCCTATATGAAAACCCAATTTATGTAAGTGAGATATGTAGGAGTCTAAATCCTCTCTCCATTACTATTGCCTCTACATTAATTACATTAATTGATACCCTTACACCCCATTATTTCTTCCCTAGATCCCTGCAGTGTCTTGACTAATCTTTCTGCCTACACTGTAACCCATCTATCTATAATCCATTTATCACGTCATCTCCAGAGTGATTTTTTTTTTTGAGACAGGGTCTCACTCTGTCGCCCAGGCTGGAGTGCAGTGGTGTGCTTATAGCTCACTGCAGCCTTGACCTCCTGGGCTTAAGCAATTCTCCTGCCTCAGCACCCCAAGTAGCTGAGACTACAGGTGTGTGCAATAATGCCTGGCTAAGCTGGGCATGGTGGCTCACGCCTGTAATCCCAACACTTCGGGAGGCTGAGGTGGGTGGATCACTTGAGGTCAGGAGTTCAAGACTAGCCTGACCAATATGGTGAAACCCTGTCTCTACTAAAAATACAAAAATTAGCCAGGCGTGGTGGCGCATGCCTGTAATCCCAACTACTCAGAAGGCTGAGGCAGGAGAATTGCATGAACCTAGGAGATGGAGGTTGCAGTGAGCCAAGATCACGCCTCTGCACTCCAACGTGGGTGACAAAGCAAGACTTCATCTCAAAAACAAAACAAAACAAAAAAAAACGCCGGCTACTTTTTGTATATTTTTTGTAGAGATGGGGTTTCACCGTGTTGCACAAGCTGGCCTCAAAAGGGATCTGCCCACCTCAGCTTCCCAAAACACTGTGATTTTACAAGCATGACTTGGCCCAAAGTGATTTTTAAAAATCAAATGTAATGCCATTCCCCTTATTCAAAATATTTTATGGCTTTCCTTTGCCTTCAGGATAAAATTCAAACTCCTTATAATGATATATGAAACTCTTAATGGCTTCTTCCTTCTCCAGCATCAACTCAGACCCTAACCTATACTGTAGCCATGCTCAACCATTTCAAGTTCCCCTAAAACACTATCTTTTCTCTTACCATGGCCTCCATTCATTGAACAAATATTTATTGAGCACCTACTGTGTGTTAGGCACTGAACATAGGTACTGAACATTCTTTTCTTTCTTTTTTTGAGACAGAGTTTCACTCTTGTTGACTAGGCTTACTGCAACTTCTGCCTCCCAGGTTCAAGAGATTCTCCTGCCTTAGCCTCCCGAGTAGCTGGGATTACAGGTGCCCACCACAACACCCAGCTAATGTTTTGAATTTTTAGTAGAGGTGGGGTTTCACCATGTTGGCCAGGCTAGTCTCGAACTCTTGACCTCAGGTGATCCACCCGCCTCGGCCTCCCAAAGTGCTGGAATTACAGGCATGATCCACCTTGCCCAGCCAGGTAGTGAACATTCAACAGTAGATGTAACAGTGACCATAAGTCTGTTCCTTTGTTGAGCACGTGTTCTTGTGAAACAAAACAGATAAGTAAATAAAATTTTAGATTGTGGTAAATGCTATAAAGGAAATC
Source organism: Macaca fascicularis (assembly GCF_037993035.2). Classification (NCBI taxonomy): domain Eukaryota; kingdom Metazoa; phylum Chordata; class Mammalia; order Primates; family Cercopithecidae; genus Macaca; species Macaca fascicularis. The sequence goes on along the minus strand of NC_088375.1, from coordinate 77,934,736 downwards.
AGGAAGATGAGCTAGAAAGCAACTGGGGTGGGGTTGGAGGGCTGAAAGAGGATCTTCTGTATGTAAAATAGGAGTATCTTTTCCGTGGAGATGATGTCTGGTCAGGCACACTAAGAGCTGAGATTTCTAGTGGAAACAGCAAGCAAACAACATCTCTGAGAAGACAAAAAGAACTTAAGTCACAGTGGCTGAAGTATAATGAACAAGGGGAAGAGTGTTATAAAATGAGGTTGGGATAGATCCTGAGGCAGAACTTGGGTATTAAAAATTATAAAAAAGAAATGAGGTTGGGGATGCAGGTAGGGGTCATCTATATCCTTAAACTTATTTTTTCTTTTTTGGGGGGAAAGAGTCTTGCTCTGTCACCCAGGCTGGAGTGCAGTCATGCGATCTCGGCTCACTGCAAGCTCCGCCTCCTCGGTTCACGCCATTCTCCTGCCTCAGCCTCCCGAGTAGCTGGGACTACAGGCGTGAGCCACCATGCCTGGCCTCATTTTATTTTTTCTAACAGCTTCATTGAGATATAATTCACATACCATAAAATTCACCTATTTAAACTGTACAATTCAGAGGTCAATCATCACCACAATTACTTCTAGAACATTTTATCATCCCCTAAAGAAACTTTTTACCCTTTGGCAGTCACTTCCCATTTCCCCTCAACCCTTAAAATATTTTTAAAAAAATGTTTAAGGGGCCGGGCGTGGTGGCTCATGCCTATAATCCCAGCACTTTGGGAGGCCGAGGCGGGTGGATCACCTGAGGTCAGGAGTTGAAGACCAGCCTAGCCAACATGGTGAAATCCTGTCTCTACTAAAATACAAAAATTAGCTGGGTGTGGTGGTATGTGCCTGTAATCTCAGCTACTCAGAAGGTTGAGGCAGGAGAATCACTTGAACCTGAGAAGCAGAGGTTGCAGTGTGCTGGGATCGTGCCACTGCACTCCAGCCTGGGCGACAGAGTGAGATTCCATCTCAAAAAAAAAAAAAAAAAGAAGAAAAAAAGGAAAAATAAATGGTCATATGTGGCTAGTGCCTACCACACTGTATAGCATAGCTCTGTATCTTCTTCTCCAGGCTTATCTCATCCATTTTAATAACTACTCACACCTTCAACAAAATATTTCAACTGAGCCCCAGATTTTATTATATTATTATAATCTACAATTTGTAAAGGATATTTTCACCTACATATCTTACAGACATCTCAAAAAATCAGTCTGGAACCAAATAATTTGCCAACTCCGTTTCCTCTCTTGTCTTCTCTCCTTTGATAATGACATAACCATCCACCCATTTATCCAGCTGAAATCTAGGAATAAACCGAGGCAAATTTGCTTCTCAGCTGGGTGCAGTGTAATCCCAGCAATTTGGGAGGCTGAGGATGGTGGATCACTGGAGGCCAAGAGTTTGAGACCAGCCTGGCCAACATGGCGAAACCCCATCTCTACCAAAAATACAGAAAAATTAGCTGGATGTGGTGACACATACCTGCAATCCCAGCTACTTGGGAGGCTGAGGCACGAGAATTGCTTGAACCTGGGAGTGGAGGTTCAGCGAGCCGAGATTGTGCCTCGGCACTTTAGCCTGGATGCCAGAGGGAGACTCTGTATCAATAAGAAAAAAAAAGTTTTAAAAACTGCTTCTTTCACCATCGCCTCCCCAAACATCTCATCTGTCATTATTGATTTTACCTCCTAAATATATCTGAAACTTGTTCTCTATTCTCAGATCTTATTCCACTGCCTTAGCTCAGGCCATCATCTTTTATTTTCTCTAATATGGACTGTTGTAATAACATCATAACTGGTTTCCCTAATGCCAGTTCTGTGCACTCCAAGCCATCTCCTGTATTATTGTCAAAGTCATCCTTGTAAAATGTGATCCTAATCATATCTCCTGCTCCTGCCTAAAACTTTTCACTGACTTTCTATCAAAAGATAAAATCTTGCTCCTCAGCATGATATATAGAACTCTTCAAAATTTAGTCTGCCTACATTCCAGCCTTTTAGTCCCTCACTTCCAAAAGATGTTATATTCTGGCAATGATGAACTGGTCAGAGTTTTCCAAGTACACACAGCTTCATGACTTCAGGTTTTAGCTCATGTTCTTATTCTACCCTTTTTTTTCCCCACCCCTTAAATATACCCCCCCTTTTTTTTTTTTTTTTGAGACAGGGTCTTTCTCTGTCACCCAGGCTGGAATACAATAGCATGATCATAGCTCACTGCAACCTCAAATTCCTGGACTCAAGTGACCCTCCTGCCTCAACCTCCCACATAGCTGGGACTACAGGCATAAACCAACACACCCAACTAATTTTTTTTTCTTTGTGGAAACAGGGCCTTGCTTTATTACCTAGGCTGATCTCAAACTTCTGGCCTCAACTGATCCTCCCACCTCAGCTTCCCACAGTGCTAGGATTACAGGTATAATTACAGGCATACAGGATTACAGGTATATTACTGTGCCCAGTCAAATATGCCATCTTTTAGCCAAAGCTTTCCTTTACCATTTTGTCTTTCCTTCTTCACTCAATACGGATAATCATCTTCCATCTGAGCTATCTGTACTTTCTGCAAACTTTATTATGTTTATTCTCATTTCTTTTTTTTTTTTTTTTTTTAAGACAGAGTCACATCTCAGTCTGTTGTCCAGGCAGGAGTGCGGTGATGCAATATCGGCTCACTGCAACCTCTGCCTCCTGGGCTCAAGCAATTCTCCTGGCTCAGCCTTCAGAGTAGCTGGGATTACAGGCTTGTGCCACCCAGCCCAGCTAATTTTTGTATTTTTTGTAGAGATGGGATTTCACCATATTAATCAGGCTGGTCTCAAACTCCAGACCTCAAGTGATCCACCCGCTTTGGGCTCCCAAAGTGCTGGGATTACAGGTGTGAGTCACCGTGCCCCCGACCCCAAAATGTTTTTAATATGAACATATTTCTATTGCTACATATATCTCACTGTGTAGCGATTTTTATTTACCTTATGTTTTTGTTTTGTTTTGTTTTTTAGACACATTCTTGCTCTGTTGCCCAGGCTGGAGTGCAGTGGCGCAATCTCAGCTCACTGCAACCTCCACCTCCTGAGTTCAAGCGATTCTCCTGCCTCAGCCTCCCCAGTATCTGGAATTACAGGTGTGTGCCACCATACCTGCCAGGCTAATTTTCCTACTTTTAGTAGAAACAGGATTTTACCATGTTGGCTAGGCTGGTCTCCAACTCCCAACCTCAGTTGATCCACCCACCTCGGCCTACCAAAGTCTGTAGGCTTCTTGGTCAGGCACAGTGGCTCATACCTGTAATCCCACTACTTTGAAAGGTCGAGGCAGGAATATCACTTGAGTCCAGGAGTTCAAGACCAACCTGGGCAACATAGTGAGACCCCATACCTACAAAAAATAAAAAAATTAGCTAGGCATGGTGCGCATGCCTGTAGTTCTAGCTACTTGGAGGGCTGAGGTGGGAAGATCGCTTGAGCCCAGTAGATTGAGACTGCAGTGAGCTATAATCATGCCACTGAACTACAGCCTGCTCTGTCTGAAAAAAAAAAAAAAAAAAAATTTCAGGTGCAGTGGCTCACGCCTGTAATCCCAGCACAGAATCCCAGCACCTTGGGAGGCTGAGGCAGGTGGATCACCTGAGGTTGGGAGTTCGAGACCAACCTGGGCAACATGGTGAAATCTTGTCTCTACTAAAAATACAAAAATTAGCCAGGCATGGTGGCACACACCTGTAATCCCAGCTACTCAGGAGGCTAAGGCAGGAGAATCGCTTAAACCAGAGAAGTGAAGGGTGCAGTGAGCCGAGATCATGCCAGTGCACTCTAGCGTGGGCAACAAAGTGACACTTTGTCTCAAAAAAAAAAAAAAAAAAAAAGCTTCTTGAGGACAGGGACTTTGCCTTTCATCTCTGTATCTCCTGTTTATGTACACAATAATAAGGAGTGAAAATCCAATACCCATTCTTGATTTTAAAAAGAATCCAGGGCTGGGTACAGTGGCTCAGGCCTGTAATCCCAGCACTTTGGAAAGCTGAGGCGGGCAGATCACCTGAGGTCAGGAGTTCAAGATAAGCCTGGCAAACATGATGAAACCCCATCTCTGCTAAAAATACAAAAATTAGCTGGGCGTGGTGGCGAGTGCCTGTAATCCCGGCTACTTTGGAGGCTGAGGCAGGAGAATCACTTGAACCCAGGAGTCGGAGGTTACAGTGAGCCAAGCTCACGCCATCGCACTCCAGCCTGGGAGACAAGAGCAGAAATCTGTCTCAAAAAGAAAAAAAAAAAAAAAAATCCTGTTAACCTAAAAATATATAAGAAACCAGCGGCAAACACTATTCTTTATTTTTATTTTCAGAAAAAGGGTGTTGCTGTGTCACCCAGTCTATAGCGCAGTGGCATGATCGTAGCTCACTGTATCTTCAAACTCTTGGTCTCAGGTGATCCTACCACCTGGACCTGCCAAAGTGTTGACATTACTGGCATAAGCCATTGCAGCCAACCTAGCAGACACTTTTTTTTTTTTTTTGAGACCGAATTTTGCTCTTATTGCCCAGGCTGGAGTGCAATGGTGCCATCTAGGCTCACTGCAACCTCTGCCTCCTGAGTTCCAGTGGTTCTCCTGCCTCAGACTGCTGAATAGCTGGGACTACAGGCACGCACCACTACTCCAGGCTAATTTTATATTTTTAGTAAAATGACGCAGTTTCACCACGTTCGCCAGGCTAGTCTCAAACTCCGGACCTCAAGTGATCTGCCCACCTCAGCCTCCTAAGTGCTGGGATTACAGGCGTGAGCCATCGCACCCGGCTTACAGACACTATTCTTGATAATGCAACATTAGCAGCATTTCCACAAAAGACAAGAACAAAACAAATACGCTCTTATTCAACATTATTATTGCTCCCATTTAACATTATTGTAGAAGTTCTAGTCAATGAAAGAGATAAGATATAGGTCATGTAAATTTTGGACAGGAAGAAAATGATATTTACCTAGAAAATCCAACATAACTAAAAAATGATTAGAACTAGTAAAAACATCCAACAAGATGGTAACTCTAAGACCTAAGACTTTGTGCTATAACTCCTGCTATCCTGAAAGTAGGATTCTATTGGTGTACTACAGTACATCCTTTTTGGTCGTTTTTATACCCATTTCCTTGATGATTCCATGCTTCTCAAAATCGTCAATGATATGTATCTGGGACTGTGAAGAGTAATAAAACAGTAAAACTTCAAACAAATGGGAAGATTATCATTACTTCCTAGGACTAATCTCTGACCTCCCCACTGAATGATCTCTCTCTTCTGAACTCCTAATGCATTTACAGACTCAACCAATTATTGGTGACTTGGAATGCTCTACTTTTACAGTCTTCAGAGCCTTTCATATTGCTTTGAAAATGGGAGATGTACTGAATAATAGAGATAGAACTAAAAAGATCTCAAGCATTAAAATCTAGCAAGCATATTTAAGATGAGAAAGTTTTATCAAATTACCGTGGATCAACCCAAGGTAAGTTAACACATGCAGTGTCTTACATTAGCTCATTAGAGAATGGGAATTTTAGTTTATTAAAATTTTAATATGAGTCAACAGTGTAAAGTGGCTGTAAAAAGCTAATGTAGTGTGTGTTGACAGAATTGTAATGGGCAGAATAAAAGTGACAATACTTCCTCCTCTACTTTGCCCTGATCACACCACACCCAGAACATTTTGTTGAGTTCTGAGTATTACATTTTAAAAGACACACTGATGAACGTGAGTATGTTTGGAAGAGGGCAGCTGGAATACATTAAAAGTATCATTTGAAGGACTGCTAAAAGGGCTGGAGACATCTGGCCTAGATAGCAAAGACATGGAAGACATCACGATGGCCTGAAATATATGAAAGATTGTCATGGAGGATCTTAGGCCTGTTCTGTATAGCCTTAGAGGATAGAAAATAGAGGTATAGAAAAGCATAGGTGTATCTAATAATAATAATAGTTTAGAACAGAGGGGCTGTCTTGGGCAATATTAAGTTTCAGTCACTGAAGGTGTTCAAAACCGGATTATTTGATTATCCATTTGTTGAGTAAATGATTACAGGATTCTCTGTATCCCTAGTGCATTATGTGGTAAGATACAGTATTTACGAAAAGAATTTTGTTTTTAAATCCTAGGGTTTCTCAGCTTCCTCCTCTATATTATATAGGATTTGATTACTCAACAATATTTAGTTAGCGCCTGTCTGTGATGCAGAGGAAACTGTGTTGGAACCTTTCTGAAACTTCATAATAATGGCCGGGCACAATGCCTCATACCTGTAATCCCAATACTTTCGGAGGCCAACGTGGGCAATTTGCTTGAGCCCAGGGAGTTCAAGAAAGCCTGTGCAACATGGCCCATCAGACTAACAGTGGACCTCACAGTGGAAACCCTACAAGCCAGAAGAGACTGGGGGCCAAGATTCAACATTCTTTTTATTTTTTATTTTTTTGAGACAGAGTTCCACTCTTGTTGCCCAGGCTGGAGTACAATGGCACAATCTCAGCTCATCGCAACCTCTGCCTCCCAGGTGCAAGTGATTCTCCTACCTCAGCCTCCTGCGTAGCTGGGATTACAGGCATGTGCCACCATACCCAGCTAATTTTGTATTTTTAGTAGAGATGGTGTTTCTCCATGTTGGTCAGGCTGGTCTTGAGCTCCCGACCTCAGGCGATTCACCTGTCTCAGCCTCCCAAAGTTCTGGGATTACAGGCATGAGTCACTGCACCTGGTCTCAACATTCTTAAAGAAAAGAAATTCTAACTCAGAATTTTATATCTGGCCAAATTAAGTTTCATAAGTGAAGGAGAAATAAGATCCTTTCCAGACAAGCAAATGCTGAGGGAATTTGTTACCACGAGACCTGCCTTATAAGAGCTCCTGAAGGAAGCACTAAATAAATAATGGAAAGATGATTACCAGCCACTACAAAACACACTGAAGTAGTACACAGACCAATGACAGTATAAGGCAATCACATAAACAAGTCTGCAAAATAAATAGCTAACATCATGATGACAGGATCAAATCCACATAACAATACTAACCTTAATGTAAATGGACTAAATGGTCCAATTAAAAGACACAGAGTGGCAAGCTTGCTAAAAATCAAGACCCACTGGTATGCTGTCTTAAGAGACCCATCTCACATGAAATGACACACATAGGCTCAAAGTAAGGGGATGAAGGAAAATCTGCCAAGCAAATGGAAAAAAGAAAAAGGCAGGGGTTGCAATCCTAATTTCTGACAAAATAGACTTTAAACCAACAAAGATCAAAAAAGACAAAGAAGGGCATTATATAATGGTAAATGAAGGGTTCAATTCAACAAGAAGAGCTAACTCTCCTAAACAGATATGCAGTCAACACAGGAGCACCCAGATTCATAAAACAAGTTCTTAGAGACCTTCAAAGAGACTTAGACTACCACACAATAAAAGTGGGAGATTTTAACACCCCTCTGACAATATTAGAGCAGCAAGACAGAAAATTAACAAAGATATTTAGGACCTGAACTCAGCACTGGATCATATGGACCTGGTAGATATCTACAGAACTCTTGAACATAAAACAATGGCATATACATTCTTCCCATCAACACGTGGCACTTACTCCAAAATCTTTCACATAATTGGAAGCAAAATACTCCTCAGCAAATGCAAAAGAACTGAAATCATAACAGTCTGTTGGACAACAGTGCAATCAAATTATAAATCAAAATTAAGAAATTCACTCAATCTTATAATTCCATTCAACAAGATAAATATATAAGTAAACAACAAAAAAAGAAAATATAAGTAAATAAATACATTTTAAACTTGGTAAGGGCTGGGCATGGTGGCTCATGCCTGTAACCCAAGCACTTTGGGAGGCCTAGGCAGGCTAATTGCTTGAGCTCAGGAATTTGAGACCAGCCTGGGTAACATGATGAAACCCCATTTCTACCAAAAATACAAAAATTAGCCGAGCATGGTGGCACACACCTGTTGTCCCACCTATTCGGGAGGCTAAGATGGGAGGCTCACTTGAGCCCAGGAAGTCAAGGTTGTAGTGAGCTGTGATCATGCCACTGCACTTCAGCCTGGGTAACAGAGCAAGACACTGTTGGAACAAACAAACAAACAACAAACAAAAAAACTGGGTAAGATCCCAGGTAACTTTCTGTCTTCAATTTTGCATGTCTCTTATGTACCTGGCTTCCTAATATACTTCAAAATTAGCATCTAGAAGAGCAAGCCAAGATTCCTGTATTTGCCCCAAAATAAAATAAATAAAACCTATTATTCTAGGTAGTTAGTGAATCACTAATAGACAAAAACACACAAAGTCTTACTATTGAGCAGTCTCCAGGCACTGTGGAAATGCTTTCCAGCAGGACAGCTCTTTAAGTCTTGGCCTACAGTTCTGGCTTCATCACCTTTGCTCAGCAAAAATCAAATAACAAATATAAACATTCAACATTTAATTTTTTTTTCTAAGAATTAACACAGTTAAAAAAATCTAAATTTTCTAAGCCAAAGATGATGCACGTTTATTTTCATTGTTTCATAATGTTTAATTCCATTTTTCCAAAATAAATTTTGTTTTACTTCCCTTTCTTGCCCCCTATATACATGCAATCTATTGCTTGTGGCCTTTCCCAGATACCCATTGTGATAGAGTAGGAAGAACCTCCAGAATTTGCTAGGCACTGTTAAGAATGGAAGATGTCTAAGACATGTTTTCAACAAACAAGAATCTTGAGAGCGTCAACAAAAAAAATCAAACTCTGGGCTGGGCACGGTGGCTGACACCTGTAATCCCAGCACTTTGGGAGGCCGAGGTGGGAGGATCACCTGACGTCAGGAGTCTGAGACCAGCCTGACCAACATGGAGAAACCATGTCTCTACTAAAAATACAAAATTAGCCTGGGCATGGTGGCGCATGCCTGTAATCCCAGCTACTTGGGAGGCTGAGGCAGGAGAATCGTTTGAACCCAGGAGGCGGAGGTTGTGGTGAGCCAAGATTGCACCATTTCACTTCAGCCTGGGCAACAAGAGCAAAACTCCATCTCAAAAAAAAAAGAAAAAAAAAATCAAACTCTGTAAAATATTTGAAGAGATTTATTCTGAGCCAAATATGAATGACCATAGCTCCTGACACAGCCCTCAGGAGATCCTGAGAACATGTGCCCAAGGTAGTCAGGGTGTAGCTTGGTTTTATACATTTTAGGGAGACATGAGACATCAGTCATATCCATTTAAGATATACATTGGCTAGGTCCAGAAAGGCAGGACAACTTGAAGCAGGGGATTCCAAGTTATAAGTAGATTTAAAATTTTTCTTTTTTTCTTTTTTTTTTTTGAGATGGAGTTTCACTCTTGTTGCCCAAGCTGGAGTGCAGTGGCGTGATCTCCGCTCACCATGACCTTCGCCTCCCGGGTTCAAGTGATTCTCCTGCTTCAGCCTCCTGAGTAGCTGGACTTACAGGCATGTGCCACCCTGCCCAGCTAATTTTGTATTTTTAGTAGAGACAGGGTTTCTCCATGTTGATCAGGCTGATCTCAAACTTCCGACCTCAGGTGATCCCCCGGCCTTGGCCTCCCAAAGTGCTGGGATTACAGGCGTGGGCCACTGCGACTGGGCTGATTTAAAATTTTTCTAATTGGCAGTTGGCTGAAAGATTTTTCAATAGAAAGGAATATCTGGGTTGTGATGGGTTGTGGAGACCAAAGTTTTATCACGCAGATGAAGCCTCTAGGTAGCCGGCTACAGAGAAAATAGACTGTAAATGTTTCTTATCAGACTTAAGGTCTGTGTTGATGTTAATGCTGGAGAGGCATAATGAGGCATGTCCAACACCCACCTCCCTAAATGCCCTGAATCAGTTTTTCAGGTTAAATTTTAGAGTGCCCTGGCCGAGGAGGAAGTCTATTCAGATGGTTGGGGGCCTTTGAATTTTATATTTGGTTTACAAGAGCTAGCAAGGTGTGAAAAGAGAAATCAATTTCCAGGAAAGAAGGCAGAGAGCCACCATTTGGTGTGCATTTAATCACTTTCAGAACTTGATTAAATTTGATTATGGATCCCATTGAACCAGGAAAAGTTCCCTTGTCCCCCTCCCAGGGGTGGGTATGTGGCTTGCTTCTTCAGTGCCCGGCTGCTCAAACCTAGAGGGGAGCATACAGATGGGTAGGTTGTGGGGCTCCAACCCCACAGTAGCGTCTAGGCGTGAATGTTTACAGCTCCTGAAGCCCCAGAGGGCATGTGTTACAAGGCGCTCTTTTAGTTTTGCCGTCTGCAGCTTGTGTTAACCAGCTAAATTAGACCCTCTACCTTGTCAGAGGGCTTTCTGTATCCCGGGATCTTGCCTTGATATACCGGAAGAATTGGATCACACTTGGACTTGGAGAATGAGTGCAAGGTTTTATCATTTTTAAAATTTTTTTTAAAAATTTAATTAAATTAATTTATTAATTTATTTTTGAGATGGGCTCTTGTTCTGTTGTCCAGGTTGGAGTGCAGTGGCGCAATCTCGGCTCACTGCAACGTCCACCTCCCGGGTTAAAGAGATTCTCCTGCCTCAGCCTCCCGGGTACCTGGGACTACAGGCGCCCGCCACCACGCCCGGCTAATTTTTTGTATTTTTAGTAGAGAAGGAGTTTCACCATGTTAGCCAGGATGGTCTCAATCTCCTGACCTCGTGATCCGCCCGCCTCAGCCTCCCAAAGTGCTGCGATTACAGGCATGAGCCACGGCGCCCAGCCTGAGTGCAAGGTTTTACTAAGTAGAGGTAGCTCAGAGGAATTCAGGAGGGGATAGAGTAGGAAGTTTTTCCCCCGGAGTCGGCCGCTCAGCGGCCTGGGCTGTCCTCTGACTACTCCAGCTAAACTCCGCGTGTTCTGCTTCTGCAGGTTGGTGGCCTGCCGGTGTGCAGGTGCCTATCTGTGCGTTCCTCTCAACATCCAGCTGCCTGAGTGTTCCTCTGCTGATGTGCTCCTCTCAATGTACAGCTACCTCTGTTTCTGCCTTGCTAGGGTCTTGCGTTTTCATAGGCACAGAATGGGGGCGTGGCAGGCCAGGGTGTTCTTGGGAAATGCAACATTTGCGCAGGAAAACAAAAAATGTCTGTCCTCATCTAGGTCCATGGGGGTGGAGCCCTAGCCAGGGACCACGCCCTCCTCTACTCAGCACTTTCTTTTTTTTTTTTTTTTTGAGAGGGAGTTTACTCAGCACTTTCTTTCCCCACCTCTGTATCATTTCAAGGGACCACGGTGTTCCCTTCCCAGCACTTCCCTATCACCATCGCTAGAGATTCTGATAGAAAGGGAAGGAGAGGGGAGAGTTCTTGTTTTGATGCAGTTCTTGCTGGCTTTGGAGGCTGACTGTATTGTACTGAATGTAGCCATCTTTGGTGGTGGTTTACTGGGGCAGGGGCAGGGGCAAATACAGATAACTCCTTATAGTTGCTTTAAGCATTCAAGTCTCATGGGAGATGTAATCTAAGGGGCCCTCCCTATTGAAAACAAGGATGTCTTGGGGAGGTTAAGAAAAAGTGTGGGCGAGGATGCGGTTGAGATGGTTCTTGGAATCGACCCTGGCCCCCGAACTTTAACGCCAGCCCTTGAAATATGTGTGTAGCTCACACACACGAATGTGTGTATACAAGTTGGAGTATTCCTGGAGCTCATGCATGCACGTCCGTCACAAAGGATTTGAAAGGGCGAATCAGATGAGATTCTGAAAAAAAATACTTGCGGACTTCGTGATTGGGGACAGCGTGGTAGGTTTGTTTTGTTTTGTTTTTTAGATCGGGTCTCCCCCTGTCGGTCAGGCCGGAGGGTAGTGGCTACCCACAGGCGAGTCCACGGCGAGTCCACTACAGCCTCATCTTCCTTGGCTCAGGCGATCCTGCCTCAGCCTTCTGAGTAGCTGAGACTACAGGAGCGTGCCACCGTGCCTAGCTGCAGTGATTTTTTGTTTGTTTTGAAACGGAGTCTCACTCTGTTGCCCAGGCTGTAGTGCAGTGGCGCGATCTCAGCTCACCGCAACCTCCACTTGCCGGGTTCAAGTGATTCACCTGCCTCAGCCCCACCAAGTAGCTGGGATTAAAGGCACGCGCCAGTACGGCCGGCTAATTTTTGTACTTTTAGTAGAGACCCCCGTCTCTACAGTTTCACCATGTTAGTTAGGCTGGTCTCGAGCTCCTGACCTCGTGATCCGCTCGCCTCCGGCCTTTCAAAGTGATGGGATTACAGGCGTAAGCCGCCGCGCCCGGCCTCTGCAGTGATTTTTAAAGAGTCTTTTATAAGTATATTTCCTTTAACCATTATTTTCAATACGCAAATCTCTTGAAAATACGTTCCTCTTTTGGAAAAAAAAGGCTGGGGGAACTGTATTAAAAAAAAAAAACAGAAAAAACTTCTTCCATTCCCAACGTAATCATGGCATATCGTGTGTATGCTTCCAGGACTTTTCTTCTGTATGTTTACATACAGATAGTGCATGCTTTTGTTTCGTGCTTCACGTCTATCCCATCTTAAAGATGGTTTTACAACCTGCTGTTTTACGACCTGCTGACTTTACGAAGTGTCGTAAAGTCCCGTCCACTTCAGCGTCTTTCCCACCGCAGCACAAAAGGCCACGCAGGCCATTCTACCCCTGGCGGCCAAGAGGCGGGGTGGCAGGCTCTAGACCCTGCTGGCGGGGGCGAAGACGGCGCGCGGCTATGACGCACCGCCGCGTGCGCGGTGTCGGCAGTAGCTGCGGCGCAGGGGCGGAGCGAAGGCTGCGGCGGCGTCGGGTACGCGCACACGTTGCATCTTCTTGCTTTCGCGGGGTTCTGCGTGGTTCTGGCACCAGCCGGGCGTACTGACAGGTAGACCAGCGGACTGGTGGAGATGGCGACGCTCTGTCTGACCGTGAATTCAGGAGACCCTCCCTTAGGTAAGGGACCGAGGCCAGTGACCTGTGTGGGTTGCATCAGCCAGGGAGGGTGCGGGGCGAGGAAGGTCGCTGCGCCCCGGCTTTCCGCAGTGGTGGTCACCATCTGGGAAGTTGGACCTGCCCCACGCCCCAGAATTGTACGTGGAGGAGGCTCTGCTCCCTTCGCCCCTTGTCCCCGGCAGGTGCATCTGCTCCTGAAGATGTTTTTCCCGGGCTTGGAGGGAGGTGCGGTGTGAGCCCGGGCTAGGCAATACGAGACTCCGCTTCGGATCTTCTTCTCAGAGGGATGAACTCCCTGTCAACTCACCTCTCCCTTTTTCCCCCGGAGACCGAGAGTTGCTCGTGGAAATAACGTTTTTAAAACTTAAAATCCAATTATCGTCACTTCTCTTTTAGCATTTTTTCTCCGACTAAGCCTTTTTCTTACCTCCTTTCCTGTCCTCTCAGAAGAAATCCTCGGTTCACTTGAGTCAAATTTTCCTTACGTTTTATCGAGTTCAGAAGAAAGAAGCCAGGCGAGCGTATTAGCATTTAGGGTTTCAACTGAGGCTGCATTTATTTTTAATTAAAGGTGTTGGGTAATTGGGGAAAACACCCAGGTACACTGTAGACTGATGCGGTTGCTTTTACTGCACCCTGTGGATGTGTAGTATATTTCAGAGTAAACATTGGATCTGTCACCTTACTGATACATCTTAAGTTCGGTTTGGAATGACTTTTGCGACATGACCAAGGTTATTGTTGGTGGATTGCTTAGAATTTCTGCTTTTTCATTACTTTGGGAAATTACACAAAAGAATTTAAGTAGTTTGACGATTTTTTTTTTTTCTTTTGAGAGTCAGGGTTTGCTCTGTCGTCCAGGCTGGAGTGCAGTGGCGCTTTCAAGGCTCACTGCAATCTCGAACTTCCGGGCTCAAGTGATCCTCCCACCTCAGCCTCCTTAGTAGCTGGGACTACAGGCGCGTGCCACCATGCCTGGCTAATTTTCTGTTTGTGTCTTTTTTGGAAAGATGGTGTTTCACTGTGTTGCCCAAGCTGGTGTCAAACTTCTGGCCTCAAACCATCCTGCCTTGGCCTCCCAAAGTACTAGGATTACAGGCGTGAGCCCCGGTACCCGGCCTGACCTAATATTTGCTAATGCGTATGTATGATAATAGACATACAGTGCTTTATAGTGTTCAATAAGCCCATACCTTTATATACAACTGGCCCCGTGGGGCTGATGAAATTATTCATTATGTTCTCTGGTGATGTTTTAAGGCTGTTGAACAAAAACACAACTTGATAGCCATTTTAAGATTTAAAAGATGATAATGTTTTGGCGTATTGGTTGCAGTAATGGACTAACCGCACAACAAATCAATGAACTCTAAAAGGAATGGGTTTGATTCTTGGGCTGGAAGGGCACTAGAGTGCCCTCATGTTTGAGAGCAAACACATTTGTTCCTGCAGACCTGAGTCCAATCCTGGCTGCCACTTATTAGTTGTGAAACCTTGACAGGTTCCTTATTTAGCTTCTCCCAATAGTTTCTTTCTTTTAAGAAAGGGAGAATAATGTCTTTCACATAGGATTGGTTGCCAGAGTTAAATGAGACTATAGTTTAAAGTTCCTGATACTGGTGTGGTTTTTTTGTTTTTTTTTTGTTTTGTTTTTTTGAGACCGAGCTCATTGCAACCTCTGCCTCCCAGGATCAAGCGATTCTTGTTCTCAGCCACATGAGTAGTTGCGCTTACAGGTGCGCACCACCACGCCCGCCTAATTTTTGTATTTTTTAGTAGACACAGCATTTCGCCATCTTCGCCAGGCTGGTCTCAAACTCCTGACCTCAAGCAGTCTGCCCGCCTTGGCCTCCCAAAGTGCCAGGACCAGAGGTGTGAGCCACCATCCCCAACCTCCTGATACATTTTTCGTTACTTGGAAAATCACCCTGAAGGTGAACCTGTTTCCGTAGTGTATTACAGAACTCAGAATTCTGCCAGTATTCTATGAAACTCTTAAGTCTGTCGTTTTGAACTGTATGCCGGTTATCAGATATATAATTTTTCTAATTGCTTCTCCCCCTTCTTTTTAATTTTTGATTTAATTATTCCCAGTTGTTTAATTCAATTACATTTTATCTTTAAGTAATATAAGTAGATGAAACATTTTTTAAAAATAGGTTGCATTGCTAGAATTTTCCTATTTTATATGCATTCATCATGTTATATATTTAATGTTAATTTCAAACCTACAACAAAGCTGCAAGACTAGAACAAAGACCTTTCTCCCCCCGTACCACCCAAGAGCATACTGTAGATATGAGGCTTCAGTACCTCAGCATAACTCCCGTGTACATCCCCAACAAACTTGGAAACTCCACATGATCTCACACGAGCACCCAAATCAGGAAGTACACTTGGGTAGAATGCTTCCATCTAATGCACAGACCCCATCCTTGTTCTATCACTATTTGTTAAAACGAGACCCTCCATAGTGTTGGGATCAAAATCCTGTATTATGCTTTGTTTGCATCTAGTTGTCACCTCTCTCCACTTTCTTTCAGTCTGGAATGGTTTACTAGTCTTCCCTTGGCTTTCATAGCTTTGACCTTTCTGAAGATTACAGGCCACTTAACTTGAAGAATATCCCCTGTTTAAGTTGTCTGATATTTCCTGGTGTCTAGATTCAGGCTCTGTGTCTTTGGCAGGAATAGCATAGTTATTCCTTGTTCTTCATTGCAGCCCATCAGTTGGTGCATGAATTTAAATTTCCCATTACTAATGATTCTAACCTTGATTTTAATGGGCAGATGCGTTGGAATCATGTAAACGTTCCTCTTTGCATCTGACCTTCACCCACTAGTTTCAGTATCCCATGATGCTTCCTACCTAACTTGATTTTTATGATTTTATGATGTTTGCAAAATGGTGACTTTCCAATTCTACCATTCCTTCTATATGTATTAGTTGGCATTTTTCTGTGAGGAGAGCTTTCTCTTTTTCCCATTTAAAAAAAAAGTCATAGCAAAATATACTCAAGAAGTTACAATTTGTATTATTTTCTATTTAAAATTATTTTATTTTTAAAAATTAGTTTTATTGAATTATAACTTGTATACAATTAAGTTTACCAATTTTAAGTGATTGACAAATGTATACAGTGTGTAATCTACACCACAGTCATCATTACTTCAGAAAGTTCTCTCATGCCCCTTTGCAGTCATTCCTTTCCCTATCGCTGGCACCTTGTAGCCACTCATCTTTTTGTCACTCTTGTTTTGCTTTTTTTATAATTTCATATACATTGAATCATATCATATATATTCTTATATTCTCATATATGTCTAGGATAATACTTCTGAAATTCATATATCTTTTTGTCTGTGACAGTAGTGTACTTTTGTTGTTTTGTTTTTTTTTGGTTTTTGAGATGGAGTCTTGCCCTGTCACCAGGCTGGAGTGCAGTGGTGTGATCTTGGCTCACTGCAACCTCTATCTACCAGATTCATGCAATCCTCCTGCCTCAACCTCCCGAGTAGCTGGGACTACAGGCGCCCGCCATCATGCCCAGCTAATTTTTTGTACTTTTAGTAGAGATGGGGTTTCACCCTGTTGGCCAGGTGGTCTCGATCTCTTGACCTCATGATCCGCCCACCTCGGCCTCCCAAAGTGCTGGGATTACAGGTGTGAGCCACCATTGCCCGGCCAGTAGTTCACTTTTTTATTTGCTGGATAAAATTTCATTGTGTAGGTGTGCTAAAATTGATCTCCTTTATTTTGATGGTCAGTACCCTGATTTGCCAGTGGAAGCCCCTCCAACCTGGACTCTATGTCCTTTTTTTTTTTTTTTTTTTTTGGGAGATGGAGTTTTATTCTTGTTGCTCAGGCTGGAGTGCAGTGATCTCGGTTTACTGCAACGTCCGCCTCCCAGGTTCAAGCAATTCTCCTGCCTCAGTCTCCTAAGTAGCTGGGACTATAGGCACATGCCATCATGCCTGGCTAATTTGTTGTCCAGACTGGTCTCGAACTCCTGAGCTCAGGCAATCCACCTGCCGCAGTCTCCCAAAGTGTTGCGATTACAGGTATGAGCCACTGTGCTTGGCCTTTTTTTTTTTTTTTTTGCGGGGGGACAGAGTCTTACTCTGCTGCCTATGCTGGAGTGCAGTGGCATGATCTTGGCTCACTGCAACCTCTGCCTCCTGGGTTCAAGTGGTCCTCCTGCCTCAGCCTCCTGAGTAGCTGGGATTACAGGCATGTGCCACCACACCCAGCTAATTTTTGTAGTTTTAGTAGAGACGGGGTTTCACCATGTTAGCCAGACTGGTCTCAAACTCCTGATCTCAGGTAATCCTCCCACCTTGACCTCCCAAAGTGCTGGGATTATGGGCCTGAGCCACCATAACTGGCAGACTCTGTGTCCGTTCAACGTATCTCTTCTCTGTCTTTGAGTACTCCTTTGCTTTCTAACACAGTAAGATTTTTCAGGTTTATTTTGTACTTTCCTTGCCACAACCCTGTTTCCACTGGAGCATGGTGTTCATAAATCAGTATCTGGGTGCTAGTTGTCCATCTTTTTTTTTTTTTTTTTTTTAAGATGGAATTTCACTCTTGTTGCCCAGACTGGAGTGCAATGGCGCAATCTTGGCTCACCACAATCTCTGCCTCCCGGATTCAAGTGATTCTCCTGCCTCAGCCTCCTGAGTAGCTGGGATTACAGGCGTGTGCCACCACGCCCAGCTAATTTTATAATTTTAGTAGAGATGGGGTTTTTCCATGTTGGTCAGGCTGGTCTCAAACTCCCGACCTCAGGTGATCCGCCCACCTCGGCCTCCCAAAGTGCTGGGATTATAGGCGTGAGCCACCATGCCCAGCCTGTCCATCTTAACCAAATTAAGGGACAGAGAATTAATGAATCAATTAAGTGTCAAGAGGCCATATTACACTGTTTTAGAGTTTGAACTGTGGACTGCATTAGACTTGCATTCAGATCCTAACTACCATATATTTTGTCAGGGACATTAGGCTAGTTATTTAACTCCTTTAAGCCTTATTTCCTGTTCTGTAAAATGGGGATGAAAGTATCTCACTCTTTTTTTTTTTTTTTTTTTGAGACAGTTTAGCTGTGTCATTCAGGCAGGAACGCAGTGGTGCAATCACGGCTCACTGCAGCCATGACTTCCCAGGCTCAGGCAGCCCTCCCACCTCAGCCCCTTGGGTAGCTGGGACCACAGGCATGTACCACCATGCCCAGCTCATTTTTGTATTTTTTTGTAGAGACAGGGTCTTACTATGTTGCCCAGGCTGGTCTTGAACTTGTAGGTTCAGGCAGTCCTCCCACCTCAGCCTCCCAAAGTGCTAGGATTATAGGCGTGAGATACCATGTCCTTCTAATCTAACTCTACAGGTTACCCCAAAGATGAAAAATTATAACTGTAAAGCATTTAGCATAGTGACTACGACATAATAGTCACTCAAATACTATTAATGATAACTTTTTTTTTCTTTTCTTTTTTAGTTTTTTAAAAATCCAAGGTCAACATATTAACAAAAGCTTTTATATAAGGCACAATGCTATTTTTTATTTTATTTATTTATTTTTTTGAGACGCAGTTTCACTCTTGTCACCCAGGCTGGAGTGCAATGGCTCAGTCTCGGCTCACCACAACCTCTGCCTCCTGAGTTCAAGTGATTCTCCTGCCTCAGCCTCCCGAGTAGCTGGGATTACAGGCATGCACCACCATGCCTGGCTAATTTTCTGTTTTTAGTAGAGACGGGGTTTCTCCATGTTGGTCAGGCTGGTCTTGAACTCCCAAACTCAGGTGATCCGCCTGTCTCGGCCTCCCGAAGTTCTGGGATTACAGGCATGAGCCACCATGCGCAGCTGGCACTATATTAATTTCTTTTTGTCTCTGAAGGGAGGAGCAGATTAATTTCAGTGTCTCTAACTGAAAGCTGAACAAATTCAAAACCAGTTGGATATGCTAGTGAATGGATTCTGGATTCTGATTTGTTGCTGCTCTGAGACAAAAGACTATACTTTCTGTCTACAGACTACTGAGAAAGTCCTTACAGGACTTAATATTGGTTTGTTGACTCATCCTGATTGCTTTATGATTCAAGTTATAAATACTGCATTGCTTTTAAAGATAAAAAATCTTTTCATATTATTTATAGGAGCTTTGCTGGCAGTAGAACATGTGAAAGACGATGTCAGCATTTCCATTGAAGAAGGGAAAGAGAATATTCTTCGTGTTTCTGAGTAAGTGTTTTCATCTTTTTATCTTCAGTACTGATTGGCTTTTTTTTTTTTTTTTTTTAAGACAGAGTCTGCCTCTTTTGCCCACGCTGGCATGATCATAGCTCACTGTACCTAGAGCTCCTGGACTCAGGATCCTGCCATCTCAGTCTCCCAAGTAGCTAGGACTGCAAGCACATGCCTCCACACCTGGCTAATTAAAAAATGTTTTTTCTAGAGGTAGGATACCACTATGTTGCCCAGACCAGTTTCGAACTCCTGGCCTCAAGCCGTCCTCCGGCCTCAAGCCATCCTCCAGCCTCAGCATCCCAAACCACTAGGGTTAAAGACATGAGCCACCATGTCTGGCCTCTGAATGGCATTTAAAAAAATATTCAGCCGGGCGCGGTGGCTCAAGCCTGTAATCCCAGCACTTTGGGAGGCCGAGACGGGCGGATCACCAGGTCAGGAGTTTGAGACCAGCCTGGCTAACACGGTGAAACCCCGTCTCTACTAAAAAATACAAAAAACTAGCCGGGCGCGGTGGCGGGTGCCTGTAGTCCCAGCTACTCGGGAGGCTGAGGCAGGAGAATGGTGTGAACCCGGGAGGCGGAGCTTGCAGTGAGCTGAGATCCGGCCACTGCACTCCAGCCTGGGCGACAGAGCGAGACTCCGTCTCAAAAAAAAAAAAAAAAAAAAAAAAAATATTCAGCATTGCCAGGTACGCTGGCTCACACCTGTAATCCCAGCACTTTGGGAGGCCGAGGCAGGTGGATCACAAGGTCAGGAGATTGAGACCATCCTGGCTAACACAGTGAAACCCTGTCTCTACTAAAAATATAAAACCTTATCCGGGTGTGGTGGCACGTGCTTATAATCCCAGCTACCCGGGAGGCTGAGGCAGGAGAATCGCTTGAACCCGGGAGGCGTAGGTTGCAGTAAGCCGAGAACGTGCCACTGCACTCCAGCCTGGGTGACAGAGTTAGACTCCGTCTCAAAAAAAAAATTCAGCATCAAATGTTGTATGCTTGTTTTACTTACTAATTAGGTAGATTGTCCCTAGAAAGAAGTATGCTTTTCTCTATTCTAAAATAACCGAATCTAGAGACTTAAATTTTTCAGCAAACTGATTCCCCATGTAATCTGTTTAAAAGGAACTAGAGGTCTAACTTTGAGAGCCCATCTGCAACACCAGCTCCTGAAATGAGGCACAGTTATTTAATTGGACTGGCCTATTCCCAGAAATGAGTGACTGGTTTAATGGAATCCTTTGGCGCCTAGCTATTGATTTTTTCCTGTACAACCACCAACTCAGCTTTTAACTGAAACTTCTAGGGAAGTTTCAGACAGGGGAATGTTGCCTCAGAAAGTGATATCCCAAAGACTGGCACTTTGACATGCTGAGAGGCCTTAGAAGCTACCTCAGAATCAGGGTACCTCTAACCTTGTTTCCTTTCACAGCCCTCCATGCCCACCTCCCCCATCAGTAGAGAGGGACTTTCTAGAATTTCCTCATGTGACCAAGAAAGCATCTTTCCAAAAGAAATGCAGTTGACTTAAATCCCCTCCTTAGGGATCTCATCAAATAATCTGGAAAGGTCAGTCAATCCCAGCTTAGACTTCACCTGCGCTTCTGAGGGCAGCTTTAAGATATTACCTAGGTGACTTTATCCGTATCATAAGACAGTCTTTGTTCCTGTGCAGCTCTGTTTCTTATCTTCCTTTAATGTTGCTCTCTCACCTCCCTGCGCCCACTTCCTGGTCCGTTTATTCTGATGATTTACTTTTGCGCTAAAGAATTATCTACATTCCCTATCTTTCTGCTCCCCTATGAAACAGGGTATGTGGCCAGGTGCGGTGGCTCATGCCTGTAATATCAACACTTTGGGAGGCCAAGATGGGTGGATCACTTGAGGTCAGGAGTCTGAGACCAGCCTGGCTCACTTGGTGAAACCTCGTGTCTACTAAAAATACAAAAAAATATTAGCCGGGCATGGTGGCACGTGCCTGTAGTCCCAGCTACTCAGGAGGCTGAGGCAGGAGAATAGGTTGAACCTAGTGGGTGTACATTGCAGTGAGTCAAGATCGTGCCACTGCACTCCAGCCTGGGCGACAGAGCAAGATTCTGTCTCAAAAAAAGAACTAAAAAACTTTGCCAGATAGAAGAATCTGGACCAAATTGAAAGAGGGTTTCAAGGATATATTTTCAAGCAGGACGCAGATTTTGAAATGTTTCAACACAATGTTAAAGGCCCCTAATAAACTGACATAAGAAAGACTTGTATTAGGGAAGGGATACAGTATACAAAATAAGAGGTATTACCAGCTTGGTATCATTTTCTCATGAAAAAAAACTTAGGAATAGATTTGAAAGAAGTGCCATGCAGCTTCTTGACTTGGAGAACTGCAGTCCCCCTTGTTGAGCCTCAAAGGGAAAAATGAAAATAATCCAAGAGGAGGATTTCCGTTCTCTACCACTCTTTTTCCTGATGCTTTGTAGTTCTTTGTTGACTAAAAATAATTGAATGTGGCATAGTGTTATTAAGAATTGTAATAGGCCGGGTGCAGTGGCTCACACCTGTAATCCCAGCTCTTTGGGATGCCGAGGCGGGTGGATCATGAGGTCAGGAGATCGAGACTACCCTGGCTAACACGGTGAAACCCCATCTGTACTACAAATAAGAAAAAAAAAAAATTAGCTGGGCATGGTGGCGGGTGCCTATAGTCCCAGCTACTCAGGAGGCTGAGGCAGGAGAATGGTGTGAACCTGGGAGGCGGAGCTTGCAGTGAGCCGAGATCGCGCCACTGAACTCCTGCCTGAGCGACAGAGTGAGACTCCGTCTCCAAAAAAAAAAAAGAGTTGTAATACATAGAATGTCGCTAATTCAAATATGTTGATTTTAAAAGCCAGATGTTATTTATGTAATATCTATAGTGATGTTACTTTCTCCTACCTGCAGTGATTGGAATTAGGCTAGTATTGTCTTGTAAGTTAACTTTAATGAATTAATCTAATGATTTTTGCCTTAATAAAAGTACTGCCCCAAGACAGAAAAATAGTCATTACTGAAATGCTTGGCTTCTGTTAATAGTAGGTACATATTTCACTTGAAAGCCACTAATTCGTCTTTGCCAGACTTACTCTTACTGTTGACTTGCTGGTCACAAAATTTATAAACTGTTTGTAGTGATAATCACAAAGGCGACTGTACATAATATGAGTAAAGGAAATTAATCTGTAATTGTATTCTCAAAGTACTAACCTAAATAAATTGTCCTGTGTGCCTCTTGCCCTCTCAATCCTCACTGCAGCCTTGGTCTCCTGGGCTCAAACGATTCCCCTCCCTCAGTGTCCCCTCCCCTTTTTCCTGGCCCCTGAGTAGCTGGGACCACAGACACATGCCACCACACCAGTGAATTTTTGTATTTTTGTAGAGATGGGATTTCGCCATGTTGCCTAGGGTGGTCTTTAACTCCTGGGCTCAAGCAATCCACCCACTTCAGCCTCCCAAAATGCTGGGATTATAGGCACGAGCCACTGCACCCAGCTGCAAAGGTAAACTTTTTATGTGTTCAAAATTAATGTCTTTCTGCAAGGTTCCAAATATCTTATTTATTTATTTATGTATTTATTGAGAGGGAGTTTTGCTTTTGTTGCCCAGGCTGGAGTGCAATGGTGCGATCTCTGCTTACTGCAACCTCTGCCTCCTGGGTTCAAGTGATTTTCCCGCCTCAGCCTCCTGAGTAGCTGGGATTACAGGCACCCGCCACCACACCTGGCTGATTTTTGTATTTTCAATAGAGTTGGGGTTTCACCGTGTTAGTCTGGCTGGTCTTGAACCTGAAGTGAAGACTGGCTGGTCTTGACTTCAGGTGATCCACCGCCTTGGCCTCCCAAAGTGCTGGGATTACAGGCATGAACCAGTGTGCCCGGCCTTGATCATGTTATTTAAATGTCTTGACAAAATTAGTCTATTAAAAAAAAATTTTTTTTTAAGAAATAGAGCCTTGCTCTGTCACCCAGGCTGGAGTGCAGTGGCACGCTCATTACTCGCTGTTGCCTCAAACTCCTGGGATCAAGCCATCCTCCTGCCTCAGCTTCCCAAGTAACTGGACTATAGGTCTGTGCCACCACGCCAAGCTAATTTTGAGAGACAGGGTCTTGCGTTATTGTCTAGTCTGGTCTCGATCTCTTGACCTCAAGCTCTCCTTCCATCTTGACCTTGCACAGTGCTGGCATTGCAGGCATGAGTCATTGTACCTGGCCCTAGTCTGTTTTTTCATTAAAAGTTTTTGATGTGGTTGTTGTTTTTTTTTTTTTAGAGATGGGGTCTCACTCTGTCGCCTAGACTGGAGTGCAGTGGTGTTATCATAGCTCGCTGCAGCCTTGAGCTCCTGGGCTCAAGTTATCCCCCTGCCTCAGCCTCCTGAGTACCTGGGACCGCAGGCATGTGCCACACCCGACTGATTTTTGAAATATTTTGTAGAGATAGCATCTCACTTTGTTGCCCACGCTGGTCTCGGACTCCTGGCATCAGGCAGTCTTCCTGCCTTGAGTTCCTAAAGTGCTGGAGAGTTTTGTTAAGATAGGATCTTTTTCTGTTGCTCAAGCTAGAGTGCAGTGGCATAATCACGACTCACTACTCACTGCATACTTAAACTCCTGGGTTTAAGTGATCCTCCTGCCACAGCCTCCCGAGTAGCTGGGACTACAGACATGTACTACTACACTTGGCTAATTTTTAAAAATTTTTTGTAGGAACAGGGTTGTCCTATGTTGCCTAGGCTGGTCTTGAACTCCTGACTTAAAGTGATCCTCCTGCCTCAGCCTCCCAAAGTGCTGGGAGTATAGGTGTGAGCCACCACGCCCAGTCTCATTACAATTTTTTTTTTTTTTTTTAAATCAAAGCTATCGCTGAGCTTCGTGACTCACACCTGTAATCCCAGCACTTTGGGAGGCCAGGGTGGATAGATTGCCTGAGCTCAGGAGTTTGAGACCAGCCAGGCAACATGGCAAAACCTCGCCTCTAGAAGAATTACAAAAATTAGCTAAGAGTAGTAGCACACTCCTCTGGTCCCAGCTACTTGGGGGACTAATGCCTGGGAATTGCTTGAGCCTGGGAGGTGAAGGGTATACTGAACCGATTTTGTGCCCTGTACTCCAGCCTGAGTGATAGAAGTAGAACCCCATCTCTAAAAAATGAAACAAAAAACGAAAGCTACATATGCAAATACTTTAGCGGCATAGTGCTGTAAGTATTTTAGTAAAAAGCACCATTCACCTCCCATCTTCTATTTTTTCCTCTATAGGAACAAACATTTCAACCCTTTTGAGCTGATTCTTTTGTATTGACCTCTGTCTGTAACATTCTAGTATTGTTTCTCCTTATTTTTCCAGTTTTAGACAATATCTTTCCACTAAGAAAGAGAAAGCTGGGCCAGGCACGGTGGCTCACGCCTGTAATCCTAGCACTTTGGGAGGCTGAGGCGGGTGCATTGCTTGAGCTCAGCAGTTCAAGACCGGCTTGGGCAACATAGTAAAATCCTGTCTCTACAAAAAAAAAAAAAAGCAAAAATTAGCTGGGTATGATGGCTTCGCCTGTACTCCCAGCTACTTGGGATGCGGAGGCAGGACAATCACCTGAGCCCAGGAGACAGAGGTTGCAGTGAGCCAAGATCACACCACTGCACTCCAGCATGAATGACAGAGGGAGACCCTGTCTCAAAAAAAAAAAAGGAAAAAAAAAAAAGAAAAGATAAAGCTGAGCTGGGTGTGGTGGCTCAGCACTTTGGGAGCTGTAATCCCAGCACTTTGGGAGGCCAAGGAAGATGGATCACCTGAGGTCAGGAGTTCGAGACCAGCCTGACCAACATGGAGAAACCCCACCTCTACTAAAAACACAAAGCTAGCCTGGCATGGTGGTGCATGCCTATAATTCCGGCTACTCAGGAGGCTGAGGCAGGAGAATAGCTTGAACCTGGGAGGTGGAGGTTGCAGTGAGCCGAGATTGTGCCATTGCACTCCAGCCTGGGCAACAAGAGTGAAACTCCATCTCAAAAAAAAAAAAGATAAAGCTGAAACACTTTCCCCTGTTGCCATTCCGTACACACAGTCACCCCATACTCATAAACTTCTGCTGTCTATCTCCCCCTTTCTCCCAGTGTAGTTGTACCATAATTGTCGTTTGATTACCGTTCTGTATTTACATTATAATGACCATGTAAGTTTTATTTACTGCTGAGCCACATGGTATAATTGCTTTTCATGTAAAACTATTAGTTTTTCATGGAATAATTGCTGTTTGTTTGCTTTGTAATTTTCTTCTGAAACTTTCTGAGTGTTGAACTTTTCTATGTGACTTCAGGAAGTTTGGAGGAATCTTCCCTTAGGAGTCAGTATTCTCAAATTTTACAATCATATGCTTTAGTTCGGGTCTATTTTTCATCTGTTCTGCTGGGCATTTGGTTGCCTTTTTCGTTGTGGAAACTTGGAAATCCTGCTTTCGGAAATTGAAAAATTTTTTTCTGAGATTTGAAAAATGTTTTTCTCTCCATTTTCTGTTGTTTATGTGGGTGTTGGGATTAGTCCTTTTATTTTTCTAAGTTGTCACCTCCTTTTTCCATCTCTCTCTTTTTTTTTTTTTTGAGACGGAGTCTCACTCTTGTTGCCCAGGCTGGAGTGCAATGGCGCGATCTCGGCTTCCCACA
Organism: Macaca fascicularis; assembly: GCF_037993035.2. NCBI lineage: Eukaryota > Metazoa > Chordata > Mammalia > Primates > Cercopithecidae > Macaca > Macaca fascicularis. The sequence goes on along the minus strand of NC_088375.1, from coordinate 77,908,856 downwards.
ACCTCTGCCTCCCTGGTTCAAGTGATTCTCCTGCCTCAGCCTCCCAAGTAGCTGGGATTACAGTCATGCACCACCATGCCCAGCTAATTTTCTATATTTAGTAGAGACGGGGTTTTTCCATATTGGTCACGCTGGTCTCAATCTCCCGACCTCAGGTGATCTGCCTGCCTTGGCCTCCCAAAGTGCTGGGATTACAGGCGTGAACCACTGCTCTGGCCCCATCTCTTTATTTTTTTATATGTTTTTGAGATGGAGTCTTGCTCTGTTGCCCAGGCTGGAGTGTAATGGCACAATCTAGGCTCACTGCAACCTCCGCCTCCCATATTCAAGCGATTCTCCTGCCTCAGCCTCCCAAGTAGCTGGGATTACAGGCATGCACCACCATGCCTAGCTAATTTTTGTATTTTTAGTAGAGATGGGATTTTACCGTGTTGTCCAGGCTGGTCTGGAACTCCTGATCTCAGGTGATCTGCCCACCTTGGCCTCCCAGAGTGCTGGGATCACAGGTGTGAGCCACCGTGCTCGGCCTCTTTATTTTTATTTTTATAGATGGAGGTCTCAGTATGCTGTCCAGGCTGGAGTGCAATGGATAGTCACAGGTGGAATTGTAGCACACTACAGCCTCCAACTCCTGGGCTTAACGATACACCAGCCTCCGCCCCCTGAGTAGTTGGAACTACAGCTGTGTACCAACATGCCTGGCCCATTTTTTTTTTTTTCTTTACTTTCTGGAACGTCAACTTTATTATCCCATTTTTCTATTGAGGTTTTTAAATTTGGCTATTATATTTTTAGTATCTGAGTGTTCTGTTTTTTTACATTCTGGATACTCCTTTTTTAGTATCCTGTTGTTTTATCATTGCAGTATTTTTGTGTTGTTGCTAAAAATAAATTTATTCATTTTTTAAAAACTTATTTTAGGTTCCGTGGTACATGTGCAGGTTTGTTATGTAGGTAAACTTGTGTCATGTGGAGTTTGTTGTACGTATTATTTTGTAACCCAGGTACTAAGCCATCCAATAGTTATTTTTTCTGCTCTTCTCCCTCCTCCCAACATCCACCCTTAAACCCCAGTGTCTGTTGTTCCCTTTTTTGTGTTCGTATGGTCTCATCATTAAGCTCCCACTTATAAGTGAGAACATGCAGTATTTGGTTTTCTTTTCCTGTGTCAGTTTGCTAAGGATAATGGCCTCCGGCGCCATCCGTGTTCCTGCAAAAGACATGATCTTGTTGTTTTTTTTTTTTATGGCTGCATGATATTCCATGGTGTATATGTACCACATTTTCTTTATCCAGTCTGTCACTGCTGGGCATTTAGGTCCATGTCTTTGTTATTGTGAATAGTGCTGCAGTGAACATTTGCATGTATGTGTCTTCATGGTAGAATGAACTATATTCCTCTGGGTGTATTGCCAGTAATGGGATTGCTGGATTGAATCGTAGTTCTGTTTTTAGCTCTTTGAGAAATCGCCATATTGCTTTTTACAGTGGTTTGACTAATTTACACTCCCACCAACACTGTGTGGTTTTTCGTGTTTTGTTCTGAGATGGAGTCTTGCTCTGCTGCCCAGGCTGGAGTGCAGTGGCGCCATCTTGGCTCACTGCAACCTCCACTTCCCGGGTTCAAGCAATTCTCTTGCCTCAGCCTCCTGAGTAGCTGGGATTACAAGTGCCCACCACCACACCCAGCTAACTTTTGTATTTTTAGAAGAGACGGGATTTCACCACGTTGGCCAGACTGGTCTCAAACTCCTGGCCTCAAGTAATCTGTCCACCTCGGCCTCCCAAAGTGCTGGGATTACAGACATGAGCCACCGCACCTGGCCTGTGATGGGTTTGGACGAGGTTTGATCTGCCTTCTTAGCCTCTTTATTAGCAATATATTCTTTGCTCCTTTGCCTTGATTTATTTTATTTTATTTTTTTTGAAACAGGTTCTCTCTCTGTCATCCAGGCTGAAGCGCAGTGACGTGATCTCAGCTCACTGTGAGTTCAAGCGATTCTTGTGCCTTAGCCTTCTGAGTAGCTGGGAGCACAGGTGCATGCCACTAGGCCTGGCTAATTTTTGTGTTTTTAGTAGAAGATGGGGTTTCACCATATTAGCCAGGCTGGTCTCAAACTCCTGACCTCAAGTGATTCGCCCGTCTTGGCCTCCCAAAGCGCTGGGATTACGGGTGTGAGTCACCACTCCTGGCTAGCCTTGATTTGTTTTAAATCACTGTTATTCTCAATATCCCAGTTATATTTTCATATTTGCACCTCTGAATAGACATGTAAAGAACAAATTAGCAGACTGGGCACTGTGGCTTACGCCTGTAATCCCAACACTTTGGGAGGCTGAGGTGGGTGGGTCACCTGAGGTCAGGAACTCGAGACCAGCCTGGCCAACGTCGTGAAACCCTGTCTCTACTAAAAATACAAAAAGTTAGCCTGTCATGGTGGTGGACACCTATAATCACAGCTACTTGGGAGGCTGAGGCAGGAGAATTGCTTGAACCCTGGAGGCAGAGGTTGCAGTGAACCAAGATCACACCATTGCATTCCAGCTTGGGCAGCAAGAGCGAAACTCCATCTGAAACAAACAAATTAGCAGATCTATTTTTTACTATAGTAGAAAATACATGGTAAATATAATAAGGTTTCCATTTTTACATTTCTTCATAAGTCTCATGACTTACTGATTTGCTAGAGCAGCAGTAATATTTTATCTCATGCTTATATTCTAGAAATGTGATATTCACAGATGTGAATTCCATACTTCGCTACTTGGCTAGAGTTGCAACTACAGCTGGGTTATATGGCTGTAATCTGATGGAACACACTGAGGTAAGCAATGAACATTTTGTTGTGTGTGTTTTGTCTTATGCTTCTGTTTTTTTATGGGAACCTCATCATTTATTGTTGGCTTATGAACTATTCTACTTAAGGATATTAACAGAGTGTTAATTATATAGACCAAGGTATGGAATGCTCATCTTGTTTTTGTTGTCACAAGAAAATTATTTTTTTGTAATTCCTAAGTTTGAACGTTTAATCCCCTACCAGCTGTTCTTTTGGGAGCGTTTGGTGCCATCTTTGCCTTCACAGATTCCTAGCATTTCATAGCCAGATGGGACTGTATAGATCATCTCATCCAACGTTCTTACTTTACGGATAAGGCAGCAAGCCTAGGAAAGTTAAGTTTGACCAGGGTAACATGCATAGTTTGGATCTCATTTTCTTTTCTAAGTGTATGCCTTGTTTAATTAATTATATCAGTAAATTAACTTTTGATACAATCATGTGCCTCTTAACAATGGGATGCATTCGAGAAATGTGTTATTAGGCAATTTCATCATTCTATCAGCATCATAGAGTGTACCCACAAAAACCTAAATGGGATAGCCTACTACACACCTAGGCTATACAGTGTAGCCTAGTGCTTCTAGACTACAAACCTATACTAGCAAGTTACAATACTCAATACAGTAGGCAATTGTAACACAATATGTATTTGTGTATCTAAACATAGACAACATAGATATAACTATAACCTTATGGGACCATTGTCATATATGCAGTCTGTCATTGACTGAAATGTCATTATGCAGTAGATGACAGTACTGCTTTTTAGATGCTGCTTTTTTTCCTGTTTGTATTCTGCTCTAACCTTCCTAAATCTCATAAAATTCAAAGTACACAGAATGGTTTCTAAGTACTAACTTTTAAATGTTTCAAGTAAATGAATCTGTTTGGCTGGGTACAGTCCCTTTGGTTCATTCAGGTTGGTTACTTATTTCTGTACCAATTCTCAAATTCTTATTTTCCTATTCTTTCCTGAAGTGCCCCTCCACACTCTTGTAAGAAAAAAAAAAAAAAGCAGAAAGCATAGCAAAATAAATGTGGCATTTATTTAAGTTCCATTTTAGATTTTAGGCAATGAGAATTTAATCCACATAATGATAAATTGTATAATTTGAGAAAGGAAAAGCATAGTAAGAGTGTACTATTGCTCTAGTTAACTAGAATTTTTTTATAGTCTTTTTATATGTTGGAGTACATTTCTTTTCTATCTTTTATGTTCACAGATTGATCACTGGTTGGAGTTCAGTGCTACAAAATTATCTTCATGTGATTCCTTTACGTCTGCAATTAATGAACTCAATCATTGCCTGTCTCTGAGAACATACTTAGTTGGAAACTCCTTGAGTTTAGCAGATTTATGTGTTTGGGCCACCCTAAAAGGTATCAATAATTCCTAAAATGCTCTGTTTTAATCGTTTAATATTTTGCTGGATAATAATTATACATATTTCTGTGTGTATGCATGTATGTATATGTGTATGTACATATATGTTTAGACAGTAACTTAAGACTTTATTACAGAGGAATGACCTCCCTGGCTGTTTTATTCCTATCCAGCTACAGGAATTCCCTGTCTTTTTCTACCGTCGTCTGTCTCACAACCCCAACTTCCTTCTTGCCTTTGGAGCTGATCTTGTTCCTGATAAAGAAGTCTCTATCCCATTTATGTTAGCACCTCTCCTACTTCAGCTATTATTTTACTCCAGACACTTGTCTCTGACTTGAAAAAAAGCCATTATTGCTCAGCGAGTATGTGATTGGGAGGTTAGGGAGTAGTGGGGTGATGTGGAGTTGTGGTTTTTCTTAGAGGTCACTTCCTTCTTCTACAACTAGTTTGCAACAGGTAAGAATATGCTTTTTCCAACTTGGAAAGCCAATTTTTTCAAAAACAACTTTCTTGAGGTATAATTGATATACAGGAAACCACACTTATTTAAAAATATATAATTTGATAAATTTTGACTTTTATATACACACACACACACACACACACACACACACACACACACACACACACACACACACACACCCCTGTGGAACTATGGTTACAATCAAGATAATAAATATATCCACCATCCCCAAAAGTTCCTCATGCCTCTTTGTAATCAATCATCCACCCTCCCCTGGTTCCAGGCAACCAGCACGCCCAGCTTTGAATATTTTTCATCTTCAGTTGGTTGAACCTACGGTTATGGAACTCATGGACACAGAGAGCTCACTGTTTTAGAAAACATTTCATTGTATACCCAGATACTTAAATTTCATATTCCTTAGAAGCACAACTTTAAGCCATCTCATTTACTTCAGTTAGTCACAACTGGAACTTTGCTTTTGAAGCTGCAGATTGATTGAATAGTTTAAAACTATCTTTGCTCATAGGAAATGCTGCATGGCAAGAACAGTTGAAACAGAACAAAGCTCCAGTTCATGTAAAACGTTGGTTTGGCTTTCTTGAAGCCCAGCAGACCTTCCAGTCAGTAGGTACCAAGTGGGATGTTTCAACAACCAAAGCTCGAGTGGTAAGCCTTTTTTTCTTTCTTAAAAAAGAAAAAATGACATTTCAGTCTGTCTGAGGCCCTAGGTCTGAAAAGACAATTATTCCTACTCATAAAGTTTATTTTCTTTTAATAAATTTAAAAGGATCTTCTTGCAAGAATCTGACATTTTTATATCTTCGTTTCACTTTTAACTGTTCAGCTATATAAAGCCCTAATCTTTATATAACTAAAGATTTTGATCATCCAATATATGTCCCTTAGGCAGTTCAAACTCCATATAAATAAAACCTCATAATTTTACACCTTTGCAATTTTTTCTTTCTTCTGAATCTCCTGGTTTTTGAACCATTGAGCATCAAGTCCTGGGATTCTGCAGCACTGTTTCATTGATTTTGTAGGAAAACGTGACATAGTGCACAGTACAAAAGGTTCTTTTCTCAACCAGACTTGCTCCACTTCGATCTGTTTTATATTTTAGGAATGTGTTGTACAGTTTTGATTTAATTAAGGTTTTCTAATGTAAAATTTGAAAACTACTGTCTACTTGGATAAAGATAGCACAGTCCACAAAACAACACAGGTTGTTTTGGCTGCAAATCTTTACTCATCCTTCACTGTATTTCACATTTACTCAATGAGCCCTGTTATGACTTCTCATGTGTGTAGATTTGTTTTCTGTCCTTCGGTGCTATCGCACTTTTTTGAGGCCTAATTGTTCCTTGCTTGGTTTAATACCATAATCTCATAACTAAACTTCCTTTTGTCTCATCTTTCTCTAGTTCAGGGTATCACTTTAGAAAGCACAAATCCGTGGTCCTGTTATCCCTGAGGACTGACTCCCCATTGCCTAAAACTTAAAAGCCAAACTTAAAAGGTCCTCTGTGTTTTTGACTTAATCTATTTCAGCTTCCTTCCCTACCCACCCAATATGCATTCCTAACTTTTAATGGACATTGCACTACTTTTTCCTGCCTTCGTGCCTTATTTATTTACTTAGAATGAATACTCCATATACTCTTTTTTTTTTTTTTTTTTTTTTTTTTTTTTTTTGAGACGGAGTTTTGCTCATCACCCAGGCTGGAGTGTGGTGGCACGATCTCAGCTCACTGCAGCCTCCGCCTCCTGGGTTCAAGTGATTCTCCTGCCTTACCCTCCTGAGTAGCTGGGACTACAGGTGCACGCTGCCACGGCTGGCTAATTTTTGTACTTTTAGTAGAGATGGGGTTTCACCATGTTAGCCAGTCTAGTCTCAAACTCCTGACCTCAGGTGATCTGCCCTCCTTGGCCTCCCAAAGTGCTGGGATTACAGGCATGAACCACTGTACCCAGCATCCCATATACTCTCCATCTGATACATTTCTACTTATCTTTGAGGTCCAGCTTGTTTCTTAACTCCTTTTAAGCTTTTCCTGATAAACTTAGATATTGCTGATTAATTTCAACTGAGTGATCTAACAGTACCCTGAACATATCTCTATTACTGGTATTTGGTTTTAGTTATATTCTTATCAGATTTTGCAACCTCAAGTACAGGGATGATGTTCTAGTCGTCATGTTTTTCATAACCAGTGTGTGTAGTGCCTGGCACATTTGTTGAATGAGTGTGTTCTTAGACATTTAACCATAAGACTTTTTGTTGTGATGGTGGTTGTGTTTTTCAGGTACCTGAGAAAAAGCAAGATGTTGGGAAATTTGTTGAGCTTCCAGGTGCGGAGATGGGAAAGGTTACCGTCAGATTTCCTCCAGAGGCTAGTGGGTAAGAAAATGTAACTTACATTTATAATTGAATATATTTAGTGGGAAAGCTTTAAAACAGTGCTTAAATACTTAAAGTATTAATAGGTTAATATTATAGAAGAACGTAAGATTTTAATTGTGATAGGTAAAATTCTAAACATCTTAATAGTTTTTACGTTATTGTTAATGTTGATTTAATTTGTAATTTTAGTTTGTGAACTTAGTAAAAGAGACGGCATTTTAATTTTATCCTGACAGAACTGTAAATGTAATTAACAAAATATCCACAAATAAAAAACCTTAAATTTCATTTTTAGTTTTAGATTTTTGGGCTTTCATTTAATTGGATTTGTGTTTGTACCCTGAGCAGTCCTTTTAATTAGCAGTTCAAGTTATGATAGCGTTGTTTGTTTGTTTTTTTCTTGAGATGGAGTCTTACTCTGTCTCTCAGGCTGGAGTGCAGTGGCGCTATCTCAGCTCACTGCAAGCTCTGCCTCCTGGGTTCATGCCATTCTCCTGCCTCAGCCTCCCAAGTAGCTGGGACTACAGGCGCCTGCCACCACGCCTGGCTAATTTTTTTTGGTATTTTTTTTGTAGAGACGGGATTTCACTGTGGTCTCGATCTCTTGACCTCGTGATCTGCCCGCCTCGGCCTTCCAAAGTGTTGGGATTACAGGCGTGAGCCACCGTGCCCAGCCAGCATTGTTTTTAAGTTATTTTTTCCCCCAAATAAAGGAAGGGGAGTCCTGAAAAACCTGTTTCTATTCCTTTCTTTCCATTAGGTGTCCCAACCCCTTTATCTCTTGGCACCCATGGAAAGTAGTATTTGAATAGCTCATTAGGGAAAAAGACTGTTCTGTATGATGATCACCAGGCTGGGGCTGCTTCAGGCCTTACCCACCATTCCCCAGGGCTGAAAGTGAAGTCTTTGTCTTTGCACACCTGTCATCCTATTTGAAGCATACTGGACAAGCTTTATAATAGCGTCCTTCCAATGACATTAATATAATAAAATACCTCTTATTAAAGCAGTTAGCCTCACTTAGAAAATTAACCATTAGGAAAATGTTCTGCCATGTTTTATAATTGAGGTGATTATTTTTTCCAAATTTAGGATTTCCAAATTTAATTTTTTCAGATTTTGTATTCTATCACCATAACGCAGTTCTCACCCTTATGTAGTACACAGTAGAAACTGGAAGATACAGAAACAATTTTCTTTTAACTATGTATTTAATACTTCTTCACAAACTATTTCATAAGCATCATTAACAGTAAAATTACTTTCAGAATATCACATTTTTGTCTCTGCTTTTCTATGTTTGCTGATTCAGGAGGTGAAATAAAGGGTAGATAGAAGGAGATGAAACAAAAGTGATGACTCTGGAAAATTCACAGACTTGATCATTAAATGGTTGATTGGTAATTGACTAAGTGGATTCAGTTATAAATAATATTTACCTTACATGGTTTAATACCTATAGACATCCTGCATTCCTGCCATCCAGTATTCTGCTACTGTGCACTTGGTATGAGAGGTCATGATTGTTCTGTTGACCTTAATTGCCTATAAAACCACCTTTTTTTTTTTTTTTTTTTTTTTTTTGGCAGTGGCCATTTGTAGCTGTACCACTTGAACATTTGTCTTTTTGAATCTTTTCATATTTCGTGTCACTGTCATTTCTTGGAATAGTGAGTTCCCCATGTTTGTATATTTACAGTATAAAATATTTTTTGTTATAAATTATATCAGTTTCAGAGACTATGCTCATGAGACAGCTTTGGGATTTGGAATATAAATCAGTATTTAGTTTTTCTTACTATGCATAATTTTGATCATCTCTTCTTATGCTGTTAAAGAGTTTTTCTTTAATTACTATTTTTTCTTTTTTTCTTTTCTGTGTCTTAAATGAAAGGCCAGAAGGCTTGGCTTAGCCTTTTATTCTTATTCTTAGCTAACATATACATAGCACCTATCATGTACGGGTGCTACCACGTGCTTTACTTATAGTAACTTATTTAATCCCAACAGCCTTCTAAGGAAGTCACTATTGTTATCTCTGTTTTACAAATGGTTTCAGAAACAGATTCATACAACATTTTAGTAACTTGCCAAGCTCAAACCTCTACCATCTGGCTCTAGAATCCATATAATTAAAAGTTATACTACATGTATCTGTTACATGTGGCAGAAGCCCAATTCAGCATCACTGCTAACTCATGCAGCATGATTCTTTTGTGTGTGTGTGTGTGTGTGTGTGTGTGTGTGTGTGTGTGTGTGTGTGTGTGTTTAGCTATTCTGATATAGATTGACTTTTTAACTGATGGTTTTAGTTGTTTTGTGACTTATAGTCCTCTTAGCTTTCTTGGGGTTTGAAATTGTTAGACCTGCAGATGTTATTTCAGATTTAGAAATAACATTTTTGAAATAATGCTTTGATCTCATCACCTTTCTTAATTTCTATATTTTAAAGCTAAGCACATTAACTGTAAAATAATAGGTACTGATTGTTAGTCTCTTCTTGACAATGGTTATAACATGTTATTGGGCGCAACACCCTCAGTTAAAAGTACATCACAGTATTTTTCTTCCTGGGAATTTATGGCCCTTCATTTAGTTTTATTTTTAATAAATTTTTAATTTTAGAATAGTTTTAGATTTACACAAAGTTGCAAAAATAGTACAGAAAGTTCCCATGTACCCTGCACCCAGTTTTTCCTAACATTAACATTTTACATTATTATGGTACATTTTTCACAACTAATGAACTAATGTTAATATATTATTAATTAAACTTCATCCTTTTTTGGGATTTTGTTAGTTTTTCCCTACTGTCTCTTTTCTGATCTAAGATTTCATCTGGGGATATCACAGCCCTTTATTTTTTTATTTTTATTTTATTTATTTATTTATTGTATATTTAGTGGAGACAGGGTTTCACCATGTTGGTCAGGCTGGTCTTGAACCCCCGACCTCAGGTGATCCGCCTGCCTCGACCTCCCAAAGTGCTGGGATTATAGGTGTTAGCCACCATGCCAGGCCTACAGCCCTTTATTATATGTAGAAAGTTTTGAATAGCCGTAAATACATTGCATTGTACTTGTTTGCATTAGCCGTTGTGTATAAACCCTCCCTTTTGTCTTTTTTTTTTTTTTTTTTTTTTTTTTTGAGACATAGCCTCGCACTGTTGTCCAGGCTGGAGTTCAATGGTATGATCTTGGCTCACTGCAACCTCTGCCTCCTGGGTTCAAGCGATTCTCCTGCCTCAGCCTCCTGAGTAGCTGGGATTACAGGCGCCCACCACCATGCCCGCATAAGTTTTGTATTTTTAGTAGAGACGGGGTTTCACCATGTTGGCCAGGCTAGTCTTGAACTCCTGACCTCGTGATCCGCCAACCTCTGCCTCCCAAAGTGCTGGGATTACAGGCGTGAGCCACCGTGCCCGGCCCAAGCCCTTCTTAAAGTTGAATCATTGATCTGGGATGCTAATGACTTTTAAAAACTTGATTGATTTAAAAATGATATAAATTCATACAAGAGGTTGTACTTTTCCCCTTCCCATATTGATGTCAACTGAGATCAGAGCTGTGTGGGAAACTAGGTAACTGTCTTAAAACTGTACAACTGTTGACTGAGGTGGGCAGATCACGAGGTCAGGAGATCGAGACCATCCTGACTAACACAGGGAAACCCCATCTCTACTAAAAATACAAAAAATTAGCCGGGTGTGGTGGCGGGCACCTGTAGTACCAGCTACTTGGGAGGCTGAGGTAGGAGAATGGCATGAACCTGGGAGACAGAACTTGCAGTGAGCGGAGATGGCGCCACTGCACTCCAGCCTGGTCGACAGAGCAAGACTCTGTCTCAAAATAAAAAAACAACAGAAAAATAACCACAATAAAAAAACTGTGCAACTGCTACCATCATTATAATTTGAAACTAATACAAGTTGGTGAAAGCTGATTAAACTTCCTTGCTTCATGCCTTGTTTCCAGCCCAATCAACTGTATTTCAACATAGTGGTGTGACATCTTTTCTTTTACTCATGTACTTGATAGGAGGAGGATCTTGATGTGTAATATTATCAATAGTGCCTCTGATGTATATTCTTCCTTACAATTGTCAGCTGCTCATAAGAACAACAGAACAGTGTTTTTGTAGATTCTGATTCATTGAGTGTTGGTGCTGATGAGACCTTTGGGATTATTTAGTTAAAATTCTTTTATTTTTAATCTCCCTCACATGAGTTTACCTCTATAACAAACCTTCGCATATACCCCTGAACCTAAAATAAAAGTTAAAAAATTAAAGTTAAAAAACACTCTTTTGGCTGGGCATGGTGACTCAGACCTGTAAACCCAGCACTTTGGAAGGCCAAGGCAGGCAGATCATGAGGTCAAGAGATCAAGACCATCCAACATGGTGAAACCCCATATCTACTAAAAATACAAAAATTAACTGGGCGTGGTGGCACGTGCCTGTAGTCCCAGCTACTTGGGAGGCTAAGGCAGGAGAATCGCTTGAACCTGGAAGGTGGAGGTTGCAGTGAGCCGAGATCATGCCACTGGACTCCAGCCTTGGTGACAGAGCAAGATTCTGTCTCAAAAAAAAAAAAAAAAAAAAATTTTAGCATCTGAGAAAACCAAAGCCTAGAGAAGTAAAGTGACTTTTACTAATTGTCATGTGCTCTTTTCATTTAGCCATCACAGTGACAGTCTCAGAAGAGCTTCTCTCCAGTGGCATAGGTGGACACCCAGTTCTCAGTAGTAGCAGGTCTTATTAAAGACAAACAGTGGAAGGTAGCATTGGAAACAACTTTGAAGCAGCTTTACTTTAATTAAATTACCATTCTTTTTGATAAAAAGAAAAAGGAGAGTCTCCTTAAGGTTGCAATGTTTGTAAATACCTTGTCCCCTCTGTGAGATTTTACACATGAAGTTGTTTCTTATAATTGTTTTATATATGTTGTAGTCTTTTTTTCTTCCTGTCAGGGTCAGATTTTCTATCACAGTACTTTTTGTTAGAAAATAAAATATGACTTGGGTACCAATTGGAAGGATTTTTGTTTAGTTCTCATCTCCTCAAAAAGGTTAAGTTTAAGTTATTTAGTTAAAACATGTTAATGAGTTTCTTTGTGAAATGTTTTTGTTTTAGTTACTTACACATTGGGCATGCAAAAGCTGCTCTTCTGAACCAGCACTACCAGGTTAACTTTAAAGGGAAACTGATCATGAGATTTGATGACACAAATCCTGAAAAAGAAAAGGAAGATTTTGAGAAGGTAATTAAAAGTGTAGTGATGACCCTTTGTCAGAAAAGTTAATTAAAGTTACAGGATTACCTAATACCTTCATGGTATAAAAATAAATTTTGTTCTCATAGCTACTTTTTTCCTTATCTATATATTCCATTTCTGAGACCTAAGCTAAGAAATGTCGAGCTCCCATACCAAAAAACTTAAAATTTATTTTTCTTTTCCCCATTTATAGAATTTACCTGAATGATATGTTTTCCTATAGTACCAATTTATTAAATGAATTGGTCACTGGAGGCAGGTTTTTTGGTCATATAATCTTAAGTTTATGAATGAAATAAACACTAAGTAGGTATTGGAAAATGTGAAGGTTTCCTAGCCTCTTATCTTTATTCAGAAGTATGGCAGTGTATTCAAAGAGAGGGCAAATGATTGTCAGTTCTCCCGGTAATGACCAGCTTTTCCAAAGTAAATGGAAAACTCCATCATGAGATCAGCTTTCTCAGCTGGAAATTTTGGAGGCTAATATAATGAGTATCTATCTCTTTTTTCTTTTTTGATCTAATATCATGTAACTTCCAGAACTGTTTTCAGGCTAAATAAGACTGATGGTTTATATTACATTTGCCTAAATGCAGTATCAAGGGTTGAAAATGCACGAAAAAATGCAAAAGATATACCGATGGTTATTTTGGTTTCTTATTACAGGTTATCTTGGAAGATGTTGCAATGTTGCATATCAAACCAGATCAATTTACTTATACTTCGGATCATTTTGAAACTATAATGAAGTATGCAGAGAAGCTAATTCAAGAAGGAAAGGCTTATGTGGACGATACGCCTGCTGAACAAATGAAAGCAGAACGTGAGCAGAGGATAGAATCCAAACATAGGAAAAACCGTAAGGCACATTGTTTTATGTTTTAATTGATATTTTTATATTCTGCTTCTTTAGTTGAATGTGATTTCTTTTTTGTGAAAGCTACTCGTTTTTTTGTTTTGTTGTTGTTGTTGTTGTTGTTGTTGTTGTTGTTTTGAGGCAAAGTCTCACTCTGTTGCCCGGGCTGGGGTGCAGTGGCACAATCTGGGCTCACTGCATCCTCTGCCTCCTGGGTTCAAGTGATTCTTCTGCCTCAGCCTCCCAAGTAGCTGGGACGACAGGCGCGCACCACCACACCCTGCTAATTTTTGTATTTTTAGTAGAGACGGACTTTCACCATATTGGCTAGGCTGGTCTCGAACTCCTGACCTCGTGATCTGCCCACCTTGGCCTCCCAAAGTGCTGGCATTACAGGTGTGAGCCACCATGCCAGGCAAAAGCTGCTAGTTTAAACATATTTGGGTATAGGACTCATTTGTGTTAGAAATCTTTTTTCTTTCTCTATCTTTATGTTCTTATTATTTTATTAACATCACAACCACATATGAATATGCCCTTCATGTCTCACTTATTATGTGTAGTCTTTTGCATTGTATTCATTCAATTTGAAGGATTCCTTCTGCAACATTTTACAGTTTTCTTACTTCAAATACTTAGCCTTTCTATAATACAATGTTTGATGATAATGTTGTCACCCAAGTCTTCCTTTTGGCATGTGGGTAAATGTGAATATAATATATAATATAAGCTCAGTACTAACCTATATCTCTGAACTGTCACTTGACTAAAGAGCATATCTTTCTTATTCATGACTTCTCTCCTGAACTTCTAAATTGGGCTATTTTCATTCTGTAATTATGTTGTCAGAACCACACTATATTAAATCTTGAGTGTTACGTTTGGGAAGCATTAGTAAATTAAAATAGTTATAATGAGTCTTTTTTATTTTGAAAAGGTTTTCTACATTTTCAAAGGTGGCTAACCAATGGACTTTTAGACCTATCTTGATTCTTTGAGGGCAATTGTCTTATATTTCTAGTAGCTTCCACAGAAAATTATTGTTTAACAGTTCGTATGCATATGGGGCAGGTTTTTGCTAGATACTGTGATATAGGTGGAACCATTGCCACTTAGAATATGGAGTCCTTTTTTCTAGTATTAAACTCTTTTCTTTCTTGTATCACTGTCTGTTTTCTATCACCTCTTACTTTCTTGGATCCAAGAGTATCCTGCTTCTCATTGGGATGATGAAGGGGCTTTCAGGGAGCCCATGAGTTCAGACTGTCAGCCTGAGATGTGTTCTTTAGACAGGCACGGGCTGTAGTGCCAATGCCTGTGGGACCTTAGGCCCAGACCAAACCATTCTGTCCCTTAGGCATGAGGTGGCAAAAGAAGAGAACGCTTCTGCTTTAAAGGTAGAATGTTAAATTTGAGGGAGATGAGAAGGGGCTGGCCCGTTGTACCATGATGGGAAGGGAAACACTCGGTGAGCGGAGCCTTCAGGCCTTGTACTTTTTTTTATGCTTAATTAATACTACATGAGTGGAATGTATTAGTGTTATCTTTTCTAAAACATATTTGTATTTCCTAAATGTATTGTGAAACATCTTTCATTAAAAAATGATGCATTTGCTCTTGGTGCTGGATACTGGAACTATTACAGTGTTTTTAAACTAACACAGGGTGGTTATAAAACAAGAACACGAAATTTTATATCAAATTATAGCACTATAAGAATAATTTCAGTTTAACCAGATGAGTTAACTGTAATATAATTATCATTTTATAGCTATTGAGAAGAACCTACAAATGTGGGAAGAAATGAAAAAAGGGAGCCAGTTTGGTCAGTCCTGTTGTTTGCGAGCAAAAATTGACATGAGTAGTAACAATGGATGCATGAGAGATCCAACCCTTTATCGCTGCAAAATTCAACCACATCCAAGAACTGGAAATAAATACAAGTAAGTATATCTCCTTCAATATGCTAGGTGACCTTCTGTGCTTTTGTTTTGATCTTCTCTAAACATGGAGTAGAAGCAAAATGGTCAAGAAACCTAGCCTTTTGTTCATTCATGGGTTAACTGGCTGGTGGCCTTTCAGGGGCTGTTTACTCACCTGTCAATTAAGGTTATACCACATTATTTCTAAGATCACTTGTATCTGTGAAAGTCCTGAGTCTTTTTTTTGTATTGATTAGGTAAACTGCGATGTATATCTTTAGATGAAGATACTTTGCTTCCTGTAATAAACTTTGAGTCTACTTTGCACAAATTGATTCCTAAAAGTAATAATATTGAAGACTTCCAGAAGTATGAACAATACAAGAAAGTAACATGTGTTTAGATTAGTTTTCTATGTGGATTTGTAGGTTAACAGATCTTCGTTTTAAATGGACCTTTTCCCAAAAAAACGCCTACTTTATAAAGTAAACCATAAAATATATTTTTTAATACTTTGAAGAAGCCTACTACACATAAATGCTGAATTAAAACTTCTGAAAAGAATGGTAAATGTAAATGATTACTTGGTTAGCTGATGTGACTGACTTTAAACTCATGGGTGCTGACATGTCTGTCCATATATAGACAAACACACGTTAATTATATGTGCATACATACTATTTTTACCAGGATTACTCCTTGTTTTACTAAGCAAATCCTTTAAGTACATTTGGAAAAGTGACTTTGGATACACATTTTCAGTATCAAATAATCGCAAAGCATAATACAATAGTATCTTAATCAAGTTGTATCTTAAAGGTTACAATGTATAATGGCTGGGCACGGTGGCTCATGCCTGTAATGCCGACAGTTTGGGAGGCTGAGGCAGGAAGAGCTCTTGAGGCTGGGAGTTTGAAACCAGCCTGGGAAACATAGTAAGAACCTGTCTCTACCAAAAAAATAAATTAAAAAAGAAAAAAACTAGCCAGGTATGGTGGCATGCATCAGTAGTTCTAGCTACTTGGAAGACTGAGGCAAGAGGATTGCTTGAGTCCAGGAGTTCAAGGTTACAGTAAGTTGTGATCATGCCACTTCACCCCAGCCCGACCAACAGAGTGAAACCCTTTCTCTAGATAAACAAAAAGGAAAGCATTGGCTGGGTGCAGTGGCTCATGCCTGTAATACCAGCACTTTGGGAGGCCTAGACGGGTGGATCGCTTGAGGCCAGGAGTTTGAGACCAGCCTGACCAACATGGTGAAACCCCATCTCTACTTTAAAAAAAAATACAAAAATTAGCCAGGAGTGGTGGCACATGCCTGTAATCCTGTCTACTCGGGAGGCTGAGAATCACTTGAACCCAGGAGGCGGAGGTGGCACTGAGCTGAGATTGCACCACTGCACTCTAGGCTTGGTAAAAGAGTGAAACTGTCTCCAAAAAAAAAGAAAGAAAGCATATTTGCACTAATATGTATGTTTTTTTAATTCAAATTGATACTGCATATAAATTGTATACATTATCTTAGTCAGAAACTGTTTTTAAGACTATTTCATCTTAAATGTAATTTTAACGTAATAATTTTCTGGTCTGTTATCGGTTTTTGTTTTTTTTTTCTTTTACACAGTGAATGGAGCACTGTTTTTGAGTGTGTTTGACTACTTTTAAGACTCTCAGGGATTTACTTGAGTAAGGGATTACTGAAGACAGTGAGACTCCGTCTCAAAAAAAAGAGATGTTCAAAAGCTAAATTTCCTTAAAATTATTACATGTATTGTTTATTGCTTCTTACCATGCCGTACATTGGCCATTACAGAAATATTATGATTATACAATTTGCCAAACCAATACCTAATTTTGTATTAAATTGCAAATTTGCTTTTTTGTTTGACTGCTAAGTTGATAACTGACTCATTGTTCTCAAAGGCTGATAATGTTCTGATATACTTTGAGTATTATAAGTCATAAAACCTTTTGGTTTTTAAGAATCTGTTAACTTGTAAAGAATTACATTTTAAATTAGTATTGTTGTTTATAATGCCTAATCTAAGAGAGAAAGGGTAAAATGTTTTATTTATTTTTATTTTCTTTTTTCTAGTGTTTATCCAACATATGATTTTGCCTGCCCCATAGTTGACAGCATCGAAGGTGTTACGCATGCCCTGAGAACAACAGAATACCATGACAGAGATGAGCAGTTTTACTGGATTATTGAAGCTTTAGGCATAAGAAAACCATATATTTGGGAATATAGTCGGCTAAATCTCAACAACACAGTGCTATCCAAAAGAAAACTCACATGGTTTGTCAATGAAGGACTAGTAGATGGATGGTATGTTTAATGTTACTTAGAATTGACAAGAAGTAAGGGCGTAGTAGTTATCAGTGATTTTTAAACTGCTTGAGAGATAGGGAAGGTGATCGGGACGAGGGGGAATGGATAGGCATATAGAATTCTTGTCTTCTTCTCAACCAGTGCATTAGGGCTCCCCATTCTTGTTTTAATGCCACAAATATGGAGTGCCCACTGGGGATCATGAAATGAAAAACACACATGAGGGCACATCCTCTGCAGGTCTTAGCATTTAATAGAAAAATAATTTTGACTTTCTGGTCATTGGTGTATTTGGTTACTGATCTCTATTCTCTACTGAGGCTGAGGTTTTTCTTTTTTGGCTAGGTCCCAAGAAGGTCAAAATACCCTTGAGTCGAAGTGAAGATGTAAAAGTTTATCTTGAGCTCCATTAAAAGGGTATTACTGCATACTTACCGAGGTTTGCAAATCCCTGCAAAATATTTATTTCCTACATATATTTTGTTTTATTCCAAAGGGCTTTATAAAGTACATTCATTTGTGAATGACAGGATACCATCTTTTTTCTGATTCTCATGGTCCTGTGTGGAATAGCGACCTTGAAAATGTTTGTTAAATAAAAATGTATTAATGCATGGGATTTCCATGTTTGAAAATGTCACCATTGTGTCTTTTTTTCCAAATGTGCTTCTACTGTTTCCAGTAGTGCATTTATTTTACTGCAGTATTTGACAAGTCAGCAGTTATCCTGTTCCTTGAACTTGGGCTTACTAGTATTGCAATTTACCTAATTCGTATAACCAGCTCTTAGCCAAATGTTTAACAAGCTCAATATAATTTATTATTCATTAAGTATCTTCTACTCTCCACATCTACACATTACAACATTTCCCTGGTACTTAAAATGTACATATTTCCAGGGATGACCCAAGATTTCCTACGGTTCGTGGTGTACTGAGAAGAGGGATGACAGTTGAAGGACTGAAACAGTTTATTGCTGCTCAGGTGCGTTATAGTTTCTTTTCCAGCTTCTCTGTTTGAAATTTCAGGTACTTCTATTACTGTCCCTTTGGTCTTTATTATCTCTATTGTTCTTTCTATTCCTTGTTTGTGCCTTACGAGCCAAGGGCAGATTTTTTTTTTTTCTAACAAACTTTAAAAAAAAAAAAAAGTTTATCACTGCTTATAATAGTGAAAAATTGAAAATGTCCTAAACTCCTATGCTAGGTTTGGACTAAGGCAGCTGAAGTATTTTTAGCAGTGAATTATATGACTTGACTGTGACCAGTCTGTAGACTGAACCTTTGCAGTGAACTGTTAAGGGTAACCAAATTAGTTTGTATACACTGAGTTTTACATTTCACTAGAAGTAAACTTGTAAGTATTTATCGAGGTTTTTTTTTTTTTTTTTTCTAAACATGCTTAGCATGAAATAAAGGTAAAGTTCTAATTAATACTTCTTGCCCTTAAAATCATGTTACTGTTTTTTAGGGCTCCTCACGTTCAGTTGTGAACATGGAGTGGGACAAAATCTGGGCGTTTAACAAAAAGGTATATATTTTAACTCTCTGTCTTCTTTTTTCATGCCTAAGTCCCAAATAATGTACAAGTAGAAGTCATTACTGTGCTCATGGTAGAGAAAAGTTTGTGAAGAATATTAACATTTTGCAGACTTTCAGGAAAATGGAATGTTTTCCTTTTTTAAAAACATGAAGAGCATTAATTAAGCCTATTAACTATTCCAAATAAGTAACAGTGATTGAAACAAACAAACTTGGAATTATGGGGAACAGTAATAGTTTTTTCCTTAAATTTTTTATGAACACTCTGCATTTCATTTTTCTGCTTTCAAGCTGCGAGCTCTCTGTAAGAAGGTATTACTTAATGCTTTTATTTGCCTTAAACATAGCTTTTAGCATATTACATGTTAAAACCTGAGATGTTATATGGCTTTGAAGCACAATCACATGTATATAAAAGACTTGGTGTTAAAAACCATGTCCTCTGGTTTTCTTAGTACCAAAGGGAATATTGGGATAACCCCATTCTACCCCATTCCCTTGTGTGCTGAGAGGACATAGAATTTTAAAAGTATATATTTCATTGAGTTGTATTGAAGTTTCATTAATTACAGTTCCTTTGTCCTACTGAATCCAGCTTTTTTTTTTTTTTTAACTGTTTCTTAAAGTCAAATGAGGAACACTGCCTATTGACATTGTTAATTACTAATTGGAAAGCAGATGCTTGGACACTATAATAAGGCAAATCATTCAAATGCCATGTTTTAAATTATGGTTTCTGTGATTGTGTTCTGTAAATTCTTATTTGGGATTGCTGCTTGATGGTGCTGATGTCTTGCCTCAAGAAATAGTTGCTTGTTTCGCATGTGTCTTGAATTTGTTTTATTTTGGTCTTTCGTGTTTAGTTTTTGATACATAAAGGAATTGTTAATTGGTTCTTTCTGTTGCTGCAGTTACTAATAATAAATATGAGTAGAATTTGCTGGCAAAGTTAACGTTGGTGTACTTTTCATTAACAATACAATTTTTAATGATTTCAAGTTTTAATAAAGTTAAGCATGGACACTTCAGATATCTGAAATATATTTTACTGTAGTCAAATAGTTCTATAGGGTCTGTTAAGATGAATAACACATTCCTCCATCTTCTTTCATAGTTTCCCTGGAGAAAACACTTTCATTTCTTCTAGATAGTTCTTTTGGTATTTATTACTTACATTTCTTTCTCTCTCTCTTTTTTTTTTTTTTTTTTTGAGACAGAGTCTTGCTCTGTCGCCCATGCTGCAGTGCAATGGCGTAGTCTAGGCTCACTGCAACCTCTGCCTCCCGGTTTCAAGCGATTCTCCTGCCTCAGTCTCTCAAGTAGCTGGGACTACAGGCATGTGCCACCATGCCTGGCTAAATTTTGTATTTTTAGTAGAGATGGGGTTTTACCATGTTGGCCAGGCTGGTCTCAAACCCCTCACCTTGTGATCCATCCGCCTCTGCCTCCCAAAGTGCTGGGATTACAGGCGTGAGCCACTGTGCCCAGCCTATTGCTTATATTGCTGAATGAAATATATGTCACTACTTTTTCAGTTATGTTTAGACATATTAGTTGACTTCCCATGATGGAAGATAAATAATTTGGCCTTTTTCTCCTAACTTATTGGTTTGCTTGTAGTTGATTGTCTTGCTTTGTCTCTCCCTCTCATTTGCTTATTTTTCTTTTTTTGTTTTTGTTTTTCTGTTAAAAAAAAAAAAAGCCAGATTCTCATGCCTCTAATCCCAGGAGTTCGGAAGGTCAAGGCAGGAGGATCGCCGGAGCCTGGGATTTTGAGACCAGTCTAGACAACATAGTGAGACCCCATCTCTCCAAAAAAAAAAAAAAAAAAAATTAGCTGGGCCTGGTGTGGTGCATGCCTGTAGTTCCAGCTACTCGGGAGGCTGAGGTGGGAGGATCACTTGAACCCAGGAGATCAAGGCCGTAGTGAGCCCTGATCACACCACTGCAATCCAGCCTGGGTGTCAGAGTGAGACCCTGTCTCAAAAGAAAAAAAAAAAATTTTTTTTTGCCTCAGGCTGGAGTGCAATGGCATGATTTGGGCTCACTGCAACCTCTACCTCCCGGGTTCAAACAATTCTCCTGCCTCAGCCTCCCGAGTAGCTGGAATTACAGGCGTCCACCACCACGCCCAGCTAATTTTTGTATTTTTAGTAGAGATGGGATTTCGCCATGTTAGCCAGGCTGGTCTGGAACTCCTGACCTCGTGATCCGCCCACCGCAGCCTCCCAAAGTTCTGGGATTACAGGCATGAGCCACCACGCCCAGCACCCCTGCGTAGTTTTCTAAATCTGTCTCCACAAGATGTGGAAATTTCCCACCAAGATATTCAGATGCCTTAGGTGTACTTTGAGTTTCATTTTGGAGACATCTCTGCCAGAGGCTTCTGTGCTGCTCTGTAACCTGATTTGGATTCATGGCCCATTGGCTTCTGAGGCACAGCTGTCTTCCTAGGTCTCTTCATCTTCCTAGGGATTCCCTTTGCTTTTGTTCTATAATGGACATTACAGAACATTGCCCTGTTCTTGGATCTTCTTTTTTTTATATTACCTTCTTGCTTTCCTGAAGGTAATACATCATTCTTTGGACACTCAGTCCTACTGTATACCTCTGGTAGCTCCCTGACAAGGGGAGCATGGGATGAAGAAAATTTTTGAAACCTTGTATCTGACCTGTGTTTTTTGTCTGAAATTTCATGATGATAGGCCATGGTGAGGGTCTGTTTTCATCCACATCCATTGGAAGAACATATGGCTTCCAGTCTGGAAACTCATTCCTTCAGTTCTGGGAAATTTTCTTGAATTCTCTCCCTTTCCCTCTCCCTTTCCGTCATTTATTTTCTTTCTCGTGTCTTGTCTTTTCTCTTTTGTTTTATTTTTTTCTGAGATGGAGTCTCATTCTGTCACCCAGGCTAGAGTGCAGTGGCATGATCTTGGCTCACTGCAACCTCTGCTGCCCGGGTTCAAGTGATTCTACTACCTCAGCCTCCTGAGTAGCTGAGATTACAGGTGCCTGCCACCGCACCTGGATAAGTTTTGTAGCTTTAGTAGAGACAGGGTTTCACCATCTTGGCCAAGCTGGTCTTGAACTCCTGAGCTCGTGATCCACCCGCCTCGGCCTCCCAAAGTGCTGGGATTACAGGTGTGTGCCACTGTGCCTGGCTTTAAATTCTTTTTCTTTCTTCTCTATTACGTATTTCTTCTCTCTGGAACTCTTCTTGGGAAGAGGCTGGGCCTCCTGGACTGGTACCCTCGTTTTGTTTTCTGTCTTATTTTCCTTCTTGTCTTTTGGTTTATCACAGATCTTCTTAATTTTTATCTTCTCACCTTTCTGTTGAATTTTATTTATGCTATTATAGTTCCAGTGTTTCTCTTGTTCTCTGAATTTTCAAAATAACTTTCTATTCTTATTTCATGGTATTACTAGTAGGGTTTTTTGCAGAGTAGTGTCTCTTCTCCCCAGTTTGTTTATTTTGGTTTCTTTCACATTAAAGGCATTTCTCAGATGTCTGGTTAGAGCCTTGATTATCTGCTTATGTTTAATGTGGGGAAATAAAGAGTGATTGGAAGCCTGAAGAATGAGAGTTGGGCTTTCAACTGAGCTTCGCTGTACAATGATCTGGCTGGGCTAGTTTGTTGGAGAAATTCCATGTCAGTAATTTTATATCTTTTCTCAAGGATTAGGCAGTTTTCCCAGAGGGGCTTCATTGAATCGCCTTCCTGAAGTGTGAAGACCTGGCTGCCAGGTTTTGGAGTCAAATGGGGGAAGACTGCTGAGGGTTTTATACATCTACTATCATACATTCACTTATTCCTCTTGTCTCTCGTGCAGTACCCTTTCCTTTGGCTCTTTCTGGTATCTGCCAGGATCTAGATACCCTCTTATTCACAGAGTAAACTTCCATTCTTTTGTCAAGGAGGGGAGAGGCTGTTGCCTGGTTATATGAAGTGGAGAGGGGATGCTTCTGTGTTTTCAGCGTCCAGAATTTTGTTGCTGTTATCTCTTCTTTTTTCTTTTTTTCTTTTTTTTTTTTTTGAGATGGAGTCTCGCTTTGTCGCCCAGGCTAGAGTGCAGTGGTGCAATCTCAGCTCACTTCAACCTCCGCCTCCTGGGTTCAAGCAATTCTCCTGCCTCAGCCTCCCAAGTAGCTGGGATTACATGTTCCCGCCACCATGCCTGGCTAATTTTGTATTTTTAGTAGAGACAGGGTTTCACCATGTTGGTCAGGCTGGTCTCGAACTCCTGACCTCAGGTGATCCGCCCACTTCGGCCTCCCAAAGTGCTGGGATTACAGGCGTGAGCCATCGTGCCCAGCCTTCTCTTCTTTTATTATATTAATCCTTCTGGATTTGTGCCTTTAAACAAAACAAAACCTTTTATTTCTTTTAAGTGGGCAGTTGGGAAAGGGTGAAAGTTGATGAGTATTTTCAGTCTGCTTTTTCTCTTAAATCCTGCGAGATCTTTAATCATTAAACACTGTCTTTAAAACATAGTATTGTTTTTAGACAACTGGTAGTGAAAAGGAAATCATTCTGATCATTACTTTTTGTTTCTATTGCTGACCTTTATGATGTCTTCATACACTGAAACCCATTCCCTTCAACTCTTAAGGTACATATCCCTCTTATTTAGAGTTCATGGCACTCTCAACCTCTAATTACTGCTTTGTTGTTTTCTAGCTTGCTCTGTCTTTCTTCTCAAGCTCTGCAGGTAAGATTTAAGTGAAGCATCGGTTAACAAAATTTAGCACCATGGAGTTGTGAAGTTAAATGTTACTGGCAGAGCTAAATCATCATTCTTTGGACATTCTCCTACTCTTAACTAACTTAGCTTTTTTTTTTTTTAAAGCAGCTTCTGTTTAAAAAAAATTAGCTAGATTTGTTTGCATGATTCTTTGGAGAAAGAGCCTTATTTTAGGAGTGAACTGTACAGGGTAAAGAAAAGGGAGAAATGGATGACGGGAAAGGAGACGTGTGATTAGTTATCACAGTATCCCTTCGACAATACCGTGATCCTTTTTTTCTTAGCCTGAGTTTTCATCTTGATAGGAATTTAGTACTTTATTTTTCTGTATCACAGTTAAATAGAATATATCTATAAATAGTTTTTTCCTTGATAGAGGTAGGAGACATTTCAAGAGCTTACTTGCATTAGCCTCACTAATTTTCTTCTTGCTTTTACTTAAGTGTTAAGATTTTAACTTTTCAGTCAAGGCAGAAGAGTCACAGGTTTAAGATGTTCACTTTAGAGCTATTATCAATCTCTATGAACCCTCATAGACTGCTTTAGTTTTAAAATGTGTGTATTTCAGTAGTATAATATAGTTTTTCCCAACTCGCATCTCAACCCCCTTGCATCTGTTCCCAGCTAATAAAGTATGTGGAGACTTCTCTCCCTACTCTGCAAATAAGGAGACTTCCTTCCAGTGAAAGTTTTCTTGAAAATTAAACCCCAATAAATAAAACAAAAACATAGCTGTTCTGGTTGAAGTATGTGAAGGGAATCAGGAGGCCCTCTGGTCCTTCCACCTCCACTTAGTGCTACCAGGGCACCTCTTTGAAATCTTTAGGACTCTGGCGTAATTTGAAAACCACTGATCCAGAGATTTTTAGAATTGCATATTTTTAGAGCTAAAAATACCTTTTAAGTCTTTTAATCCAAGTTTTCCAAATATGCCTGATCCTAACCATCCTATGGAATGCTTGTTAAAAATTAGATTTCTGAAATTTACTTCAGACCATTAAAATTACAATTTTTTCGGGGGTAAGTTGTCTCAGAATCTGTGCTGACAACTGCCCCAAGTGATGATTAAAATTAGTCAAGTATAGGAAACATTCTTCTGTTCCTTTTATCAGCTGAGGAAGCAGCTGCAATGAACTAAGTTTCTCGGGCAGGGTTGTCTAGTTTCAGCTTTTTTAAAGAAATTGTATCTTACTGACTTAAATACTGAGCTGAGTAGCCAGTCACGAATTAAATCTTTGATTATTCCAGCCCAGTAGAAGCTGAAAGGGGAAATCCTTAACTGGTAAGAATGACCTTTAAGCCTCGAGGAAGGAGTGAAACAGTAAACTTGAGAAAGGCTGGTACTGATTTAGTATTAGCATGAAATATAAGCAGATGAGGATTAGCAGATGAGGAGAAGTTCAATAGCTTTTCAAACTTTGCATGAATGACCTCTCTGACGATGGCTTCCTCTCTGAGTTCATTCAGAATTTCCACGATATTCTTTTCAGAAGCTGAAAACTACCTTCGACACTGACAAAAAACCAACCCAATAATGGTAACAATGGAAAAATAAAAACAAATTTAATTATACCACCATTTTCTGCATTCTTCTAATGAGAAAAAATAACTTGTATTACTTAGCTCTTTGTTTGCTTTCATATACATTTTTCTCACATGTGCTTTATATATAGTGTCTAAACATTGCTCTTGTGATTGGTCATCATGACTAATTTTACACTGAACTGTGAAGTGAGAAAAATACATCAGCTCCAGAAGGGGATGCTACTAGTGATTTGGAAGTAGAATAGGTTGGAGCATAATGTGTATGACCATTTATTCAGTCAATCTGCAAATATTTATTGATAACCTATATGAGACAGGCCCTAGCTAGGTACTGGGAATATACTGAGAATATATTGGTCTATATATAGTGGCCTCTATATATAGCATATAGTAGAAATACCATTTATACTTTTAATCTATAGAATTGCCTTATTATAGTGACGGAATGCTGTTCTGCTTTTGACGGTGATGTGTTACCCTAACCCTGATTAAATAAAACAATACTGAAACAAAAATATCTGTATTCTCTTAAAATGGACTTCTCCAAACTATAAAATTGAATGTCACATTTACCTTTAGGATTAAGATACAACCCACTGGATAACTTTTCCTTACCTTCTAATATCAGATCTTAAAATTATTTTCAAAATAACTCTAATATTATGCTTTAATTGGTTTCTTTTCACCTGCCAGTAGCTATTCTTGTGAAAGAATTCTAAATCCTTCGTGTAGTCTTGGTTTACAGTTGTTTCTCTTTTTTCTGCTTGATGGTCAATATCAGAAAAGAGTTAACAGATGAAAAAAAAATTAGTAAATGCAGTAACAAAAATACCAGTTAGTATTCCTGTGCTATTATTTATTTTATTTGTGGTGCTCTATAAGATATCTCAGTGTTTTAACATGAGGATGTATTTGTTGCAGGTTATTGACCCAGTGGCTCCACGGTATGTTGCATTACTGAAGAAAGAAGTGATCCCAGTGAATGTACCTGAAGCTCAGGAGGAGATGAAAGAAGTAGCCAAACACCCAAAGGTCACTCTTACAGTTTCACCCATGTTTTTCTCTGTTAAAAGAAGGAGCAGGAAATAAAAAGGAAAATGTGCTTTCATGGCAATGGCATGATTTTGAGATGATTTTCTTTTTCTTTATTTTTTTTTTGAGACGGAATCTCGCTGTGTCTCCAGGCTGGAGTGCAGTGGGGCGATCTTGGCTCACTGTAACCTCCGCCTCCCGAGTTCAAGCGATTCTCCTGCCTCAGCCTCCTGAATAGCTGGGATTACAGGTACCCGCCACCACGCCTAGCTAATTTTTGCATTTTTAGTAGAGACGCGGTTTCACCATGTTGGCCAGGTTGATCTCAATCTCCTGACATCATGATCCACCTGCGTCAGCCTCCCAAAGTGCTGGAATTACAGGCGTGAGCCACTGCGCCCGGCCGAGATGATTTTCTATTCAACATTGTTTGTTGGGATTTGACACTAACTGAAGTAAAACTTTTTGTGGATTTTTTGCCTTAAAAAAGTTTATTTTAGTAACAGTCCACACTACATCACACAGAACTGTTATGCTCAGTTGGTGCTTATTTTTTATTCTATAGAGTTAGAATATTAGTGTGTAATAAGAATTTATCTCTTCCTAGAGTAATTCTGAAAGATGAGTTATAATTCAAACTCCTATCTTTATATGGAATCTGAGGCGCATTCTCTATTAACTAGGGTATTCACTGTCACCT
The DNA here is from genome assembly GCF_037993035.2 of Macaca fascicularis. NCBI lineage: Eukaryota > Metazoa > Chordata > Mammalia > Primates > Cercopithecidae > Macaca > Macaca fascicularis. The sequence continues at coordinate 77,881,811 of NC_088375.1, read as the reverse complement.
TTGTCTTGAAGCCAAAACATTACACCTACTATTGTGGAATCACAGCTTGACTTCAGAGTCTCTTACACTGCCATTTCCTCTGTTTGGAAAGTATAAGTGAACTGTCCATCTAAATTCTGAATAGAATTTTTTTTTTTGTTTTTTTTGAGACAGTTGCGCTTTGTGGCCCAGGCTGGAGTGCAGTGGCATGATTCTGGCTCACTGCAACTTCTGCCTCCTGGGTTCAAGTGATTCTCATGCGTTAGCCTCCTGAGTAGCTGGGATTACAGGTGTGCACCACTACACCTGGCAATTATTGGATTTTTAGTAGAGATAGGGTTTTGCCATGTTGGCGGCCAGGCTGGTCTTGAACTCCTGGCCTCAAATGATCTGCTTGCCTCGTCCTCCCAAAATGCTGGGATTACAGGCATGAGCCACTGTGCCCTGCCCTGTATAGAAATCTTAAATACAAGTACCATAGAGTACTTCTTTGTTAAGCCATGGTCATCCCAAATTCTTATGACTGCTTAACTGACAATGTTGAAGTAAAACAAGTTTTTTTTTGTTTTTTTTTTTTTAATTTTGAGATGATCCTTACTCTGGTGCATGATCTCAGCTCACTGCATCCTCTGTCTTGGGCTCAAGTGATCCTTCCACCTCAGCATCCTGAATATCTGGGACTACAGATTCATGCCACCACACCTGGCTCATTTTTGTACTTTTTTGTAGAGACAGGGTTACACCATGTTGCCCAGCTAGAGACAGCGTTTCACCATGTTGTGTAGGCTGGTGAAAGAGTTCTTTTATTTCAGCTTTTACAAATTGTCTATAAAAAACTTTATTATATACTGAAAATTACGTTCACAGACTAACTCATATACTAGTAACCAAGCTTATAACTATGTTGGTAAACTAACCTACATATAAGATGATATGCATTGCAAAGAGCTACACATGTTCTAAATTGTAGCCTTATATGATTGATTATCTCCCCATGTATGTCATTAGCTACTTTTTAATTTGAAAGATTTGAATCCTAGTAAGATTTGGGGTGTGCGTTTACTTGATTGATTTGGGTTTGCCTTTCTTTACATCTGATTGTTTTGACCAGGTAAGTAGTAGTATCTGATCTGCCATATCACCTACTATACAGTTAGCATAAATCTGAAGCATACTGAATATTTTAAAATTTGAATCATGAGAATAAAAGTTTTGAAGAGTGCTTATTTTTTAAAATGACAGTTGTAGTCAGATAGGTTAGATTAAATTACTAGGCTGGGGGCTCATGCCTGTAATCCTAGCACTTTGAGAGGTGGAGGTGGGAAGATCATTTGAGGCCAGGAGTTCGAGACCAGCTTGGTCAACGTAGCAAGACTCTGTCTCTACGAAAAATTAAAAAATTAGCCAGGCATTATGGTTCCTGCCTGTAATCTCAGAGGTAGGTGGATCACTTGAGCTCAGGAGTTCAAGGCTGCGGTAAGCTATAACTATACCACTGCATTCCAGCCTGGGTGACTGAGCAAGACTCTACCTCAAATAAAACTTAAAAAATTAAATTACTAAGTACTGCTCATTGCTAAAAATAAGAACTAATTGTTAAGGAAGCACACTCTTAAATTGTGACTGGATTGCTCAGTTTGCTCTGTGGAATTTTCATATGACATTTCCCTCGCAAAGTGTTTTATATTTAGCCTGTTAGTATTCTATTCTAAGCTTAATATGTTATTGGTTGTTAAAACATACTGATTTTTCTCAAATGCATTGGTGAATTCATTGAACAGTTGTTAAACACATGCTGGTTAATGTTTATTTCAAAAGGCCTTCTTGCACTTTTTTAAAAAAAATTCTGCCAAGTAAAAACTGAAATTATGGCACTTTTTATTCTCCTCATCTCTTTTTCTTTCCATATCATACACACTGGAAAGGCAGAAAATTTACTTATCTATATCTATATAGATAATACTTTCTTTAAAGTTTGTCTTCTAAAATCTGAAAGGTCCATAATTTCCTCCAGGTGGCATCTGTTGTCCTATAATGTCCCATAGCCACTGGTCAGGAATGACTTATTTTCTCTTTTGCTGCAGAAGCAGCGAGAATCTTTTATTTATTTATTTTTGGGGGACGGAGTCTCGCTCTGTCGCCCAGGCTGCAGTGCCGTGGTGCAATCTTGGCTCACTGCAGCCTCTGCCTCCCAGGTTCAAGTGATTTTCCTGCCTCAGCCCTCCCAAGTAGCTGGGACTACAGGCATGAGCCACCATGCCCTGTTAACTTTTTGTATTTTTGGTAGAGATGGGTTTTCACCATGTTAGACAGGATGGTCTCAATCTCCTGACCTCGTGCTCTGCCCACCTCGTCCTGCCAAAGTGCTGGGATTACAGGTGTGAACCACCGCACCTGGCGAAGCAGTGAGATTCTAAGGATAGGAAGCAGATTCTAGTTGAAGAGATACTAAGTGATAAATTATACTGTCTTAGCTATGAAATCAATGAATGATTCTTTTAGGCTGGAAGTAATCTTAGGGGCAGGCTACCTCATCTAATTTCATTAATATTAGTGGTCAGGTTGCTGATCTGATGTCACAGAGCTGGAATTCAAACTGTTAATTTCTACTGAGTCCGAGTATGTATTGTTTAAATGGTAAGAACAGAATTGGGAATATGTTTATGTTAAAATACATAGATGGAGAAAGAGTAAAGCATTTTCTTCCTAGTACAGCAATGAACTGCTAACAGTTTAGTAACACAGAAGACTTTTGTGTGGTTAAAAAATAGAATGAATTTATAAATTTGCATACTGGGTTCAATAAGTTGTTGTTTCAACGGACACTCTGCTTTTCTTTGTCAATCAGAATCCTGAGGTTGGCTTGAAGCCTGTGTGGTATAGTCCCAAAGTTTTTGTTGAAGGTGCTGATGCAGAGACTTTTTCAGAGGGTGAGATGGTCACATTTATAAATTGGGGCAACCTCAACATTACAAAAATACACAAGTAAGAACTTCTTGTTTGTTTTCAAATAAACATGGGAGAAAAGCATTTTATTTGTATTTACTTATTAAACATTATCAAATTCAGACCTATACATGTTACTGACTAGTAAATCTGCCAGACGTAGCTACTGCAAATTCTGGACACAAATTAAGTTTTTTTCCATATATGCTTCAGTTTATTAACAGGCTATCAAGATGTCTTTTATTTGTGGTGATGAAAATTACTACATCTGGATATAAAAAATAGTTGTAATGCTTTAATGAGAAATTACATGATAAAAAGGGACTCTATACAGTTGCCTGATATGGGGATCTTTTAGACAGAATTTATATGTATAAGATAATCTTTATACTAAAATTTACCTTAAAATTGGTTAATAATGAACTTGACTTTCTAGTTACTATAGTGTGCTACACTTACGAATTTGATCTTCACATTCTGTAAATGAAACATAGTATGCTGAAGATTGATTTATGCAAACTCGGAAATCTTAATTGCGTTGTTATTACATATGATTGCAAGTAACTGCCAGATGTTTTTAAACATAGTAATTCAGATTTTATAATGCTTAATGCAGGTGACTTTAAGTTAATAAATATTTACATGTTCCTCATCAATTATATGTGAATCTGTTCTCTAGTTGATTATTAGTATCTCAATGGCAGTGATTATGTTGTATTTATCTATTAACCAGTATATGTCTGGCATATTAGAAGCTCAAATAAATGTTTAATTTGGAATTTTTCCAAAGAAAATTTCTTATCCATTTATTACAAAATAAAACAAACTATTTTATAATAATATAAAATAATTATAGAATAAAATAGTGAATTTATGGCAGCTGTGGTTAATATTTCTTTGAATACTTTTAATCTTTTATCTAGAAATACAGATGGAAAAATCATATCTCTTGATGCAAAGCTGAATTTGGAAAACAAGGACTACAAGAAAACCACTAAGATCACTTGGCTTGCAGAAACTACACATGCTCCTCCTGTTCCAGCAATCTGTGTCACTTATGAGCACTTGATCACAAAGCCAGTGCTAGGAAAAGATGAGGACTTTAAGCAGTATGTCAACAAGAACAGTAAGGTAACCTTCCAAAGAAACCATATTTCATCTTTTAAATTTTTCTTTAGAATTAAATTTTATATATTTCGGATCCTCAGATAAAATGGATAAGATGTGTAGAATTTTATTTAAATCAAAAGACGTAAATTGAGCATGGTGGCTCATGCCTATAATCCTAGCACTTTGGGAGGCCAAGGTGGGTGGATTGCTTGAGCTCAGGAGTTCAAGACCAGCCTGGGCAACAGGCTCTACCAAAAAAAAAAAATAAAAAAAGATGTAAGTAATGTTTCCATTTTATAGATGATAGAAACTGAAGCACAGTGAGGTTAAGTAACTTACCTGAGGACAAACAGTAAATAGTAGAGTTGGGATTCAAATCTGACCCTTGTATTTAAGCGCTACGCCAGCATGCCTTTCAGCTAAGTCTGTTATGTGCTCCTTGCATCATATTTCATATTTATAGCAGGAAAATTATTTCTTCAGTAATGCCAGTCAAGTTATTTAAAATGTTTCTTGAGGCCAGTTTATGAAGGTTAACTTTTAAAAATGTGATAAATTGAATTGTCATTTATTTTAACACTTCACCATTTCATTGTGTGTGCTCAAGTAGTGAGCTTCTTAACATATCTGTTTAAAATGGGAATATTTTAGTTAGTGGAAACTGCTTGCATTTGAGAGTTGTTTTACTACTCTGATTTTGAGAAAGCGTACTTTGGTTTTATATGATCTTTACAGCATGAAGAACTAATGCTAGGGGATCCCTGCCTTAAGGATTTGAAAAAAGGAGATATTATACAACTCCAGAGAAGAGGTTTCTTCATATGTGATCAACCTTATGAACCTGTTAGGTAAGTAAATGTAACTGAACATCTAAATGAAAATGCTTAAAGTTATTATAGTGAGTGATATTTTAGAAATGGAACTTTCACTAAAATAACGTACCTGACAGTTTTATTTCTCAGTCTCTTTCTCAGTTTTCTTTGTTTTATATTTAACATTTTAGACTTAAAGTAATGTATTTATTTATTTTTTGAGACGGAGTCTCGCTCTGTCACCTAGGCTGGAGTGCAGTGGCACAATCTCAGCTCACTGCAAGCTCCGCCTCCCGGGTTCACGCCATTCTCCTGCCTCAGCCTCCTGAGTAGCTAGGACTACAAACATCCGCCACCACAACCAGTTCATTTTTTTGTATTTTTAGTAGAGACGGGGTTTCACTGTGTTAACCAGGATGGTCTTCATCTCCTGACCTCGTGATCTGTCCGTCTCAGCCTCCCAAAGTGCTGGGATTGCAGGCGTGAGCCACTGCGCCTGGCCTTAAGTAATTTATTTTAACAAGGGATCTTTGAAACAACACGTGCATTGAACATTGATAAATTATTCATTTCTGAAACTAAACCAACTTGTAATTAACTTTCTTGCAGCCCAAGTATAAAGAACAAAATTTCAGTACTGTATATTACCTATCTTTGGGTGAAAATTATTACCATTATCTTTTTCTTTGTAGTGTATTTTCACTAGATAAATGGTACAAACGGTACATTTAGAGGGAAAAAAATAACCAATATTTGTATTTTTTTAACCATGAAATAATAGGATTATTAGGAGGAGAACTTTGTAAATTTTTGTCCCTTTATTTCTTTTCTATTTGTCTCTGCTATTTTTCTAAGCGGTATCTCTGTAACTGTGTAGTCAAAATGCCTCTTCTGAGATTTAGTCTTGTGAATCTAACTGCCTTTTAGATATCTCTGAATAGATTCTTTCAAGCATTTCAAACTCAACGTGTTCAAAATTCCAGGATCTAGGTGTCATCTCTGATTTATTCTTCTCCTTCATCCCTTTTTTCAGTCAACAAACTCTGTTGTTTGTGTTGCCCATCTAGTCCATCTCTGTGGATCCCCTGCTCTGCCTTATTTCAGGCTATAGCATTGCTTCCTTGATTGCCAAAATAGGCTCTCAAGTATCTTCTTGCCTCCAATTTCATCCTTTTCCTATTTTCCTATTCAGTTTTCACATGCCCACCAGTCTGAAAATTTAAGAGTAACAGTTTTATCACATTCCTCTACTGTTAAGAAATCTCTATTAGTTGGCCAGGCACTATGACTTATGCCTATAATCCCAGCACTTTGCAAGACTGAGGCAAGAGGATTACTTGAGGCCAGGAGTTCAAGACCAGCCTGGGTAACATAGTGAGACCCCGTCTCTACAAAAAATTATAAATAAAGAATTAACCAGGCATAGTGGTAAACACACCTGTAATCCTCACTGCTCAAGCGGGTGAGACAGGAGGATTGCTTGAGCCCACGAGTTCAAGGTTACAGTGAACTATAATTGCACCACCACACTCCAGCCTTGGTGACAGAGCAAGACTCTCTCAAAACAAACAAACAAAAATATTGTTAGTTTCAGGGTAAAAGCTAAACTTTTTAGTTTGACATGCAAGATTTTTCATGTTATGGCGTCTCTTGAGCCATACCTATTGGAGTTTTCTCTCCCTGATCCCTTCTGTTTAACATATGTACCAAATTGCCTGGGACTTTTCTAAAGCACTTGATGCCTTTTCCTGGAATGGCCTTGTGGCTTTTTCATCATATGAGTAACCTTATTCATTTTAATATAACATTTCCTTTAGTCAAATAAGCTCATGCATGCATACAGTGTAGCACAGTGCCTGATAGTTACTAAGCCCTCCTTAAGTATTTCGTAGTGGTGGTGGTACCACCAACTAAAATAACAGAGTAGATTCTCATTTTATTCTTAGAAAGTTTTTGAACTTCTCAACAAATAGTTGAAAACTGAACAGCTACACACGAAGAACTGAACAGCTACACACGAAAGAGTGAAGTTGGGTGCTGTTTGTATCATATACAAAATTTAATTCAACATTTATCAAACACCTAAATGTAAGAGCTAAAACTATAAAACTCTTAGAAGAAAACGTGAATGTAACTCTTTGTAACCTCGGCAATGCTGTTTTGGATATAACACCTAAATCACAAGCAACCAAAGAAAAAAAATAAATTGGACTATGTCAAGATTAACATATTTTGTGTTTCAAAGAAAGTGAAAACACAGGTCACAGAATGGGAGAAAATATTTGCACATATGTGTGTAAAAGGACTTGTATCTAGAAGAGAACCCAATTAACAATGGATTTAAATAGACATTTTTCCAAGCAGATGTACAAATGTAAGCACATGAAAAGATGCTCAGCATCATTAGTTGTTAGGGAAATTCAGATCAAAATAATAATGAAATATCATTGCATACCACTAGGATGGCTGAAATAAAAAAAGACAATAACAAGGATTAGAAATGTGGAGAAATTGGAGCCCATATGTATTTCTGGTAGGGTTGTAGAATGGTTCAGCTACTTTGGAAGACAGTTGGATGATTCCTTCAAAAATTAAACACGGAGTTACCATTTGACCCATCAATTCCATTCCTGCGTATTTGCCAAAGGAAAAGAACACATTCACACAGAAATGTGTATGTGAATGTTTACAGCTGCATTATTCATAATTGCCAAAAAGTGGCAATAGAATTTTGCTGATTATCCTTTGGAATTGAGAATTTCTTATAAATTATTATTATTTTTTTAAGAGATAGGGTCTCACTCTCACCCAGACTTGAGTGCAGCGGCGTGACGTCCCCAGGCTCAGGTGATCCTCCCACCTCAGTCTCTCCTGAGTAGCTGGGGCTACAGGCATGTACCACCACACCCATCTAATTTGTGTATTTTTTGTAGAGGCAGGGTTTCACCATGTTTCCCAGGCTAGTCTTGAACTCCTTGGCTGAAGAGATCCATCTGCCTTGGCCTCCCAAAGTGCTGGGTTTACAGATGTGAGCCACCATACCCACCCTTAAATATTTTAAAATAAATAAACATTTTGCAGAAATGTTTCTGCTTATAAGCAGATTAGGTGTGGTATGTAGACAAATTTTCTTGAAGTCAAGAGTATCAACAACATTCACTAACGCCCTTTCTAGTGGCAGGCATAGCAGATGTAATTTTGCCCTGGGCTTAGTTTGTTCATATGGATAGAAGTTCATAGATTGGAAGTTTATAATAAGGACTGTCAATTTCTTTTTTCTTTTTTTTTTTTCATTGAGGCAGAGTTTCGCTCTTGTTGCCCAGGCTGGGGTGCAATGGTGCAGCCTCAGCTCATTGCAGTCTCCACCTCCTGGGTTCAAGTGATTCTCCTGCCCCAACCTCCCAAGTAGCTGGGATTACAGGCGCCCGCCACCATGCCCAGCTAATCTTTTTGTATTTTTTTTTAGTAGAGACAGGGTTTCACCATGTTGGCCAGGCTAGTCTCGAACTCCTGACCTCAGGTAATCCACCTGCCTCAGCTTCAGGTGATTCTCCTGCCTCAGCCTCCCGAGTAGCTGGGACTACAGGCGCCCGCCTGGCTAATTTTTTGTATTTTAGTAGAGATGGGATTTCACTGTGTTGCCCAGGCTGGTCTCAAATTCCTAAGCTCAGGCAGGCCACCTGCCTGGACCTCTCAAAGTGCCAGGATTACAGGGGTGAGCCACCACACCCGGCCAGGACTGTCAATTTTTATTTTTGCATTTGTTGTTTGTAGAACTTCTCTGAAGAGCCTCTGATTTGAATAAGAGAATGGACTATTTTATACTTCAAAAAGCATTAACTGGACAGGCTCTGTGGCTCACACCTGTTATCCCAGCACTTTGGGAGGCTGAGGTGGCCAGATCACTTGAGGTTAGGAGTTCAAGACCGGGCTGACCAACGTGGTGAAACCCCGTCTCTACTAAAAATACAAAAATTAGTGTAGTAGCGTGTGCCTGTAATCCCAGCTACTTGGAGGCTGAGACAGGAAAATCACTTGAACGCAGGAGGTGGAAGTTGCAATGAGCTTAGATCACGTCACCACCCTCCAGCCTGGGCAACAGAGTGAGACTGTCTCAAAAAAGAAAGAAAAGCATTAACTTAGTGCCATTGAATTTATCTAGGAATTCAGTGTTTATTGCTGTTCACATAATTTTGTTCATATGAACTATTTTGTCCCTTTATTTTCTTTTTAGCCCATATAGTTGCAAAGAAGCCCCATGCGTTTTGATATACATTCCTGATGGACACACAAAGGAAATGCCAACATCAGGGTCAAAGGAAAAGACCAAAGTAGAAGCCACAAAAAATGAGGTAGGTAATGACTTTTACGGATATGTCTATAAAAATAAATGGTCTTTCTATACCAGAGTTTAGAATATATTTCTTTACAAATGATTATCTTTCTTACTGTGGAGACTGAAGTAGACAATTAAATCTGCTCTTTGCATTTTGTTGTTATCCTTTCATATAAGATTTTAAAATCTCGCTCTGTTGCCCAAGGCTGGAGTGCTGTGGTGCGATCTGGGCTCACTGCAACCTCCGCCTCCCAGATTCAAGCAATTCTCATGCCTCAGCCTCCTGAGCAGCTGGGATTACAAGTGTGCACCATGACACCTGGCTAATTTTTGTATTTTTAGTAGAGACAGGGTTTTGCTTTGTTGGCCTGGCTGGTCTCAAACTGCCTGACCTCAGATGATCTGCCCACCTTGGCCTCCCAGAGTGCTGGAATTACAGGCATGAGTCACCGTGCCTGGCCAGACTCCCTTATATTCTTAAAAATTATTTGTTTATGTGGGTTATATTTATCAGTATTTATCATACTAAAAATTGAGAAGTTTTAAAAGGATTTAATTCATGTAAAAATAATAAATCCAGTTACATGTTAACATAAAAAAAGTTTTTATTAAAAAAAATTTTCCAAAATAAAACTTTTAGTTTGAGTGGTATGGCTTTAAATTTTTGCAGATCTCTTTAATATCTGACTTAAACCTTCTAAGGTAAAGATAACAACAAAAAGCTTCTAAAAACCTGCATGAACAGTCATAAGAAAATGAGAGCGAAAAAGACAAAATATATCTTAATATAGTGAAAATAGCTGTGACCTTGCAGATCACCTTTAAAAGGGTTTTATATACCCCTTAGGATCTGTGAACCACACCTTGAAAATTGCTGCTATGTATTATTGAATAACTCATGGAGTAAGCATGAGATGGGAAATTTGGTTGCCCTTCCCTCATTGGTCCCAGTTCCCACCTGTGCCTCTCATTTTTTACATATCCTAGAAAGATAACTGATATTATGCTATAAATTAATATGTGTTCTTGAAAAACTTCATGTTCTGCAAAATCGCATACTAAAAATAACAGCTGATTTATCAAGAAAAACAGAGTTGAGGCAAACCACGAAAACCTGTGTATATCATATGGTTTCAGTCAGATGGTGGCTGGGTAGCAGTCATCAAAGACTCAACTGGGCTGTCAAAGACTCAACTGGGCTGTATTCTGTTTTTATTTTATTTTATTGTTTTTGAGGTGGAGTATCACTCTATTGCCCAGACTGGAGTGCAGTGGTATGATCTCGGCTCAGTGTAACCTCCACCTCCCGGGTTCAAGCGATTTTCCTGCCTCAGCCTCCCAAGTAGCTCAGACTACAGGCATGCACCACCATGCTCAGCTAATTTTTTTTGTATTTTTAGTAGATATGGGATTTCACCATGTTGGCCAGGCTGGTCTTGAACTCCTGACCTCAGGTGATCCGCCGACCTCGGCCTCCCAAAGCGCTGGGATCACAGGCATGAGCCATCGCGCCTGGCCTGGGCTGGATTCTAAAATTGTTTCCTCACCTGGATGCCAAGTTGATACTGGTGTTGGCTGGGAGCTCAGGTGGAATAGTTGACTGGAATAGCTGCAAGTGGCCTCTCTAGCATGGCAGTGTCAGGGTAATAAGATTTCTTACCTGTCATTTAAGGCCTCCAAAAGTAAGTGTCCGGTAGATGAGGTAAAAGGAGCATTCCATTTTATGATTTAGCCTCGGAAGTCTCACGTAGCATCATTTCTGCTATACTCTGTTGCTCAAATCAGTAACAAGCTTGCTCAGATTCAGGAGAGTGCACAGACACCCCCCTTCTTGGTGGGAGGAAAGTAAAAAAAAAAGTGTGGACATGCTTTGAAACCTGCACACTTTTGAATAGAAATTCAAAATTCAGGTACAGTTGACTGGCACTTATACCCAGTACTGCAGTCAGAGATACTTTGCAGCTTTAAACCTGAAGAATAATAATGCTTTTCCCTGTGATGTGTAGATCTTTGAGGATATTTGTCTCCAACAGAGGCTGATACTATCAAAATTAAATTCTCATCCAGGGTATTGCCTGCTTTGTCAGTTTTTTGGGATTTGTTTTTATTTTTAAGCTTTAGCAGATGAGAATATGTCTTTGAAGTTTCCATCCCCATGTACTGTTTCATCAGATGGCTTAATGTGACGGTAAAAAACGTTTTTTAAGCACCATCCTCATTAAAGGAAGGCACTTATACAAAAGGTTTTTGGGTTTTTCTTCAGATTGTCAATGTATTTCTAAAGTTTTCTCTTTAATTATGAAAAGCTTGTTCCTGCATGCTTCTTTATTTGACATAAAACTTGAATACATTGGGAAAAATCACATACAAGGCAGTGTTTGTGTGTGTGTGTGTGTGTGTGTGTATGTTTCACTTATATGTTCCCCTATTTACTAACCATGATTGTGATGATTTATGTTGCAAATTAAATGTAGCAGAACAGGCCCGGTGCGGTGGCTCAAGTCAGTAATCCCAGCACTTTGGGAGGCCGTGGCAGACAGATCACGAGGCCAGGAGATTGAGACCATCCTGGCCAACATGGTGAAACCCCGTCTCTACTAAAAATACAAATATTAGCTGGGTGTGGTAGTGCAGGCCTGTAATCCCTGCTACTCTGGAGGTTGAGGCATGATAATAGCTTGAATCCAGGAGGCAGAGATTGCAGTGAGCTGAGATCACGCTGCTGGACTCCAGTCTGGCGACAGAGCGAGACTCTGTCTCAAAAAAAAAAAAGGTTGCTGAACAAATATATTTTTTTGATATAGGGTGGCTAATGATTTGTATTCTTTCTTTAATGTATAATATGCATTTATATATGCATATTAGAGTTTATGAGTGTATATATAGAACCTCACTAAAAATACTATGAGTGATTTAAGGAATTATGGGGGGAAATTTTGAGTGATGGTTTTTTTTACTGACATGCCCACTTGAGAGCCTAACCCTTGTGTGAAATGCAACTGTGATACAGCTTGAGATGCCTGTTAGGTGTTTAGGTAAAGATGTCTTGAAGACATTGAAAATGCTGGGTCTGGGAGCAGGTCAGAATTCTGGAATAGAGATGAAAATTTTTGAAATTTATACATAAGACTCTGTGAATATGGGTAAGATTATTCTGAAAAATTAAGTGGCAGATCATTTAAAGGAAAAAGGTGTAAGGAAGGTATAATGTGAGCTGGGTTTTAATGTTAGAAAGGTTTCAGTAGGGAAGAATGCAGTGTAGGCAGCAGAAAGCATGCAAAAAGTAGTATATTCACTCTTCACGGTTGATTTTAGTGAACATAGCTCTAGATTTGTTGCATTTACTTATATACAAATATATACCTGTAAACTTATAATTTTACACAAATGAAACTGTTCCACAATGATGAGTTACAATTATATCACAGAATTTCATGGAGCTGTTGCCTTATCAACAATCTAGATATATTTCATCTCTTAAAAAATTAATAGTGATAGCTAATGCTTATTGATACTCACTTTTTCTCAGCCTTTGTGACTAACAGCTTTACACAGATTACTTTTTATTTTCCCATCAACTTGATGGGTTAAATATGGTTATCCCCCTTTTATAGTAAGGAAACAGCTTAAATAACTAACTCAGAGTTGCACAGTGAGTATATGGTAGAGCAGTGATTTATTCTCAGACCTAATGGATATGTTATAATTTCTTTAGTCCCCTAATGACAAAGATTTAGGGCATTTTCAGGTTTTTACTATAGTAAAAGTAAAAGTGTAAAATATAGTACACTTTACTCTATAGTACACTCTATAGTACACTTTATAGTACACACTTTCTATAGTAAAAGTGTACCTCTATCTTTGTTTACTCCTGTCATTTTTCATTAGGATAAATACTTAGGAATGAGATTATTCATTTAAGCTTTTTAAGGGATTGAAGTTTAAAGTTGTTGTTTTAAATTGGAAACATTATAAAACAATCAGTTTGAAATAATTTTGTGGGAAAACATTTAATATGAATTAATTATTTTACTTTTGATTTTCTCTCTTGGTAGACCTCGGCTCCTTTTAAGGAAAGACCAACACCTTCTCTGAATAATAATTGTACTACATCTGAGGATTCCTTGGTCCTTTACAATAGAGTGGCTGTTCAAGGAGATGTGGTTCGTGAATTAAAAGCCAAGAAAGCACCAAAGGAAGATATAGATGCAGCTGTAAAACAGCTTTTGTCTTTGAAAGCTGAATATAAGGAGAAAACTGGCCAGGAATATAAACCTGGAAACCCTCCTGCTGAAATAGGACAGAATATTTCTTCTAATTCGTCAGCAAGTATTCTGGAAAGTAAATCTCTGTATGATCAAGTTGCTGCACAAGGGGAGGTGGTTCGTAAGCTAAAAGCTGAAAAAGCCCCTAAGGTCAGTATGTTAGAGAAAGTCAAGACCACATTTTCACTAAGTGTGTGAATTCAAATTGCTTAGGGTAGTCTCATCTTCTTATAAAACATAGACTGCTCATATTTTGATGTAATAATCAACATTAATTGATATCTGCTATGTGTCAGACCGAAAATATATGTAAGAAGCTCATAATCTAGTTGAGGCGTGGCTTACTGGGGAAGGAAACGTACAGACTCACTGTACTCTTGTGTGATGTGACTGTAATCCTTTGTGATATGTATAAGTTGCTATGTGAAGGGTTTGTGTTTTTAAGTGGCAACAAAGGCGGAAACAATTTATAAAGGATATTTAAAATCATCCTGAAGTAGAATCAGCCATTATGGGGGAACAAAGATCAGAACAAGGCACACTTAAGTGTGGAACCATGGTTCTCAAGCTTTACTGTGCACCAGAATTACTGGCTTGCTAAAACATGGATTGCTGGGCTCTGCCCCTTGACTTTCTTCTTCAGTAGATTCAGAGCATGTGGAAAATACACATTTCTAGAAAGTTTCTCAGGTGATGCTGATGCTGCTGTCCCAGGGACCACCATGCTTTGAGAACTCCTGGTGTAGAAGACAGTACCAGCAGAGGTAGAGGTCAGAAGGTACAAGGTGTATTCAGGGAATAACAAATGGATTGTCAAGAGGTTTTTGACCTGTGATTATTTCCAACTTTTCATAGCAGGGCCTTCAAATTATATGAAATTTTGACTGAAGTATAAATTATATTCTTGTTTCAGTATGTCCTTAGGCAAAACATTTAGCCAAGTGGGTGTGGCACCTAGTGTGAAATGGACTTACTTGATGTAAGTAAGAGACAAAGGGAATGGCATCTGTATAGACTGTGAAAGATCATATTTAATAATGAAGGTAGGTAGTCCTATTCAAACAGCAGCATAGTTCTAAGATGTGATCGGATAAATAGTACTGCAACAAGAAACAAGTCAGCCCCTGATGAGCTGCAAAAAATTGTAGAATTTAGACTGTGGCACATACACAGAGAGGTATGGTACACCACGAGGCTTGACTTACGTGGCAGGAAGGGGATTTGTTCTAAAATGTCAGATCTGTTGTCCTGTCAGGGTCCTAGGCTCAGGCTGGAGAATTCAGTAAGTTCCTCACCTCATCAATAAGTGGCTAGCATCTGACATGAAACCCTGCCACCTAAGATACTTTCAATCATGAATATTTGACCTCACATTTTGAGGTCTTCTCCCAGGAGTTAATGTTTTTCTGTTACTCCATTGTGAACTGTGAAGAAAGCCTTTATTAGGTTGGTGCAAAAGTAATTGCGGTTCTTACCGTTACTTTTAATGGCAAAAACCACAGTTACTTTGCACCAACCTAAATAGCCTGTTGAGATCCCGAAGAACCATGATTATCTAAAACAGCTTTGCTTCGAGGAATAAATGCTGCTGGATGTATGAGTTTAGGATATAAATTCCCGATGTTTCCTACCTCATGGGGAGGTTGGGAGCATTTTGCACTGTATCTGCTGGAAACTAAATATGTACTCCTCTCGGTGTAATTTGAAGGGAAGGGCTTTGGTCTTCAAATTTCTTCGTTGTAAGTAGAATATATTGAGATTATGTGACAATTTTTGTCAGCTTAATTATGGGTGGAATAGTAACAGCAGAAACCATTATATTTGGAGTAACAGTCAACTATGAATCCATCACCCATCCTTTTGGGTTAATGGGTTACATCATGCTTTCATAAAATAACACTGTTAAGGTTATGAAAAGTCAGCTTAAGGTAAAAAGATCTAAATGTCTTTGGTAATTGGGTAGGTAATTTATTAGGTATTTAAATACCAATAAATGTGATACTGAAATAAATCTGACTTCAGTTTAGTCTGACTTACATTTATTGAATGCTGCCTACTTTATACCATATCTGTGTTTCAAAATATATTAAGTCTTAATGTTGTTCATAGGTTCTTGGAAACTGAGACTTTAAGCAAAATGATGTATAACAACAATAGGCTAATTGAGATAAACAAGAATTAAGTTACCTTGGCATATTTCTGATCCCAAAAACATCACATTACACAAACTTCTTGTGTTTTATTATTGTTGTTGTTGTCTTCGTTTTTTCTTTTGTAATATTTTGTCTTCTTTTTCTTTTTAAAATTATTATTTTTGCATTACACAGACCTCTAAATAAAGACCCAACACTTCTAATGGAAACAAATGTGAGCTGTATATACATTTAAGAAAGATTAATAACGACAAGTAAGATAATTATTTACTCAGTTATTCCAGTTCAGGGTTTTGGGTGGCCAGCTCAGGACTCAAGGCAGGAACCAGCCCTGGATAAGACATCATTCCATTGCAGGGCACACTCACACACACCGAGACTCAGACCGGGAGCATTTAGACTCACCAGTTCACCTAATGTGTGCAGCTTTGGGATATGGAATGAAACTGGAGTTCCCAGAGAAAACTCACGCAGACATGGGGAGAATGCACATGTTCCACACAGACAGTGGCTCTGGCTGGGAGTCAACGTTTTTTTCCTCTTCAAAGTTATGATGAAATGACATCAAACAAAACAATGTTCTTCAAGGACCTGTTGTACTACATGTATTTTTTCTCTGAATGCTAGTAATAGTAAATGTTTCTTCTCTTCTAAAGAATGAACCCAGTTATTAGGAATGGCACTAGCATTTAGCCTGCATCTGGCACTATGTACCATACACTTTTTAGTCTTCCCAAGAGCTATGTACAAAAATATTCAAAGAATGCTACTTTTTCTATTTGCCTGTTTTAGCAACAGAGGAGAAACTGAATATGAAAGTAACTTCCTGAAATTTACAAAGCTTAGATTAAAATACTGACTGATTCCCATGTTATTTACCTTGAGAGGTGGTGACAGTGGGGCATTCCATTGAAAGCGCTATAGAGTTATAGTTTTACTAGTTTATCATTATTTAGCAAGTCTGTGCTTGTTTTGCATTAATAATTTGCCTAAGCCTCTTAACCATTCAGTTTTCTACAAAGGTGGTTATTTTACTGTGTCATGTTAAAAGGTAAGGAAGGTGACCAGCTGAAGTTTTAGGTTACCAGCTTCAACTAGACTTTTCTTGCTCTGTTTTTTGTTTTGTTTTGTTTTTAATCTTCTCTTTCCTGCTTCAGGATCAGATAGATGCTTCTATGAAATAACTTTTAAGCATAAAGGCAAAGTATAAGCAAAAAGACGAGCAAGTAATAAAAACTTGAAGTCCATCAAGTCTACCATCTTTTGCTCCTCTTACTCTTTTTCTCCTGCTCAGTGGGTTGCTGCATAAAGTAATGGATCAAGTTGATATAGTGTGAGGCGCATAACAGAGAATACACCAAAGATATAATAACACTTAATATTAAGTTACTTTAAAAATTAAAGCCACTTTAAAACAAATTTCTTTTCTTTTTCTTTTTTTTTTTTTTTTTTTGACAGGGTCTTGCTCTGTTGCCCAGGCTGGAGTGCAGTGACTCAATCATGGCTTACTGCAGCCTCACCCTCCCAAGCAATCCTCCCATCTCAATCTCCTAAGTAGCTGGAAGTTCAAGCACATGCCACTAGGCCTGGCTAATTTTTGTATTGCTTGTAGAGATGGGGTTTCACCATGTTAACAGGACTGGTCTTGAACTTCTGTACTCAAGCCATCCTCCCTTTTTGACCTCCCAAAGTGTTGGGATTACAGGCCTGAGCTGCTGGGTCTGGCTGTATACCTGTTCCTTGTAAATGAATTTTTTTTTTTTTTTTTTGAGACGGAGTCTCGCTGTGTTGCCCAGGCTGGAGTGCAATGGCGAGATCTCGGCTCACTGCAACTTCCTCCTCCCGGGTTCAAGCAATTCTCCTGCGTCAGCCTCCCAAGTAGCTGGGATTACAGGTGCACACCACGATGCCTGGCTAATTTTGTAGTTTGTTTTTAGTAGAGATGGGGTTTTACCATGTTAGTCAGGCTGGTCTCGAACTCCTGACCTCAGGTGATCCACCCGTCTTGGCCTCCCAAAGTGCTGGGATTACAGGCGTGAGCCACTGCGCCCAGCCTGTAAATGAAATTTTATTGGAATACAGACACAGTCGTTAGTTTACGTATTGTCTATGGCTGTTTTCATGCTACAGTTAAAGAGTTGAATGGTTGCAACCGAGACTCACATAGCCTAAATATTTATTATGAAGCCCTTTTGGAAGAAGGAGTTTTGAGAACCATTATAGTTAACAGTTGTTTAAAAATCAAGTAACAACAAAATCAAATGATTATTAAATAAAAATAATTCACAACTGTTTTGTCACTAATGTTCTCTCTTTATGCCATACGCAGTCTATGTGGAGGGGGGTTGAATCACCATTTGCTTCTGTAGTTGCAGCATTTTAATTCATGGCACCTTGTATTTTATGTCCCCAATAATTCATCTTGCAATCTTTGCTCTTTTATTTTTTACACCAATGTTACTGTTTTTTAAAACCTAAATCACAGTTTATCAGGAAAGGACATACATCACTGTACCCCTTTGTCCATTAAGCAGGTTGTTCTAGAAAACTGCCACCCTGCACTCTCGCCCCAAATAGCTTTAAGATGTCTCAGGCCAAAAGATAAATGTTGCAGGGAAGGAAATAAGAAAAAAACCTATCTTTTTCTTGATGTTGTTTGTAACGTGTGTAGTGAATTCCAGCTATATCTGTATTTAGTACTTAATGCAAAATTGATTTTGATCTAAACAAATATAAATGCATCTTACATCGGATTGTGGTTCAGGATACTTCACAAGACTTACATCAGCTTGGGGATCTTCTGGAAAATCTTCAGAATTTGTGTTAATTGATCTGTATCAGAGAAAAGTAGCAGGTACATTGTGATTTAGGTAAACGAATCAGCCTAGTTGATCAGCAGGAGAACAGGTGTTGTGTTCTAATTTAGGTTTGACATCAAGATCTGGGGTCTACCCTATGCTGTATTGGCTCCTAGAATCATGTTTCAGTAATTGGTTATTCCTTACAGGTGTAGGTATTTAAGCTACACATGATCGGTTAATTATTTTCTTAAAATGTCTTTCTTTGAAACCTGTGAACTTTTAGTTTACTAAATCTCCTAGCAGACTTTAAAAAATATTGTACAAGCATCATCACTCTCTTCCCTCACTTACTTGGAAGGATTTTCTGTTCTGATTACCACTCATTCATCCCCCTCCCCACCAAGTGAGAATCTCTGCTTTCAGGAGTCATCATTACTGATGTGTGTAGATATAGTTCTCTTAGATAACGCCAGTAAGGAGCAAAAGTGAGTGACTGGTAATAAAGTTGGAAAAAAAAAGTTTGAAAAAAGTATTTTTGAGAAAAGTTTTTGCATTTAGAATCGAGATACCCAGGCTATTTTGAAAGGTTCTATTATTTCAAATGGATAACATTCCAGGTTTTTTTGTTTGTTTTTTGTTTTTAAAAGTTCACTCCTTTCCCCATGGAGAAACGTTTACATCTAGTGGCTGCTGAAAAAATAGCTGTTTGAGTACTCATTCCGAATGTAATCAGAAGTTTGTCCATTTTCTCCATTTTATTTAACTTTCCAGTTTTTAGTCATAATATTAACATCACTTTTAGTTATTTCAAATTCCCATCTTAAACCTTTACCAAAGTCTTGTGTAGGTTGTTTCTTTTTCTCATTAATCCACATCAGCAGTTATTTGCTGAAAACCTTTTTTGTTTGTATTGGCATACGTTAGGTAAGTTTAAAACAGTCTTTGTCCACTAACAACTTAAATTCTACTAGCAATGCTCTTTCAGCTTCTGCTGTTGTATGATATTGTACTAAATAATAGTATACCACCCAGTTTCTCTTTGTAAATGTCTTTTAATCCAGAAAACTAGTATTAAGAGATAATTTGTTCTCCACCCATCAGTTCTTCATTGTATATTCTAAGAGACAAATTCAGAGAACTATTCAAAGATCTCTTTCAAAAAGCAGTTTTCATAGCATGTTAGTAGGAATAAAGTGCACATTTAGATCATTGTTTTCTGTAACGCTAAGCAAACCGTAGTGGTCAAGATCACAGCCTCTGGAATAAACCCGAGATTCAAATACTAGCTCTACTACTTATTGTGTAACTCTGGGGAAGGAACTTAATCTTTCTAAACTTAACTTCTGTAAGGGTTGTTTTGAGAGTTAAATAATATACCTTGTACAGCATTTAGTATAGTGTCTGGCACAGACTAAATATGCCATAAAATGATAATGATACTTTTCATATTATAATTCAAAGTCAAGAATCTTTAGATACCTTCTGAATCATCAGGGAAGATTGCATGGTGGTAATTAGTATAATTTCACTCTTTTTGGAAAAATAACCTGAGCAATTTACTTAGTTATCTAAAATATTCCATTTCCCAATGGGAGGGGAAATGTATGAATATATAGCTTTATTAAGAGTATTTCATTCAGTAACAGAGTGGTTTGCTCATCTTAATTTTCTCCTTTATAATGTTTCAATATAATCTTGGCAAACGGGTTTTTTTTTTTTTTTTCTGTGTGAGAAGTGTGCCATCTGACTTTAAGCTCTAATGAATACCTGCTTATAGTGTAAAGTGGAGTTTCTTTCAGATAGTCGTCTTTTTCTAGAAATAGTTGCAGGGAAGTTCCTTCTTTTCCATTTTTATTTTAGCTGGTGGAAATTGCCCTTTTTTCCCCCTTGATTCTCGTATGTCTGATTAACTTGGCCCTTTTTCTTTTTCTTTTTTTTTTTTTTTTTGAGATGGAGTCTCGCTCTGTAGCCCAGACTGGAGTGCAGTGGCCGGATCTCAGCTCACTGCAAGCTCCGCCTCCTGGGTTTATGCCATTCTCTTGCCTCAGCCTCCCCAGTAGCTGGGACTACAGGCGCCTGCCACCTCGCCCGGCTAGTTTTTTTTTTTTTTTTTTGTATTTTTTAGTAGAGACGGGGTTTCACCGTGTTAGCCAGGATGGTCTCGATCTCCTGACCTTGTGATCCGCCTGTCTCGGCCTCCCAAAGTGCTGGGATTACAGGCTTGAGCTACCGCGCCCGGCCAGCTTGGCCCTTTTTCTTAAGATAAAGTAGTTTCTGCTGTGAAAACTCTTTCCTAAAAACAGAATAAACCAGAGACAAATCAAGAGTACAAATCAGACAGTTTACTCTCATCTTCTCTTTGTACGTTTTCTCTTAATTTTACTACCTTTATGTGGTGCCTGGTGTGACGCTCT
Source organism: Macaca fascicularis (assembly GCF_037993035.2). NCBI lineage: Eukaryota > Metazoa > Chordata > Mammalia > Primates > Cercopithecidae > Macaca > Macaca fascicularis. Next base: position 77,860,995 of record NC_088375.1, on the reverse strand, counting down.
AATGGCAGAAGACGTTATAAAGTAGCTGGACAAGGAAGTGTGCTTTGCTGCCTCATAGATGCAAATTTTTTGAAGGTATACCATTGGTATCCTGCATTCCTCTGACCCCCATTTGAGTATTCTTCATGGCTTCTGCCTGGTTTCATTTAGTTATCTGGAGCATTATTAGAAAGTAGCAGTAAAGATTGGATAGGGTGATTTGGAGACACTTTTCCTATCTATTTTGATTGATACCTCGAGGTTCCCAGTGGTACACTGGTTTGTAGTGAGATAGTAGCACCATTTCAGGTAAGGTGTCCAGCTTGGGTCCTTTGCCTGTGTTGCTGTCATTCTCTGCTAGAGAGTCACAAGTGTCTCGGTTGGGCTGAGTGTATCATTCTTTTTTATTATTATGTTAAAGTATCAGAGATTAAAATATATAGGTAAGTGTCTAAAAACTTCAACATGCTTTCTCATCTCATTGTCAATTTGTGAAATTGATGTAACTATTCGTTAGTTGGACCCAAACTTCCTTTTTTCCCGAAGTTGTCTTTAATTTCTGTTTAATAAGCAGTGGAAAATAAGGTTTGTATAGGCAAAGCCATTGATCTGATCTTTATTCTGATTTTGTAAATTCTGACTTCACTATTTATAGACCCAGTTCTTGACACTGACAGTTTACTTAGATGTTCTATTATTTGTCTGTTGACTTACGTAAAATAGAAAGTTACACTGTTGTATGTTGAACTGTATTTTTGTTTATTTCTTTGGCTTATATATAATCGATGTTTTTAATTTTTCTTTAGCTTTATCTCTTATTTTAGGCTGATGATTTAACGTAAGTTTCCCCATGATTAACTTATGGGAATGATTTTTTGATAATTAAAAATTTTTAAATGGCATTGAAATTTCCAGAAATTTCCAAAGTTTTATAAATATCTCTATCTCTCTTTTGTTTTAGGCTAAAATAAATGAAGCTGTAGAATGCTTACTGTCCCTGAAAGCTCAATATAAAGAAAAAACTGGGAAGGAGTACATACCTGGTCAGCCCCCATTATCTCAAAGTTCAGATTCAAGCCCAACCAGAAATTCTGAACCTGCTGGTTTAGAAACACCAGAAGCCAAATTACTTTTTGACAAAGTAGCTTCTCAAGGAGAAATAGTTCGGAAACTTAAAACTGAAAAAGCCCCTAAGGTTAGTGGGTTATTTTGTTTATGTGTTTTTGTTTTTTACATTTCAGAGTATTTTCTTTGCCTCAAGTGTTTTCTGCCCCATCAAATCTAGCTAACTTCTACTCATATTTCAATTCTCAATTCTCCTACCTTGCCTTTTAGAGAAACTTTCTTTGTTGATTGTTTCTTACCCCAACTAGATGTGACTGGATGTTTTCATATGACACAGCCCATCACTGACATAGTACTTAAACAGACTGTATTTTAATTGTTAAGTTGTTTCCCTCCGATCTGTAAGATCCAGAATAGTGACCTAGACCCTAGCACAGTGCTCACCCATTGAAGGCCCTTAATGTTTACCTTGTTTTTCATTCTTTCTCCTAAAGCTCTGTCAAACTGAAATAGTAGGTTTTATTTTGAGCTCTTAGTAGTCTGTGCTAATTCTGTTATCTTTTTAGGAGTAGATTTTTTTGTACAGATTCACATGAGTGGAAGACAGTCATTGTAGTTTTGAAATTTAACTTTATTAGAACTTGATAATCATTATCTCATCTTTATAATTGTGAAATGTTCAACTTATGTAATTTAATGGCTTTTAACTTAGATTCCTATGGAATACATGTTAGGTACCAGTGCTTTCTAGTAGAACTTTCTGCAGTGATGGAAATATTCTATAACAGTATTGTCTAATACAGTAGTCATTAGCCACATGAGCATTTGAAATGTGATTATGGTGACTTAGGAAGTGAATTTTTAATTTTATTTACTTTAAATGAACCACATGACTACTATTTGGATAGTGCAGTTATAGACCGTGCTATTTTCCAGTCACAGTTTGCACAATTCTATCCCTGTTTATAATAATCTTTATAATTTCAATAGTTGGTGTAACACCTACCCCAAACCCTTCTGTCCCCAAATCCCTGTCTTTAATTGTGTTTGCAAATCTGCTTTTAAACTTTGGACAGATCCTTTTGTAGTTCCTAAGTGTGATGGTTGGGTTTTCACACTCATATGTGAGATATGCCTCCCTCAAACCTTATTACCACCTGGGCACATTACCCATCTGATGTTGGGGGATAAAAGAAAGCTTTGAGCATTGTATTTAAGTGTGCTTAGACAATGACTTGAATTAAATACTGTCTTCTCTTTTTCCTCTTTTGTTAAACTAAAGGATCAAGTAGATATAGCTGTACAAGAACTCCTTCAGCTAAAGGCACAGTACAAATCTTTGATAGGAGTAGAGTATAAGCCTGTGTCAGCCACTGGAGCTGAGGACAAAGATAAGAAGAAGAAAGAAAAAGAAAATAAATCTGAAAAGCAGAATAAGCCTCAGAAACAAAATGATGGCCAAAGGAAAGACCCTTCTAAAAACCAAGGAGGTGGACTGTCATCAAGTGGAGCAGGAGAAGGGCAGGGCCCTAAGAAACAGACCAGGTAATGAATTGCAGAAACTTCATTTGAAGCAAAGCAGAGCTTTGAATGAATTCAACTCTTAATATTTTTTAAAACAAATTTTGATTAGTTTATCACATTAAGTTAGAGAACGCTAAAACTGTAATGTCAGCAGATAGCATTGATTAATTTTCCATTTAATTTTTAAAATAGGTAACCCATTTGTTTGGTTCAAGAATCTCAGAATATAAGAAGTTCCTGTGCGTGTTTCCCATCTTTCCAGTTTTCCCCACCACCGTAATCAATCGGTAGCCACTGTTAACAGTTTCTTCTGTATCTGTTGGCGATTTTCATTTATTATTCAAGTAAATACAGATATATATATATATATCACACACAAATATACATACATGTTTTCTCTCCTCCTTTTTAAACATAATTGGTAGCCTAATTATACACACTGTTTTGCACCTTAGGCAGATTTTTTTCAAATGAAGATCTTTTATGGGGACTAAGTGAGAGCTTCATTCTCAATTTAAAAATTGATAGTTTAAATATAAGACAAAACTGACTAAAGACAAAACAGTGGAATAGATGGCTCTTTAAGATCTTCTAATCTGTGTGAATAATGTGCAGTCATACACCACATAATGATGTGTCAATCAACAGTGGACTACTTATGTGACATTGGTCCCTAACATCATAACAGAGCATGTATAGAAACCTGATATATGGCACTTGATGTTGGCATTGAAGTATAACAAGCTATGATGTTTGCACAATGATGAAATCACCTAACAACGTATTTCTCAGAATATATTCATGTTATTAAGTGACGCATGATTGTAATTTTTTGTCTCTTTCCACAATTAGAGTGAACTTTATGATGGGTTTTCCTTAATGGCTTAATAAGAAGAAAAAACTGTTACTGAGATACTTTGGTTTTACATTTGTTTAGCTGAGTATCAAATTTTGCTGCCTCTTAGCTCTCATATCATATACACAGTGTCTCCTTAAACAAGAGAATGCAACAGATATTTTTCTTTTTGACTATTAAACTGAATAGCCAGAGTTATAGCAGGGTAGAAGAGAGTGTAGAACTTTTCACCTTTTACTTTCTTGGTGCTTGTGAAAGTGCTAGGTTTCATAGAGTTTTTTTTTTGAGACGGAGTCTAGCTCTGTCGCCCAGGCTGGAGTGCAGTGGCCAGATCTCAGCTCACTGCAAGCTCCGCCTCCCGGGTTTACGCCATTCTCCTGGCTCAGCCTCCCGAGTAGCTGGGACTACAGGCGCCTGCCACCTCGCCCGGCTAGTTTTTTGTATTTTTTAGTAGAGACAGGGTTTCACCGTGTTAACCAGGATGGTCTCGATCTGCTGACCTTGTGATCCGCCCGTCTCGGCCTCCCAAAGTGCTAGGATTACAGGCTTGAGCCACCGCGCCTGGCCATCATAGAGTTATTTTATTGAGGTATGTCATAGTGAAACAATGGAGAATGCAAATACATTAAAATTTTTAGCCAGTAAAACCTTGTTTCTAAACTCCAAGAAGAGACCATACTCTATCCTGAATAATTGTTGATATTTCAAAAAAATGATTATTGTCTGAAATAATTTTTTATTACAGACCCAGTTTATTTTACAAGCGTCTATCTCTGCAACTTTTATTCTAGTTAAAAGAAAAACTTAAGGCCAGGCGCAGTGGTTCACACCTGTAATGCCAGCACTTTGGGAGGCTGGGGTGGGCGGATCAGTTGAGGTCAGGAGTTCGAGACCAGCCTGGCCAACATGTCAAAGCTCCATCTCTATTAAAATTACAAAAAAATTAACCAGGCATGGTGGCACACACCTGTAATTTCAGCTGCTCGGGTAGGGGAAGGGGTGCTGAGGCACAAGAATCACTTAAACCTGGGAGGTGGAAGTTGCAGTGAGCTGAGATCGGACCAGTTCACTCCAGTCTGAGTGATGGAGTGAGACTGTTTCAAAAGAAGAAAAGGAAAAACTTGTATAAATTTGGTTAATATGCACACATAAGTACACACACATATATGTGTGTATTTATAGCCATTGTTTTTATTACTTTTTAGGTTTTACTTTCAGCGAAATGGTGATCTTACTATAATTTTAACTGGCATAAGATTCTTCTTTTTTAGTGGAAGAGTAGGTGTGAACAGGCTCTGTCTCTATCACAAATTCATTACCTTAAAAAGAACCTTGTAAAAGAGATGTCTGCATAGAAGCATAGAATCATAGCTTTTGTTACATTTGGCTTTCCTAGATTTTGTGGATAATGTCTCACAACTTTTTAAGAGATGTCTCTGCTGTTTTTGGTTTTGTTTTTTGTGTGGTTTTTTTTTTTGAGACGGAGTTTTGCTCTTGTTGCCCAGGCTGGAGTGCAATGACGCAATCTCGGCTCACCGTAACCTCTACCTCCCTGGTTCAAGCGATTCATTCTCCTGCCTCAGCCTCCCAAGTAGCTGGGATTACAGGCATGCGCCACCATGCCTGTCTAATTTTGTAATTTTAGTAGAGACAGGGTTTCTCCATGTTGGTCAGGCTGGTCTCAAACTCCCAACCTCAGGTGATCTGCCCGCCTCGGCCTCCCAAAGTGGTGGGATTACAGGTGTGAGACACTGTGCCCGGCATTTCTACTGTTTTTTAGGTTAAAAACATTATCTTAGGGGCTAGGCATGGTGGCTTATGCCTGTAATCCCTGCACTCTGGGAGGCCGGAGCAGGAGGATTGTATGAGGCCAAGAGTTCAAGACTGGCCTGGGCAACATAGCGAGACCCTGACTCTACCAAAAAATAAAAATAAAAAAATAAGCCAGATGTTGTATGCGCCTGTAGTCCTAGCTACTGAGGAGGCTGAGGCGAGAGAATCTCTTGAGCTGAGGAGTCCTAGGTTGCGGTGAGACAGGATCACACCATTGCGCTCCAGCCTGGGTGACAGAGTGAGACCCTGTCTTAAAAACAAAACAAGAAAACACAATATTATCTTGGGGATGAATATAGAGAAGTTATAAATATGGAAATAACTCATACTGAAGAAAAACTAATCTATTTTGAACTTTAGAGGTTTCATTCGACCTAAAAGCAGTTGCTGAATGAAGAGATTTATCTTTTACTTTTCGTATCTGCAGGTTGGGTCTTGAGGCAAAAAAAGAAGAAAATCTTGCTGATTGGTATTCTCAGGTGAGTATGCATTCAGTTGATTTTTATGTTTTAAGTCTCAATAGCTGCTTTATGTTTAGATTCTAAAATACACCACAAAGGCAATAGTAATAATGTTATATAATGCCTTTAATACATACTGTAGTCATTTAATATGACACTATTTTTCAACATGTTCACATGAAGTCCTGAATTGAAAAGTAGTACCATGAGATAGTGATTTTTTTTTTTTAAATGTTCAAGTAAAGGGATTAATTCAAGGCCACAAAGATATAGTCAATAGCAGAGACAGGATTGGAATTCAATTTTTTTTTTTTTTTTGAGATGGGAGTGTCACTCTGTCACCTAGGTTGGTGTGCAGTGGTGTGATCTTGGCTCACTGCAACCTCCACCTCCTGGGTTCAAGCAACTCTTCTGCCTCAGCCTCCCGAGTAGCTAGGACTACAAGCACACGCCACTATTGCCGGCTAATTTTTGTAGTTTTAGTAGAGACTGGGTTTCACCATATTTGAGGCTGGTCTCGAACTTCTGACCTCAGGCGATCCACCCACCTCGGCTTCCCAAAGTCCTGGGATTACATGTGTAAGCCACCACGCCCGGTGGAATTCAGGCTTTATTGAGAGTTTGGAACCCTGTTATATGTTGTTTTTCAGTATAGTCAGGTCTGTTTTACTTCCATTATGACCTCCCACATTATGGGGATGTATCAACAGTAGAAGCCTCCAGATTTGAATTTTGGTTATCATACTCTTGCCACTTAAACTAGAATTTTGGTTGAATGTAAGCTTTAAAGACTATTTTTCTTTTAAAAAGGTCATCACAAAGTCAGAAATGATTGAATACCATGACGTAAGTGGCTGTTATATTCTTCGTCCCTGGGCCTATGCCATTTGGGAAGCCATCAAGGACTTTTTTGATGCTGGGATCAAGAAACTTGGTGTTGAAAACTGCTACTTCCCCATGTTTGTGTCTCAAGGTGCATTAGAGAAAGAGAAGACTCATATTGCTGACTTTGCCCCGGAGGTAAGTGAGCTTCTTTTTTATTTTTTTGCAGTGTTCTCTGACAAACTTGAAAATGTATTTTCAACTTTTGAGTTTAACAACCAATTTTGAAAAATGTAAAGCCATTTTTGTTAAAAAGTTCTGTTTCTACCTTTATAGCAAGTAATGATTTTGTCACATTAATTAACTGACTTTTAATATTCAGAAGGTCAGTAAGTGCATACCTTTCCTCACAGTGAACAGCAGCAACTATTTTAACTTGCCTAAATTGATATAGCAAAAATTAAAACAGAGGAAATTTGCCTGCATTTGTACTGTTGCTCCAAAATGCTATTGAAAAAAAAATGTATGAAAAATGATTTTTTCTTACTAGGTTGCTTGGGTTACAAGATCTGGCAAAACCGAGTTGGCAGAACCAATTGCCATTCGTCCTACTAGTGAAACAGGTGAGAACAGGCCTTAGAGTGCAGGAGAATGCTCAATGAACAATAGAGACAGCTTCTAGAGTTGAGTCTCAGCTTTCGCTTTGTGATAGGTATAATCCCTGTTGACAATACAAAACTTCATGAGTGTTGGTAACGATTGAATGCAGACTTAGGTTGTCTAGAGTTTTGTTCTCTAATAGTCATTGCAGAGCTCTTTATCATTAAATTATAGGATTTTTAATTTACTCACTTTTATGCTGTAAATTTTTAGGACTTTTCAAGGAATTTTATTCTTAGAATAATTTTTATTGTTGGAATTGATTGTAATATTGCAAATACAAATGTTTATGCCATAATTATTTTTAAATTTTAATAATACATTTAGATTTGCATTCACGTAGGGTGTTCATAGGTCGCTAAGTACTTTTACATCATCTTGTGTTATTCTTACAACAGTGTTGTGAGGAAGGCAGGGGCAGTTATTGTGATTTCCATTTTGCAGGTAAAGAAAAGTCTCTGAAAGATTAAATGATTTTTCTAAAATTACATATGGTAAATGATAATGCCGTTGGAAAAGTTGAGGTTTTGGGCTTTACAGCGTCTTTCAAAGTGATCATTCATCTGTAGAGTTCAGGATTGTTTGTTCTTATTTGATATTTCTAGTGATACTTTTGTATAATACATTATTAATATTGTGATACCAGTTTTTTTCTCTGAGACTATTTGGCAAAGTTGTGTTTTGGTTTACTAATTATAGATCATGAGAAGGCTATTCTAAGACAGATATCTTCACTTTGCAATTCATTGCAAGAGCTTTCATACTCTGAATAGGTGCATCTGATAGATATAAATTAATTCTGCTTCTCATACATAACTGCTGGATTCAGCAAATTGTTTAGCTTCTATAAACTCAGCTTTCCACATAAAACTGAGATTATGATACTTACTTATGGGCTGAATGCGAGAATTGAACAGGTCAATGAATGCAGAGAGCTTAACGTAGGACATGACCTTTATTGTTTTTAAAAACCAAACGTGAAAACTGTCAAAGTACATTAACTATTATATGAAGAATGTAAAATCTTCTGTGAAGAATGTAAAATATGATCAACTTTAGATTTGTATCCTTGAGTAATACACTTTATGAAATAGATAATACTATTCACTTATTATAAACATTGGAAATATATTTACACAAACATACATTTTATTTTTCAAATTTATTTATTACATTTTAATTCCTACTAATTATCTTGCTGGTTTAGCACTTACAGCCTTAAAGGAGAAATAAAGCCTTAAATGACTGTCTCTATTTTCCCATGTCTTTCAGTAATGTATCCTGCATATGCAAAATGGGTGCAGTCACACAGAGACCTGCCCATCAAGCTCAATCAGTGGTGCAATGTGGTGGTAGGTATTCACTTCCTCTTATATTCTATTATTATTCATGTTCTTTAAAAAATATATATATATTGTTTTTATTTTCAAAGGATTGGGAGTATGGAACTATTTTTGAAGTATTTAAGATAAATTGTGATTTTTGATTACTTATTATATAAAATGGTAATAAAAATTGGAAAGTGACTGGGCATGGTGGCTCATGCTTATAATCCCAGCACTTTGGGAGGTTGAGCAGACAGATCACTTGAGTCCAGGATTTTGAGACCAGCCTAGGCAACATGGCAAAACCACATCTCTACTAAAAATTAGCCAGGTGTGTTGATGTGCACCTGTAGCCCAGCTACTTGGGAGGCTAAGGTAGGAGGATCATTTGAGCCTGGGAGGCAGAGGGTTTCAGTGAGCCATGATTGCACCACTGCACTCCAGCCTGAGGGACAGAGCAAGATCCTGTTTCCAAAAAAAAAAATTGAAAAGCTCTTTATAATGACTAAATTGTTTTCTTGCCTCTTCCAGCGTTGGGAGTTCAAGCACCCTCAGCCTTTCCTACGTACTCGTGAATTTCTTTGGCAGGAAGGGCACAGTGCTTTTGCTACCATGGAAGAGGCAGCGGAAGAGGTATAAAAAGTTATTTTCCATATTAACTATGTTCCATTTTTTTGGTTCAGGCTCTGCAATTTTGTTATTTAAAATGTATGTAACACCTGTTAAAAGCAAAATCAAATTAATTCAAATGTACATGGATTTAAGTAACTGCTCATTGGAATGTTATTAATAAGGGAAATAGGCTCTTAAATTTTTAGGTGAAAATACTTCTGGGCTTTAATGTGTATAAAAAGTTATTTTTCAGGAAATTTTCATTTTGATATTGTGTATCTTTCGTAACATTTATTTTCTCTTATATTCTAAACTTATATATACATTTTAAAAAGTTATTTGACTTCTTTTTACATTGCTTCGTTGAGTATCTTTCTTAATAAATTCACACTGGCTGCTTTAACCTTTTCATAAAAAGAAGTTTTTATTGTTCGAATTGCTTTTCCCACACAATTAGTCTTAAGTAGTGCAGTTTTATAGATCTTAATGAATAAATGTACCCTAAATTTGAACACATTTACATTTAAAATGTTACAGGTCTTGCAGATACTTGACTTATATGCTCAGGTATATGAAGAACTCCTGGCAATTCCTGTTGTAAGAGGAAGAAAGACGGAAAAGGAAAAATTTGCAGGAGGAGACTATACAACTACAGTAGAAGCATTTATATCTGCTAGTGGAAGAGCTATCCAGGTATCAAACTGCCACATAGGATTCATAAGTCACTGTAAGCACAGTCCATGGACAGATCCAATAATTTCTTCTGTCATCACGGAAGTAGACTCTTTTAAAAAATAAATGTTTAGTGTACTTTTGTATAATAATTTCAAGCAAATCTATCCCATTCCTCTGTCTCCATGGTTCGTTAAGTCATGATACATATCCTGAATTACTACTAAAATATGATTTCCTTTTTAACTGTTGTAGGTAAAATTTCTGCTATAAAAGGAGCCGCCCAGAGCAAAATACTTGTAAATAGTATTTTTTGACTAATCTTATCTCTTGTTATGGTAATTATGCTTATAATTAAAAACCTTATTTAATGTAAAAAAAGGGAGAAAAGACAAGTCTGGTGCCATTTTTAAAGCATGTGATCTTACAGTAATCATTTTCAAGGGTGTAATAGTTTATTAAAAATAAAGCTTATCTTTCTCTACTTTAGGGAGGAACATCACATCATTTAGGGCAGAATTTTTCCAAAATGTTTGAAATCGTTTTTGAAGATCCAAAGACACCAGGAGAGAAGCAATTTGCCTATCAAAACTCCTGGGGCCTGACGACTCGAACTATTGGTGTTATGACCATGGTTCATGGAGACAACATGGGTTTAGTATTACCACCCCGTGTAGCATGTGTTCAGGTAAGGAAAATATTCCTGTTTATCATTCATTTTATAAAATACAAGCCATATTTACTAAAGGAAATTCGAAAGGATGATTTTCTGAATATCATTCAGGCAGATTTCTCTGATAATAAAAACAATGTGGAATGCAATCTGGACCCTAGTGTTTTGTAACTGTGTGTATCATTTACATTATTTATTGTCTCTTACTCTTTTAATTTTTAAGCTACTTATATAAACATTTTTAGAAGTCATTTTTTAAAAACGGTTTATAATATGTTAAATGAGCTGGGCATGCAGGCTCACGCCTGTAATCCCAGCACTGTGGGAGGCCAAGGCAGGCAGATTGCTTGAGCCCAGGAGTTTGAGACTAAGCCTGGGCAACATGGCAAAATCCAGTCTACAAAATATTAGCCAGGTGTGGTGGCATGCACTGATAGTCCCAGCTACTTGGGAGGGAGGTTGGGGTAAAAAAAATAAATATATATGTGTGTGTGTGTGTGTGTGTGTAAAATAGATTAAATGAAATATAGTAGGTCAGCTGAAAATGCATTTAGATGGGTAAGTGATTTGCAAGTAATTAGTAGACATTATATATGGATTAGAAATCACACAGCTGATTTGTGTTAATAATAATAGCCACTAGTAGGTTTCGACTTCTGAGAGCTTCTGTATCTGTTTCTTTGCATAAATTTGGGGCATTGTGCTGAATTCTAGGTGGTGATTATTCCGTGTGGCATTACCAATGCACTTTCTGAAGAAGACAAAGAAGCGTTGATTGCAAAATGCAATGATTATCGAAGGCGGTTACTCAATGTTAACATCCGCGTTAGAGCTGATTTACGAGATAATTATTCTCCAGGTTGGAAATTCAATCACTGGGAGCTCAAGGTAAATTCCTCAGTTGTATCTTTTACCCTCAACATCTGCAATTTGAGTTTAGATTTTCCTTTGCATGTTTTTATAAAACTTGAAGTTTCTCATTACTTTCCTCTATTTTGATAGTGGGGGCTTTTTTTCTTCTTCACTTAAACTGTTGAGCACTGACACAGTTCATAGCTTTGTAATAGTTATACCTAAATTTAAAATAGTTTTGGTGGAAGCTTATTTTTATGCTGTTGGAATAAAAATGATCTTGAGCCCTTGTTTATGATTTCCCTCACGTAGCTGGTATACTAAAATGTTTATGCCAGGAGTTCATACAATAAATAAGTTATTTACATAGACCACCAGAATAACGGAGCATGGACATCACTTAGCTGTCTTTGTTATAGCTAATAGTGAAACATCTGAGATTAATTTTGTTCTTGAGTTTTCACACCAAGTGTTTCATACCAGTTTGTTGATTTTTATTTTATTAAAGCCAGTCTACATTCTGCTTTATTGTTTGTAATATAACTTTCATTTATTGCACATTGTCATTAATAGATTGTCTGTGCCCTTAATTTTGTTTTATAAACTTCTGGGATTTAACAATTTTTCTTACGCTGAAAGAGGGAATCTTACTGGATCTAGAAATTAGGAATCAAGACTGTGTAAACTGATATTATAGGCGATGGGATGAGAGAATGTATTGAGATTGCAGCTGCAAGCTTTCAAACTATGGAAGCTCAGCAATATTGGGATTATTAAGTATTAGGGTTCCTAAAGTTGCTAATATTTATCATCTTGTTTGTTTCAAATGGCCCCTGAGGTAAATTTCCTTTGCCAAGGAATGGTAATTATATTGATAATTGCTTCTCTTTTATGTAATATACCAGCTTCTCTACATGCTCTTCTAAACATGAATTTTTATTCCATGTCATTTCCTTTTTAATTGCACTCTTTTTTGCTTACTTATAAATAGGTATTGTGTGATGCCAGTAGCAGTTTCTCTAAAGTAATTTCTACTTAACCTGGGCTATAAAATGTTAAAGGAGAAATTTATTGCTGGGTACTAGCGGGATTAAAAAGAAAAAAACCATCCACATTCATTCCTGAATTCTTCTTTGTACCCTTTCCTCTTTTATTCATTTCTCATCCTTAAACTGACTTGGCTTTGTCTTTGTCACTCTTCTTTTAGTACCCTAGTGAGCCTACACTATGTTGGGGAGGTATGCTTAGTATGAGTTGGGTCTGCTACAGCTTCATTGTCTGTATTCCTCAGGAAAGAAAATAAAGCACCTAAGTTCTAAACTTGATGCCTCAAGTTAAAGAACATTGAGAAAGAGAGTTCACTATCTAGTGGAAGATATTAGTGGAAGGTATTAGATTAATGCCATTTTAGTTCCATTTAGTCAAATAATTTCTAAGAAAAAATATTTTAGGAGCTCTGGATTTGTATTTCTTTGACAGCGATTGACCAAAGTGTGTGAGCGATGTATACGCACATTTTGAAACTTATTCAGATTAGTAAATGAGCTGTAATATGGTTTGATTGTGAGGCCAGAACCCAGCAACTCCTGTAATTCTTTGGTACCCCTTCCTATAATATGAAAATCTAAAGGGGAAAATAATCTGAGTAAATTAACTACTTTTCTTTTCACTATGTGGAGTAAGATAATTTTGTGTTGCTGTTGAAGCAAAACACACATCTTTTACAGTTAAATTTGTAACTAGTTTTAGAAGAAAACTATCAACAAAATATTTGCCTCCTCCATGATTTGGCTTCAGATTACCTTTCCAACTTTCGCTTTTCATTATCCCCTTTCATATGCCCTTTTCTCTCTTCACAGACAGCCTGTTTTTTCCACCTCTATGTCTTTGCTTGTGCTATTTCTTCTACCTGGGTTGTAAATTTTTTTTTATCATGCAACAGTCACAAACTTACAATAAAGCAAGTCCAATACAAATAATTAATTTTTCCTGCTTGAATTACTTGAAAATAAGATGCTAACCTGATGCTCTGTCACCCTACAAATATACTCTCCTACATAATCACAGCACAACCAACATAGTACAACCAACATATTCTCCTACATAATACAACACAAGTCGGTATAGTAATGTTCATACATTACTATAGTCTAATTCTAGACCCTCATTCAGCTTTCAGGAGCTGTCTGACTAGTGTTTCTTTATAGCAGAAGGACCTAGTTCAGAACTATGTGTTGTATGTAGTTATTATGTATCTTTAGTCTCTTTCAGTCTGCAATCATTTCTCAGGTTTTCGTTGATTATCGTGATCTTGACACAACACATTTCTTATTAGCCTTTCTATTAGCTAATTCATATTTTATGGATCCATGGTTTCTAGTATTAAGCACTGGGTTACAGAATCTGCTACTAATGTTATTTGTTTTGATGCTCAAAGTGTCTCCGGTTTGACCATTATGATCCCTTAAAGCTGGCTTTTGTGTCCTTTTGACATTCTCCATCATTCTTTAAGAACTTCCTTGCTGCTTGGCACAAGATGTTGTAGGCTTATCTTGTACTTTTTCTACCCTGGCCCAGGAATTTGCCATATCTCTAAGAAGCTCTGGTTCTTTTGAGTGGAGAATGGTGTTTAGTGCTGGGTATGCTCATTGCTTTTGAGCTATCACTTCTCCCAGGCCTTCTCAGTAGATGGAGCTACTGAATATGTATATATATGTAGATGTCCATACACACATACAGATACATGTACACTTTTACCACCGTATTTCCATGTCTATTTATATATGTTGAAAACCAAGAGTTTATATCTATACTTTAAATTCCAATAAAAAAACCACAGGGTGAACCCGGTGCGGTGGCGCATGCCGATAATCCCAGCACCTTGGGAGGCTGAGGCAGGTGGATCACCTGAGGTCAGGATTTTGCCACCAGCCTGTCCAACATGGTGAAACCCCGTCTCTACTAAAAATACAAAAATTAGCTGGGCTTGGTTGCGGCTATCTGTAGTCCCAGCTACTCAGGAGGCTGAGGCAGGAGAATCGCTTGTACCTGGAAGGCGGAGGTTGCAGTGAGCCCAGATTGCACCATTGCACTCCTGCCTGGGCGACAAGAGTGAAGCTCCGTCTCAGGAAAAACAACAACAACAGCAGCAACAAAAACCACCACAGGATGCATTCTAGTTTTTCTCCATTTTGTGCTCGTAATTCCCTTTTCTGACAATGAAAAACCTAGCTCTAATTATCCTTTTTTTTTTTTTTTTTTTTGAGACGGAGTCTCGTTCTGTCCCCCAGGCTGGAGTGCAGTGGCCAGATCTCAGCTCACTGCAAGCTCCGCCTCCCGGGTTCACGCCATTCTCCTGCCCAGCCTCCCGAGTAGCTGGGACTACAGGCGCCCGCCACCTCGCCTGGCTAGTTTTTTGTATTTTTTAGTAGAGACGGGGTTTCACCGTGTTAGCCAGGATGGTCTCGATCTCCTGACTTCGTGATCCGCCCGTCTCGGCCTCCCAAAGTGCTGGGATTACAGGCTTGAGCCACCGCGCCCGGCCTTCTAATTATCCTTAGTACATGAATTTATTAGATTAGTCACCCTGTATGCCACCAATCTCTCATTGCCATTGCCACCCACTCCTCTGTATGAATGTGCTCCTTATCCTTCATGTGCTCTGTCACTCTATACAAGGTTGTTCTCATGCGCAGATGCCCTCTCGCCTGACTCAGGCTCAGACACCCTGCTGTGGGCTACCAATGGCTCTCTCCTTTTTCGGTGTAGGGTCCAGTCCTATTGCATTTTGCTGTCATGTCCTTTTAGTTTTCTTTAATCAGAAGTAGTTCCTCAGACTTTCATTGTCATTTATGACATAGGCATTTTTGTAACTATAGGTCACTTATTTTATAGAATGTTCTTTAATTATGATGAATAATTTCCTTATTAATTTTTATCTTCTCCAGTAACTTTTCTTCTCTTCCAGCTGAGGAATATTCTCTCACTGCTGACTTTCTTATTAGTTTTTGTTGTTTATATGTGTGCCTTATTTACCCTACAAAGCATGAAGCTTCTTGAGGACAAGATGTATTTCTTATTCATCTTTTAAATCTCATTGCACTTAGCACTGTATCTTACAAATGCATGTAATACATCCAGTATAATATATTGGATAAATAAACTAAAGCAATAAAATAACGTCATATTTAGCATACAACAGTTTGTTCCATTGTGTGTGTGTGTGTGTTTTTTTTTTTTTTTAAATCTCATTTTGTAAAATAAGTCTTCCCTCGGGGTAAATAAGGACTTCTAGAGTAATATTTAAAATTTTTCCTATAGCATTTTTTGGGTGTACCACCCGGCATCTAAATTGTATATGGAAGCACCTAACTTAGGAAAATCCCATTAATTTTAGAGGATTATTCATTCAAAAAAAATTATTTAAAATCTACTATTTATCAAATAAGGTTCTGGGCCTGAAAAATGTGGTGTTTCCCTAATCCTTTAAGGATTTTAATCCCCTTACAGGATACACATTCACAAGATTGAACATTCCCAAGTCTTAAACTTGCATACAGTCCATGCTTAAGTTGCTTTGGAAAAACCAAAGAGTATAGGGGAGTGGTTCTTAAACTGGAGTCCTAGGACCAGCAGTGTCAGCATCACTTGGAAACTTGTTAGAAATATAAACTCTTGGCCAAGTACAGTGGCTCACATCTATAATCCCAGCAATTTGGGAGGCTGAGGCGGGCAGATCATTTGAGGTCAGGTGTTCAACACCAGCCTGGTCAACATGGTGAAGCCTCGTGTCTACTAAAAATACAAAAATTAGCCAGGCATAGTGGTAGGTGCCTGTAATCCCAGCTACTCAGGAGGCTGAGGCATGAGAATCAATTGATCTTGGGAGGCAGAGGTTATAGTGAGCCAAGATCATGCCACTGCACTCTAGTCAACAGAGTGAGACTCTGTCTTCAAACAAACAAAAAAACAAATTCTCAGGTCCCGTCCCCAACCTACTCTAATAAAAGACTCTGGAGGCGGGACCCTGAAATCTGGGCATTAACAATCCTTCCAGGTGATCATAATGCATGCTAAAGATAGAGTATCCAGAATGAGGACTTTTCAACCAGAGAATACCACCGTGTCAGGAATGAGTCAAAAATGTGTCATGGTACTGATCCCCTCAGTGGCTTGTAGCCTCAAAAAGTCTTTGTTTAACCCCATTCCTGTGCAAATAAATTTTCTGGATGCTATTTTGTAAAAGTTGGGAATGCTGATCTAGAAACTACTCTCTCTGTTTCTCCATGAAGAACTTCCTTAGCTCAGAACCACTAGGGCAGTAGATTTTTTGTGTTAGGTTTATACCTTCTTACTAGAGTAGGTTTTTATAGTATCTCAGCAGTATTACCTGTTTTTTTGTGTTTTTTTTTTCTTGTTTTTTTGGCTTTGCCTTTGTTTTTTGGGTTTTTTATAATTTGTTGTAGATAGGCCATGAATTACATCTGTATATTCAACTGGAGACATTCATATATCATTTTAACTGCCTTTTTTTATCTTATAGGGAGTTCCCATTAGACTTGAAGTTGGGCCACGTGATATGAAGAGCTGTCAGTTTGTAGCTGTCAGACGAGATACTGGAGAAAAGCTGACAGTTGCTGAAAATGAGGCAGAGACTAAACTCCAAGCTATTTTGGAAGACATCCATGTCACCCTTTTCACAAGGTAGTTTCTTAAAATTGCTTATGTCTCTCTCTCCAAATCTTCCACCACCTTTGAGATCTTTACCAAGGAATTTCTGGGGTTGTCCCAGTTGGAAGCATTTGTTCTCTCTCTCTGAACCCTCATACTACTTAATTCACCACTCTCTGGGTTTTTTACTTGTATTATGGTTATTTTTCTAAGTGCCATCTGCTTCCTACTAGGTTTGCAACAATGAAGTTTCTGTCCCCCGGACTAATTTGGGTTAATTTAGATCTAGGCTTTTATGAGATATAAATTCAAGGGCTTCAGATATTGACTGTCATCTGCTGGGTACACATTCGCAGCACCTGGGAAGCTTTAGTAACTACCAGTGCCTTCCTAGAGATACTAATTTAATTGGACTGGAGAGGACCTGGAAACTATACTTTTAAAAGCTCCCCCAGGGGATTATAATATAGCCAAGGCTGAGAACCTCCTGACTAGGATTGGGAATGAGGGATAGAGGAAGGCCTTAGGGCCACCCTCACCTATGGAGAGAGTCTTTTAGAATCACAGATCTCAAGGCAATCAAGGCAGAGGCACCAGAAGAGAGGGTAATGCCTGCATCTTATATGAGGGCACTTATATATTGATGTAAGATATATATATATATATCTTTTATATATATTTCCTCTGAATCTGGAAATATTTAAGACCAGGGAGGTTTAAAAAAT
Source organism: Macaca fascicularis (assembly GCF_037993035.2). Taxonomy (NCBI): domain Eukaryota; kingdom Metazoa; phylum Chordata; class Mammalia; order Primates; family Cercopithecidae; genus Macaca; species Macaca fascicularis. Next base: position 77,843,266 of record NC_088375.1, on the reverse strand, counting down.
AACACAGACTCCCATAGGTAATGTGTTAATGCCAGGAAAAGAATGTCGGTCATTAGAGATTTAACAGCAGTAACAAAAGTTATGATCACCTGTTGTGTGCTTAACAAATTTCCCATGCATTTAAGGCTCACAATAGTGCAATGATAAGGTAACTCTGATATACTGATGGTCACTGTGAGTGACAGACTTGAGATTAAAATTGAGTCCTTCTGACTTCCAGGTTATCTTTTCATTAAATTATGCTTATGTGTTTCATAAAACTTCGTCATATTTGTGAGAACAATTATGTATTGTTTTCTAATTTTGTTTGGTAGGGCTTCTGAAGACCTTAAGACTCATATGGTTGTGGCTAATACAATGGAAGACTTTCAGAAGATACTAGATTCTGGAAAGGTCAGAGACTTCTGAAATAAAAATATTTCAGTAAATTGTAGTTTAAGACTCATTGAATTTATGCATGGTATTAATACCTTTAAAGCCAATCACATAAAAAGATAGTACATTACTCAACATTTATATATATGTATAAATATATAATCTATATAGTCTTTGTTTTATACTTATATGTCATATATAAATATAGTGTGTGTGTGTGTGTATATATATATATATAGTCTTTGTTTTCTACTGGCTTTTCTAAAGCATTACAACATTATACCATTTTGGGGTAATACTCGTGAACGGATTATGTAAGTTTTTTCCCCATGTTTGATATGCTACTTTCTAAAGAACATTGATTCTGTATGTCTCCTTATTTCTTCATTATTGAAAATCTCAGTTTCTTGTAAGTTCCTAAAGTAACCATTGTTCTAGCTTTAGAGCTGTCATATGCGGCTGCCTAAAGCAAGATGAAAAGTCAGTTTCTTTCCATTCCCTGAGTGTACATACTCAGCTCTCAATTGATTGAACTTTCTGAATAATGAGAAGAAAAGTGTTGCTTATTCTAAGCCTGTTTTTCATAATGAGGGGCTCTCTGGCTCCTTAGAACTCCATAGACTTTCCTAATTAGGTAGTTAATGGCTCTTTAAGATTTAATTGGCTTTATATATTGGGTATGTGCAGTTGTTTCGAGCTGAAACTTTAAATTTTCATAAAGAAGAATTTCAGTTTTGCAAAGTTATTTAATTATTGGAATGAATCACTTATGGTCTTTAGTATTCTGGTATACATGTTTCAATACAACCAATCCTGTGTCCTCAGGTTACAAGTGAGAAAACCATGGGCCAGTGTCTAAATGAATACCCCAAACTCTACAGAATTTAGATCCCTCTTCTGACTAGGTTTAAAGCATTTTTCTCTGTATCTTTTTTTATGTTTTAAATCCATGCTGAGAAGGAGCATGAATTTATGTAAAGCTTTAATTTTTATGGTCATAACGTATTAATATGTCTCTTATTTCTTAAACTGGGAAAATTAATCTCTGGCTTTCATTTTACTATTCTGTAAAATGAGTACAAAATAGATATCGAAATCCTCTTTAGATCTATAATTCTTCAGTATTTAGCCTTCTATCCTTATTGGGTTATTGCTTTTGTAATTTTTTCACCTTTCTGGGTTCTGTAATTTTTCACTTGACTCAAACTTCCTTTTTTTTTTTTTTTGCTATGGGGTCTTGCTTTGTTGCCCAGACTGGAGTACAGTGGTGTAAGATCTTGGCTCACTGCAACCTCCATCTCCCAAGCTCAAGCGATTTCCTGCCTCAACCTTCTGCATGACTGGGATTTCAGGCGCCTGCCACGACACCCAGCTAATTTTTGTATTTTTAGTAGAGATGGGGTTTTGCCATTTTGGTCAGGCTGGTCTTGAACTCCGACCTCAAGTGACCCATCTGCCTTGGCCTCCCAAAGTGCTGGGATTACAGGCGTGAGCCACCGCGCCTGGCCTCAAACTTCCTACTTTTAATAGAAGGCTAGACAGTGGGTAGCCATCCGTAGCACTGTGTTTTTTCTTTCACTCTAATTTATGATTTTTTTGTTCTATTATTGAATTTAAAATTTTCCTTTATTGTAGAAATACTGTAGTCATGTTTGAGCAGTCTATTAAAGACATTGCATAAGAGTTAATAAATCAGTAGAGTAACTATCAGTTAAAACATGGCTTTCAAAGAAATGAATGCCAGCAGGTATTGCTGGAATCATGTCTTTTATTCTAATATTGGATAAATTACTGTAGAGATTTCAATAACTATTCTGAAGTAGAAGCTGTGGTATTTTAGCTCTATGTCCAAAGAACACAGGACCAGAAAACAAATTTTTGTTTCTTTTATTCAGTAGGCAGTTCCATCCCCCTTTTCACCTTATGTTGGTCAGCTTAGTAGATGTATTGATTGACCATCAAGCAGCCTTTGAGGTTGTTGTAAATAAAATTGTATCTGCTAGGAGGGGAGAAGGAAGAAGAGATCTTTGGAACTTAAATGTAGGGGAAAGTTTGGATCTTTCTACTTTTCTTTATTGGTATAAATGAAAAATTATATCTGATTTTACTAGGACTTGATTTTAGTACATTTTGCCAAGGGAGAATCTTAATTCAATGAAAAATAAATGCTATGTGTATATAATATTTATTGTTTACTACTGCCATCCCTTACTAATCTCTTGTATTTGTGATTTTTGAGTATTGCCATTTCTTGTTATTGACATTTTCTAAGGAATTTGAGATATTACATGTTACAAAAGATTGTGTCTTTTTTATTCTTTTTTATTAATCCGTTTTTTTTTTGAGACGAGGTCTCATTATGTTGGCTGGGCTGGACTCCCAACTCCTGAGCTGCAGTGATTCTCTCATGTTAGTCTCTGGAGTAGCTAGGACTACAGTCATGCACCATCACACTGACTATGTCTGTGTTTCTTTGTTATGTTTTTGTTTTGAGACGGAGTCTCGCTGTGTCACCCAGGCTGCCAGGCTGGAGTGCAGTGGCATGATCTCGGCTCACTGCAACCTCCGCCTCCTAGGTTCAAGCGATTCTCCTGCCTCAGCCTCCCAAGCAGCTGGGACTACAGGCACGTGCCACCACGCCCAGCTAATTTTTGTATTTTTAGTAGAGACAGGGTTTCACCATATTGGCCAGGCTGGTCTCGAACTCCTGACCTCAGGCAATCCACCCACCTCGGCCTCCCAAAGTGCTGGGATTATAGGCGTGAGCCACTGCACCAGGCCTTGTTTGGTCTTTTTAAAAAGCCAGGCACTGTGTGGTGCCTACCTGAAAATTTACCACCTCTTTATTGTGTTAACCCAGATTACCAAAAAGACAGTTCATCAACTTTGGGAATTAGGCTAATACATTTTACTGAAGGAGCATAAGTTACCTAGATAATGAACGCTTCATCACCCTGCATTAATGTTCACCTAATGAATTACTTGTTTTTCTGTAATTTCCTAGTCCCTATTTACTTCTAAGAGATGTCTTTTGAAACATGTTAAACGAAATCCCAAGTGCAAGGAAGGGTTTGCAGGAGGAACTCGAGTATGGACTATGTGGCTGGGAATAGTTGATGAGAAGCTGCTGAGGAAGCTGGAAGCATGTTGCTGTTACTGCTGATGTCTCTTGGGTCTCCATTTTCATAGGTCTCTAGGTTTTCAGCTGCTTCACACTGTATTTCTAATATGTGGAGATATTCACAACTTTGCTATTCCCCTCATTAACGCTCCAGGAATATTTTGTAGGGCTACTACATAATTGTCATTGCAGATAAACCTCATTTTGAAGTAGACATGCTTTAAAAATTAGCATTCACAACTAGGAGAAATTTTAATATTTGTTGGCCAGATCCAGTGGCTCACGCCTGTAATCCCAGCACTTTGGGAGGCCGAGGCAGGCAGACTGCTTGAGGCCAGGAGTTTGAGACCAACCTGGCCAGCATGGAGAAGCCCCATCTCTACTAAAATTACAAAAATTAGCTGGGCATGGTGGCACATGCCTGTAATTCCAGATACGCTGGGAGGCTGGGGCACGAGAATTGCTTGAACTCAAGAGGCAGAGGTTGCAATGAGCCAAGATTGTGCCACTGTACTCCATCCTGGGTGACAGAGTGAGACTGTGTCTCAAAAAAAATTTTTGTTTTAATACTTGTCTAGTGTAACATCCACATTTTATTTAAAGAAAACCCAGAGCTAGAGATTTTCAAACACGTAGTGACTTTAAAAATTAAAATCCCAAGTATCTTGATTCGGCCTTTGTTTTACGTAGTCTAAGAAAGAAAAATTAAAAGGTTTTTTTTTTTTTTCCCTTACACAAAATTATTTTTGGACTTTAAAAATGATCCACTTACCTTTATAACATGTTAGGAACATTGTGGCATAAAGTGAAGTTTGCCTGATTGTTAATTGTTATTGTTAACAACACGTTAAAAATCAGTTTGCTATTTTTGATGTTCCTTTTATCCTCCTCATAACCATTTAGATAGGTGGAGCAGGTGTAGTCCAGGTTTGAAATGAGGGAGATATAACTGGAGTTCAAGTTCTTTTGAGCCACTGTGTTGTAGCCCAGTTTATGGGGAGATTTGAGGGTACTGCAAAGATGTCTTTGTTGTGTCTTGTTGTGCTGTGAGCGTGGCTTTTGGAGAGTGGAAAAACATTTTTTCCTCTCTTTTATAACTGAGCAAAGTTCCTCGCAGGTTTGCAGAGGTATCATGGCCTGAAAAAAGACTGGGAGACCTATCCTTTTTGCTTGCAAGTTTAATATAGAACTCAAATGTTCCTTCTACAGAATAGAATTGAAGGAGTTATAAATACTGAATACTTCTCCTTTTCATAATTAGATTGTTCAGATTCCATTCTGTGGGGAAATTGACTGTGAGGACTGGATCAAAAAGACCACTGCCAGGTAAACCTAATTAACTGGTAAAACTTTATTGCAATGGAAAGGAATAGCAATGTGCACCATAAATGAATGGAATTCTTATTTGTTGTTAATTTCAGGGATCAAGATCTTGAACCTGGTGCTCCATCCATGGGAGCTAAAAGCCTTTGCATCCCCTTCAAACCACTCTGTGAACTGCAGCCTGGAGCCAAATGTGTCTGTGGCAAGAACCCTGCCAAGTTCTACACCTTATTTGGTCGCAGCTACTGAGGGATGAACAAAACCCCCCTCTTCAACTCCCCTCACTTTTTAAAACATTGAAATTAGTATCTTCTCAGATACAGACCGTTTTATGATTTTTTTAAAAAGTAAAAGTTCTAAAATGAAGTCACACGAGACAATTATTCTTATGCCTAAGTTAACAGTGGATAAAATACTTTTCGGTAAACAACCCCAGTAATAAATATCATGAACTAATATGGTTTTTGTATTCATTTGTTTCTGCAATGCCTGCATTATGTACTACGAAGAAATTTCTACAAAGGGATGAAGACAATTGAAAGCCAGATATCTGTTGTTGATCTAAGCACTCCCAACACGTCTCAGACCCTGAACCGCCGGTTACACCCTACGTTGATAGGTCTTGAAGCACTTTCTTTCCATAGCTCCTAATACAGAATCTGAAATTGCCCTGAATCTTTCTGTTTAAAAAACAAAGCAAACCCACAAATGGAAAAAGCAACAATAAGAAAGATTTCCCTTGAACTTCTCTCTTTCTCTAGTTACTATCAGGTCTTTGAAGTAAGGGTTACAGTTTCTGTCTGAAAGAGTGATAAACCCTCCTCCCTTCTATGTTTTACTTTCTACTTTTCCTCACCCTTCTGCCCCCACCGTAGCACTGTTTTCACTGAAATCATGAAGGATACTCCTGAGCATAGCTCATGTTGACTTCTTAGTTTCATGTCTTACCATATCACTCTGTTGCATTTGATACTTTTTTTTTTTCTTTTAATTATTCCTATGACCTGCCCTCCTACATCTCTGACCCTTTTTAGTTCCAAGTTTTTCACTGACTTTTCTTCCTTGGTATGCCTCTTCCACATTGGTTTACTAAACTTCCATATTTGGCTGTCTTCTCGTACCTAATCAGCCTCATCTAATCCCACAGTTCCAAATAGCATTAATAGACTAATGACTCCAATATTTTTATCTGTAGGTCTGAGTTCTAGACCTATTCCAACTGCATACTGAATTCTCTTGAGTGTCCCATCAGCCATTCAGGTCAACATGTCCCAAAAACCTCATTTCACCCTTTACCCCCAGACCCCCTCCTACAGTATTTCCTGCCTGGAAGATTAGCATTGCCAAAATGTTCCTCATAACCCAAACCAGAAACCTGGGATCCCCCCTGGGCAGTCCCTCCAACACCATCATCCATACTCACTCGGCCAGCAGAACATGTTATTATCTCTCATTCTTCCTGAGTCTTCCCTTCCAAAAACCTGTGGATTGCCTGCAGGCCTTGGTACCTCTTGTGCTGATTACTGCAATGGACTCCAGTCTCATCACAAGTCCACTCCAAATTTTCACAGTGGTGTTTTTCTTTTTCCTAACAGTTTATTAAGAATTTTTTCTTCCCCTTAACACCCCTTTGTGGTTCACCATCACTTAAAAGATTAAACTAGCCCATCTAGTTTCCTTTTCAATCCAGCAAAGTCCTTTGCAGCCTAACAATTTGGGGTTTCCTGTAAACAACGTACTATTTCCTGCCTGTGCCCTTTGCTGGGAAAATGCCTTTCCTCCCCCATTTCTAGTCCAGTTGGTCAATCTTTTACCAATATTTCCAGTCCACTTGGTAAATCTCTTCCAATATGCTTTTACACTTGGTAGTGATAAATACACAGTATAGGAAAATGCATCAGAAAGGACTTGCATTTTGAGCTGTGCTTTGAAGGATGAGTACAATTTCAATAGGTAGAGGAAGGAGGAAGGACATTCCAGGTAGAGGGAACAAGAGATGCAAAAGAACAAAAGTACAAACTGTATAAGAACATAAGAACTGTTCTTAATATTGGTAGGAAATTGTCAGTTGAAAGCAAACTAAATAGCATGCTTTCAAGACTCATGTCTTGAGTATGTATATTCATATACCTAAGTTAGTGAAATTGATTTCAGTTGACTGAAATATATATAGTCACATTTTTGTACTCAGAATCATAATTTTGTATTCCTTTATGGCAGTTCAGAATGCTTTGCCTTCTTAGTGTCTACGTAAACTGCCTAAGTTCATTTATAAAATGGAGAAAAGTCTAACAGCTATCTCAGTTACTCTGCCTCATAGAGGAAGGCAGTTAATGCCCAGCACAGAATAAATAGCTGTTGGTTATGACCATTATGTAGGGTCAACTGGAAGTTGCTTCTAATATATAATTCTAGTTGTAGTAGTTACTTTAGCTGCTAATTGTTTTTCTGCAAACCAACATAAATGCTTTTAGGGGACAAGGCTTTTTTGTTTTAACCAGTCCATGATAAAAGCCTGAAAAGTATATTAGAGATTATTCACATTTTTCCCTGTAGCCACTGGCCATTTTGGAGGAGGTGGCCATCTCTGGTGCAAAGAAATCCTTAGTATTACGTTTTGCAACTTCAGATGAGTAGCACTAACCACAGAAAAGCTTGAAGTTTGCTGCTTTAAAGGAAGTCACTATTTAAAGAAACTCTACATTAAGTACTTTTGTTAAGCAGGGAATCCTTTACCCAAAATGTACCTCTGGCAAATTGGCTTTTTTTCATAAGTTGAGGTTCAGCTAAAATATCAAAATATTTTCTTGGATGTCTGTGCTTTTCAAAAGAGTGCATGAACCTGAATGAAATGAACACAATTTTATTTGCAAGTGACAGCTGTAAACTAGATGTATGACTGATAGTTTGTGATTATATGCCTTGTGTTCCTTGCAGCAAAAAGAAAGCAGGTCAAGGCATATTTACTACTGACTCCATTCACTGGGGCTAGTGTACTACATTACATCTTAGCAATTTCTAGTTCATCCATGAGAGTGTGTTTAATACAGTTTTTCATTATGCCAGTAAATCACATGAATCCTTAATGAGAATTGGACAATAATGGTTGGCTTGCCAGTGAAGAGGATTTAAGTCTTGAGAATAGCAGCATCAGAACATTCATAAAGCAAGCAAGGAGGAAGGCATTTTGAATGGAGAGTGGACAGATTACCCTATTTACATCTGACTCTAGTTATTAGTTATCTGCCATATAACCGTGGTGTTCAGGGGTTGCCAGTACCGTCAAAAAGTTGGGGGAAGTAGCTACCACTACCCTGTTATTTTCAAACATAACTTTGGTCCTTTGCTTCTCACTTTTACTATGTCTAGAAAGTGCTAGCCATTTAACAAATTTGAGTGCCTGCTCTGTGCACAGTGCCAGAGGACACAGTGGTGAGTAAAGTGGCTGTATCTCCTTGCAGTAGTTCTGTGTGAGATGCCAAATTAGGCAGTCACTCGGTGGAAAGTGAGATGGGGCACTGAATTGGGCTAAGTGTTGTCAGTAAGAGGCCATAGTCTGGGTGACCCTGACTAAGAGGGTCTTATTATCTAATCATGAGATTATCCCCGTCACCGGTGGCAACATGCCGAGAACTTTGTAGTTGAGGTAATGCCTGGAAAATTACTCTGCCACACCGTCAGGCTTAAAATAACAGGTAGAACCATATTCATCTTGTGGTCAGTAGGCAATTTTAAACCAATGTCTTTGTTCAATTTTACTGGAAAATGTATGAGTTTGGAACATCAATAGTACTGAAATGATATAAATATTTTATTAATATTTAAAAAGCATCATGTAATAAGGATATTTCAAAATATATTTGAAGTATGTCACCAAAACCAAATTTTGTGATGAAATACCTGTTGATGAGGAGATTGAGGGATACAGGAACTGGTGATGATGATAATATCAGTATTACTTTATATGTGGGTAAATATGTAATTGTACCATATTTCCCTGATTCATTCTCTCACTCTTCTAGACAATTATTTCATACCTTTCTCTCCTCAAATACAAATGCTTCCTTTTTCTGACTTTCAGTTGATCATCTTGAATTCTTTCACTGAGATGACAGAGGCAATAAGGATAGAACATCTGGGACCTCCCACCACATCTACCTACCTACTCATGTCTATACATTTCACTTTCTCTGCTGTTTCAGGTGAACTGTCTGTTCTCAGAATGGATGCCAGCCCCTCTACGTGTGCACTAAATCTCATCCCCTCTTGCTTCTCAGTCGTGGCACATCAGCATTTCTCCCCTATATATCATCAGGTTTTCTTTCTCTCCTGGTTCTTTCCATCAGCTTACAAACATGCTGTTATTTTTCCCAGCCTAAAAATACCCTTTCTTGTCTCCACATCCCTTTTAGTGTAGAGCAAAACTCATTGAAAGGATTATCTGTACTTGCCAGCTCCAATTTCTCTTCTCCATTCTCTTGAGCCCCCGTCTCATTTACCCTCAGCACTCCCCTGAAACCACTCTTGTGAAGATCACCCATGGCCTCCATAATGTGCAATCCCATTGGCATTTCCAGCCCTCATTTTGTTTTTGCCCTCTCAGCACTTGACTCGGCTGATTCTCCCTCCTCTTTGAAACACATTCTTCCTTGGCCTTCAAAACACTATACTCTCCTATTTTTTCTTTTCTCTCTCTAGTCCTTCCTTCTCACCTCTTCATACTTTCTTCTCTTCACGTTTTCTTGGTGGCCTCATCCAGTCTTGTGGCTTTTAATATTATCAATTATCAACTCCCGAGTTCACCCTCCCCTGAACTGCAGGCTTGTTCAACTCCCAACTAGCATTTCAACTTGGATATCTAATAAATACCCCAAACTTAACATCATTTCCACCCCTCACTCCATGCTGCTCCTGCAACAGTCAACTTCATCTTATCTTCATCTCAGTTGCAACATCACTCTTCCAGGTCAAAACCCTAGTGCCATCTTTGTTGTTGTTGTTTTGGAGACAGAGTCTTACTCTGTTGCCGCCAGGCTGGAGTGCAGTGGTGTGATCTCGGCTCACTGCAACCTCCATATTCCGAATTCAACCAATTCTTGTGCCTCAGCCTCCCGAGTAGCTGGGACTACAGAGGTACAACCATGCCCGGCTAATTTTTCCATTTTTTGTAGAGATAGGGGTTTCACCATGATGCCCAGGCTGGTCTCAAACTCCTGGGCTCAAGCTATCCAACCACCTTGACCTCCCAAAGTGCTGGGATTACAGGCATGAGCCACTGTGCCCAGCCCCTAGTGCCGTCTTGACTATTGCCTCTCTCATACCTTACGTTTAATTACTCAGCACATGCTGTTGACTCTAACTTCAAAATCTCCTGGATACCAGCCAGCTTCATGTGTGTGTGACCTGAGCAGTTGCACCAGGCTCTGTGTCTGGTTTAGTGCTCTGCTGTTGCTGTCTTGAAATTATTAATAATTAAAAAAAATTGGAGTATGGTAAAATACATATGACACAACATTTACTGTCATAACCATTTTTAAGTGTATAGTTCAGTAGTGTTAAGTATATCCACAAAGTTGTACAACCAGTCTCATCTTTTTTTATCCTTGCAAAACCGAAACTCTGTACCCATTAAACAACTGCCCCGTGTCAGCTTCCCTTCAGCCCCTGGCAACCATCATTCTCCCTTCCATTTTTGTGAATTTGGACTTGACTGTAGATACCTCATACAAGTGGACTCACACAATATTTGTCTTTTTGTGGCTCGTTTATTTTACCTAGCAAATGTCCTCAAGGTTTATCTATGTTTTAGCATGTATTGGAATTCTTCCTTTTAAGGTGGAATAATATGTCCTTGTATGTATATGACCTCGTTAAAAAAATTCTTTCATCTGTTGATGGACACTTGGATTGCTTCTGCTTTTTGCTATTGTGAGTGATGCTATGAACATGGGGTACACATACGTCTTCAGGGCCCTGCTGTCAAATCTTTTCAAGTTTTTATACTCAGAAGTGGAATTGCTGAATCATATGACAATTCTATTTTTAAGTTTTAGGGAACTGCTATATTGTTTTCCATAGTGGTTGCACCATTTTATTTATTTATTTATTTATTTATTTATTTATTTATTTATTTATTTATTTTAAGAGAAACCACTCAGACTTCATCCTCTCCCTCTTACTCTCTCAGAGGAAGAGAGGAACAATCATCAATGGCAAATAGCAGTTGCAGTGAAGCAACGCCAAGAGCCAACTTCACGCTCAGGAGAGAATACTGAACCTCCTCCTTGTGGATTCTGGGGCTGCGCCATTTAAAAACTCTTCTTCTTCCTTTTTTGGGGGCGGGGGCAGGCGGATAAAGTCTTTCTCTGTTACCCAGGCTGGAGTTTAGTGGCACAATCATAGCTCACTGCAGCCTCAAACTTTTGGGCTCAAGCAATCCTCCCCCCTACTTGTCTGCTAAGTAACTGGGACAACAGGGAGCATGCCACCATGCCTGGCTAATTAATTTTTTTTTTTTTTTTTTTGTAGATGCAGACCCTTGCTATGTTGCCCAGACTGATCTTGAACTCTGGGCCTCAAGCGATCTTCCCACTTTGGCTTCCCAAAATGTTGGGGTTACAGATGCACACCATCAAGCCTGGCTTAAAAATTCTTGATAATTGGCTGGGCATGGTGGCTTACCCCTGTAATCACAGCACTTTGAGAAGCCAAGGCAGGCAGATCACTTGAGGCCAGGAGTTCCAGACCAGCCTGGGCAACATGGTGGAACCCTGTGTCTGCTAAAAATACAAAAATTAGCTGGGCGTGGTGTCTTATGCTTGTAGTTCCAGCTACTTGGGAGGCTGAGGCACAAGAATCACTTGAAACCAGGAGGTGGAGGTTGCAGTGAGCAGAGACTGTTCCACTGCACTCCAGACTGGGTGATAGAGCATGACTATCTCAAAAAAATAAAAAATTATTGATAATTTTTGAACAAGGGAACCTGCTGTTTTGTTTTACAGTAGAATGCATGAATTATGTAGCCAGTCCTGCCTTGGTGTTTCCACTTTACACCTAGTCTAAACCACAATCTCATCTAGATTATTGCAGGAGCCTCCTAACTGGTCTCTCTGCTTTCATGTAATCTCAGACACATCCAGTGGTTCCCTTAAAACATATACAGGACCTCCTCATTCTTCTGCTCAATATTCTTCCATCTCAGGGCCCCACATGATCTGCCCCTGCTCCATCACCTCTCTGGCTTCTTCTCTTTCTCCTCCCCCTCGTTACTCCTCTCCAGCCCTGCTGACCTCTTTAGTGTCCCTTGAATTCCCATGCTCCTTGTTCCTTCTGCCCAGAAAGATCTTCCTTCAGATGTCTGTGTGGTTTAGTTTCTTACCTCCTTCACATCTTTATTCGAAGAACATCTTAGTAAATTCTTCCCTGACCATTTTATTTAAAATTACAATCCATACCTATGCTGACACTCTTTCCCCTGCTTTATGTGTCTTCATCATACTTATCACCATTTTAATATTCAATACATTTCATAATTCAGTTTGTTAGTCATTTATCTCCCCCCACCAATCACTAGAATACAAGCTTCATAAGGGCAGAGATTTTTGCCTGTTTTGTTGATTGCTGTCTCTTTGGAGCCTAGAACTCTGTCCAGCATGTCGGCACTCAGTATTTGTGGCATGAATGGATGAATGAGCTAGTCTTAGAGCAATAATCTTCACAATGTGGTTGTATTGGAAGTCTAACTGTCAGAATATTAACTGAGTTGGAGATAATTTATGTGATACTATGGGAACTGTTAGGGCTACTGTCTAAATTGTCAGGTTTTAGTCAAAGACTATTAGCCACTGTTCTCCAGAGAAACAGAACCAATGAGACTGTGTATGCAAGGTACACAGATAGTTATATGTGTGTATATATATAGAGAGAGAGATAGAGAGAGAGAGGTATTATAAACAATTAGTTCACATGATTAAAAGGCTAAGAAGTCCCAAGATTGATGGTGAATCAGTAGGCAACAGACCCAGGAGAGCCGACGGTATAGCCCAAATCAAAGACCCACATACTCAAGACCCAGAGAGAGTCCATGTTTCAGTTTCAGTCTGAAGGCAGGAAAAAACAAACATCCCAGGCTGGAGGCAGTCAGGCAGGAAGAGCTACCTCTTAGCGTTTTCATTCTATTCAGGCTTCGACTGATCGGAGGAGGCCCACCCACATTAGTGAGGGCAATCTCCTTCATTCACTCTGCTGGCCCAACTGTTAATTTCATCCAGAAACACACTCACAGACAAAGCCAGAAAGTCTTGCATGTCATTGACCAAATGACCAGTTAAGTTGACATATAAAATTAACATCACATTCGGGAGAAAAAGAGATTATAGTATCACTCTGTTTCTTTAAAAGATTGCCAATAGGCTGCTCACAACAATAGAGGCCACTGCTGTTTCAGTCATTTAGAAACTGATAGGCCTTTAAGGGCTATGAGTGTTTGACACATAAGATTTTTTAAAGATAAAAACAAAAACTTCCTTGTGTAAGTGAAATCATTATTACTTGTCTGTCTTCCTGGAAACTAACTGGAATTACATCTTCAGCTCTTCCAGTTTACAGGTTTCCTGAATATGAGGAATATTTATTTTGTCTTACAGAGAATGTTTGGAAGTAGGGTACTTGTTTATTCCAGGTCAGTGGGCGGAGCAGTGGAAAAATCACCCTGGCTTCACTTTTAGCTTTCACTTGCTATAGGTCTGCTCTCTGGGTTAGTGACCGCTAGAATATTCCCTGTTTCACACAGTAAATGACATTAAAAACTGCACGCCAGGTGGACAAGATGTAATTGCTTATGTCGAATGACTTGCTTCACCTGAGCTGTTGCTGCACACACGGAGCATGGAAGCTGGAAAGGCCACAGTCACTGATGAACTACATGATTCAAGGCCACAGAAGCTCTTGATGTCTGTAATGAAACACACACACACACACACACAAGTCTCTCAAGTCCATATCTGAAGCCAGTGTCTTGTGTTTCCATAAATCCTGGCACACGTGACATCTCTTGCTTAATTGCCCTTTAAACTGTTTTATGGCTTTATAGCAACCTATAAAAGGTGATTTCCAAATATGACAAGCGCCGGAGGTCTGAAGGGAAGAGTTACCCAGGAGTTGTAATCACTGAATCTATAGCTGCTCCCCTAGCAGCTCAGCCTTCCCAAGAAAGGGAGAGGAACTGCCAGGGCACCGAGCCGCCATGGGGCGATACTCCGGAAGAAGCTTCCGTTTAATCCTCATGTGCCTCGTTAGCATCCTCCTCTTCGTGATGGAACTAGTGATCGCTTACATTGGCAACTCCCTCTCCTTGGCCTCTGATGCTTTTGCCGTCCTTTCCCACTTACTGTCCATGATCATAGGTTTTTTTGGTGTAAGGGCCAGCAACATAAAACAGCACAAGAAGAGCACTTACGGCTTTCTTCGGGCAGATGTTGTGGGAGCATTTGGGAACACCATTTTTGCGGTGGCACTGATGTTCAGCATCCTGGTTGAAGCCATCAAAAGGTACATCAATCCCGAGAAGACAGAGGAGCCGTTACTGGTTCTCAGTGCTGGAATTATCGGTCTGTTCTTCAATATTCTTAACTATGTCATCTTCTTGGACTGCTGTTACTGCGCAGCACCCAAGTCCCAAGGAGACATGGAAGCAGGTAAATAGCTACTCAGAGGGTGGTAGTAAATTTGGTGAGAGTCCTGGCGGGTGCTGTCTGAGGGGGCCTTTATGGTACTATCCAAAGGGGCCCGAGTCTTTGAGTCAGCCTCTTGTCCCTGTAATTTTACAATCGACCTTTCTCAGAAGAGTTGCCTTTAGTTTGAGGTACCTTGTGAGGGTGGCAGCAAGTTGCTTCAATGTTGGGAGGACTTCTTGAATTTTTACTCACAGGGAATGAAAAAGTGTCTTCAGGCAGGCAGAGGGAAAGTAAAGGCACTAATGATAGCCACAGAGAGAGCAATTGGAAAGACGGTGGATGTGGCAGTCTCCTTTAAGTGATTCACTGTTGTTTACCCAGATGTGACATGGCTATGTTTGAATTAGAAAAAAATTTAATGTCTCCATAAAATATGTTTAAAGCTACTGGGCTACATAACCGACTTACACAGAGCACAGTATCAGACAATCAGGTATGCTGATTAACTGTTAGGAATATATTTGAGGAATGGTATATAAAATGGAGAGAGAAAAAAATAAAGAAGGTAGTCCAGTAAATGTGGCTATGTTTTGAAAGGAAATATTTGCATTTATTTATTGCATACATCTGTTCTGTTTGAGAAACAGGACGATTTACATGTGAATCTTTAGGAGAGACTTAAGTGTGAGTACCAAACGTACTAGATTATCTGTCAAAAGAATGGAATTAAATCTTGGAAGAGAACAATACATCTAAAAGATGCTTATTTTTTAAGATGGAATCATGTTTCTTTAATTTATTGCCACAAGAGTTGTTTGTAAGTACATATGTATCAGAAAGTTCTTATAGAAGAGAAATTTTCAGTGCTTTTTTTATAAAAGAAGTCACATAGCATGAATAGATTCAAATTATGGTTCTAGCACAGGGCAATAGTCAAGTTACTTCACCTAGCCTGTTTCCCTGCCTGTAACATGGAGTTAATAAGAACAGAGAGAAATGCTAAGTAACTTATTTAGTATTTAGTAGGCACTTGATAAATATAAATTATTTTCTAAATCACAATGCAAGCCTTTAAACTACATGATAATCCAGTATTTAATTGTAATAACTTATATGAATTTTTAAAAATTTCAAATATTTCCTTACTTGATGCTGAAGAGTTTTCTCTCAGTAGCTGGAGTATTATATAACTGAGTCTGGGGACCTCAGAGGCTAAGTTGCATTTTTTATTTGATTCCCTGTCTTTGCTACCATTATAAATTATGTCAGTTGGAGCTGATGCTTTATCCTACCTCTGTCTCAATTTTCCTATTGGTAGAACATATGTTATGAGAGTATCTGTAGGATGTGGTAAATATAAAAATAAATTAGAAACTAGAGTCTAGATTTTTATTTGAGTTAATGAATCACTGAATTTGAGCCTCATCTTTTGTAAAGAAAAATTCATTGTTAAATTGAAACTCTATGCTATGGCTACATCAATCATCATGTGAAAATTACTACCAGAGCTTCCAGATCATGAAATTCACATATTTGATATAAGACAAATATATATTTTTTATTGCTAAGTATAAATTTAAGGCAAGAGAGATGATTTCAAATGATTAGTGTTGACATTACCATTATATTTTTGATTGTTACATAACAGTTCTAATTTTGCCTTTATTCTTGACATAAAATATTTACCTGCATATAACAAAAGCAATTTAGGTAAACGGTCTGACTCTGACCAATATGAAACTTGGTACATACCATAGTTCTGTTTTTATAAAATTGAATTATTACTGGATAGGTAGGTCTTAGTTAAGCTTTTATTTGGGAAGTGGTATTTTCCAATGTGTATGTTCATGCTGAGATAACAACAAGAGGCTTAAGACAAATGTTTTACTCCAACCATGTGGGTTTCTTTTTTTCCTTTTCTTCTTTTTTTTTTAAAATTTTTATTTTTATTAGAAACAGGGTTTTGCCATGTTGGCCAGGCTGGTCTCTAACTCTTGAGCCCAAGTGATCCACCCGCTTGACCTCCCAAAGCACTGGGATTGGAGGTGTGTGCCACAGTGTCCAGTCCAGCCGTATGGGTTTCTACTGGCTTAATTCTAGAGTATCTAGCTTCTTTTGAAGTATTTGATGCTATATAGTGTTCTACTTTAAATAAGTGATAGGTACAATATACATGTGACTCATGCTTTAAAATACATGTTCTATGTTACCATTATTATTTGGGCAGCTTTTGGTGTTGTCAAATTCTTCTATTAGAAAGTTTAGGCTGGGTACAGTGGCTCATGCCTGTAATCCTAGACTTGAGGAGACAGAGGCAGGACGATTACTTGAGCCCAGAAGTTTGAGGCTGCAGTGAGCTATGATCACACCACTGCACTTCAGCCAGGGTGACAGAGTGAGACCCTGTCACTAAAAAAGAAGAAAAAGAAAAAAGAAATTTTAGTGTTTAAGCTTGCCAAGTTCCTTTAGGATAGCTGTTTGACTTGTTAGTATTTATGTCTACAGTTATGTATTTATCACCTTTTCTGAACCATACATTTTGGTATTCTTCCCATCGTCTAAATTAGTTTAAAGAAAAGAATAAATATTGCATCAGATGAACCTCATAAATTGACATTAACCTGATATCAATTGGCTGACATTTTAAGAACAAATATGATTAATCCATCCATATTTATAACAGGAGTTATAAACTATGAGAGGGAAAGACTCTTGATTTCAAAAGTTTCAACCTAAACTTAAGATAAAGAATTTCTGTAAGCCTAGAACCCTAGCTTATAGCACATGGAAGTACCTATAAAACAACTGCTGGGACTGCCTGGCTTCATGATCAGAATCCAGTAATGTAACACTTCTTTAGTGGAATCTCTAACTAGAGGTTTTTGCTTAACAAGCCTTCAGTCTCCCCAAGGTTCTGTGGATCTTTTACTTGTTCTGCTTATCTATCTGGTGTAGAAATTGAATTCATAATATTTGATATTTGAGATCACGGAAAGTAAAAAAAATCAAGACTACTAACTTTACATTAAATTTAATAGAACAAACTATATATATAGGTAAGACTTTATCCCTGGGATTCATGAAAAAAGTTATACTGACATACATTCAGACATACAGAACCAGAAAATTTTTAAAACCTGGGAGAAAAGAACGTCTGGAAGATTTAGCTGAGATGAGAAAACTTGAAAGTTTTAGATCCAGATCTAGCCGGTGGGAGGCCACCCCTGACTCTAAAAGGTGTGAGGAAGTTCAAGCAATGGTAGAGCCAGTATTTTTGGGTAAAATGAGAGGCAAAGTGAAAAAAGTAAAAATATAAGCATTAAGTAAAGACAAACAAACAAAATAGGGTTAAAGTCCACAATGGTCGATGGCTCTGTGTGTGCATATGTTTCGGGGAAGGGAGTAGGGGAAAGGTTGAAGGGGTGAAAACAACATGTAGGTCCAGATCGCAGGAGATACTTACCACGAGCCAGTTTCTTTCTCTAGGCTGAGGGACTCAATTTGTTCTGTTTACACTTTTTCCCATTCCTTGCTTACTTTATTTGATTTTCCTTGATTTTCTTGTTATTATTCATGTTTAAGTCTTATTGTTAGTTATTTTTTCAGACCTGAGTTCTCTTTAGAATCGAGCTACTAAAACCCTCCATGCCCTTGCCTTGTACTGTATGAATAACCTTGCTATACAGTGGCGTTTATTTTAAGCTAAAGGTAATCTTGTACAGCTCACTTTTCCAGTAGGATGGCTTCTGCTCTATTTTGCATCTTTTTCTGTCTAGGATAGATCAGGCCTGCCATTTATATCATTTATATCAGAAATATCTGTTAATTATTTTATAATTATATATGTATTTATAAGTATATATAATTATAATACTTTCCTTTGAATTTAAGTTTTGTTTTGTTTTTTTGAGATGGAGTCTCACTCTGTTGCCCAGGCTGGAGTGCAGTGGTGTGATCTTGGCCCACTGCAACCTCCGCCTCCTGGGTTTAAGCAATTCTTGTGCCTCGGCCTCCCAAGTAGCTGAGATTACAGGCGTGTGCCACTATGCCCAGCTAATTTTTGTATTTTTAGTAGAAATGGGGTTTCACCATGTTGGCCAGGCTGGTCTCGAACTCCTGGCCTCAAGTGGTCTGCCCGCCTCAGCCTCCCAAAGTGCTGGGATTACAGGCATGAACCACCGTGCCCAGCCAAGTTTTGTTTTGATTCCAAATTGTGCTTGCTTTCCCTCTCTCTCCCTCTCTTTCTCACAATCTCCCTTCTGGCATTATGTTTCTCCAACCAACTCGCTAGAGGCAGTGACAGCACAGTAATAAGCAAAGTGTATTGTTGCAGAAAGTTTTAACGCACTGCTGATTAGTTGCTCCTGCAAGCTTCTAGTTAAGACTCAGTACTATAGCCTGACGGGCTTTTCACATGGATAGTCCTGTAGACACTGAAACAAGTCAGGTTTCCTTTTGTTGTAGAGGAAATTTTATTCAGTGACAAGCAGAGTAGGCAAGGCCAAGAATTTTAGGAGAGGCAAAGGAGAATTTGCTGTTTCTCTGCCAGCAGCAAATACTTTGGAGTAAATAAAATTTGAGAAGCTGCATAATTGAAGGTAGCTTTTCCAACTAGAAAAGGGAAGGTTTTCTAGGCATAGGTTACCTGAGTTCCCTTTCTAGATCAGAGGCAGAATGATAATGATTGGGAATTTGTGATAATTATTAAATAATTTAAAGAAACATGATGCTTAATTCCCACAAGCTATTACTTTGCATTTTGTCTATATCTGACAGTAACTATTGTTTTCCAAGCACCATCACAGCTGTTGATCGATTAACTTCCACATGAGGATTTGGTGATAAGAATGCACACACCACAGATCACAGTGTCTGTCCCATGGGAGAGGCCTAATAAATTCTCTCACAGATCTTTTGCTACGTTCCTGACAGCTTGCCTAACCTCTCACTTCTCTTGTTGCCCCGTGAAGGGGTCTGGATCAGTTATGGGGAGTGAATAAGAAAGATTAAAGGAAGATAGAAAAATAGGTGCTATTTCACATTTGTGAAACCAAATTCAACTGAAGAAAAAAAGAGCTAAAGAGACCATCTCTTTCTTCTTAGTAAATTTTTTTTCCAATGTGCAGAGGCTGCTATGACTGATATCAGGTAAATTTTAATGAAAAATGAGTTTATATTGACATCTGTGCATTGTCAGACTTTGTCAGAGTATAGAGAGAATAATTACAGCATCGTATCACATACATTTGAAGAACTGTATGTTTTACAAAATAATTAGCTAGAGAGAATACTTGCTATTTATTTCTATTGTTTAGACAAGGAAAACAGGTTCAGAGACAAATCCACAATCATACCGCTAGTTAATGGTAGGATACAAAGAAATTAAAACTTTGAGTTCAGGCCCTTAATTAAAGACTCTACTCTACTTGGCTCCCCTCAGAGAGGAAAACAGTTATGGACGGTGGAAAGTTATTTGGCAATAGTCACAAAAGGGCATATCAAAATGTGCAAATGAACATGCCATAAATTGAATCCTAATTCCAGTAGCTAGGTGACCTCCAAAAAGTTACTTAAACTTTCTAAACCTCAGTTTCTTCATCTGTAAACCTGGTAATATCTGTCTCTTAGGGATGTTGTAAGAATGAAATTTGTGTAAAGTGCTCAATACAGTACTTGGAATACACTGAACACTCAATAAATGGTAACACTGGTGGTGGTGGTGGCGGCTGGTAGTGATCGTCAAAGAGCTGAAGGGATGAGGAACAAATGAAATATTAGTAAGATCCCTCGGCAGACAAGTTCTTTGCTCTATTTCACATCCACAAACTGGCAGCCCACCTTATGCTTGCCAAGACTCTTATTGTTAATCATATATATGGTTACAGCAGATCCATCAGTATTTCTACAAACCATACAAAACGTATTGTTTTGATGATGGGTTAGTGGCATCTCTCGTGGGATGAACCAGAAGGAGCATAGACCAGTAACAAAAATACATATTTCAGCTGGGCACAGTGCTCAAGCCTGTAATACCAGCACTTTGGGAGGCCAAGACAGGAGGATAGCTTGGATCCAGGAGTTTGAGGTTGCAAAGAGCTATGATAGCAAGCCACTACACTCCAGTCTGGGTGACAGACCAAGTCCCTGTTTCTTTTTTTTCTTTTTTTCTTTTTTTTTTTTTTTGAGATGGAGTCTCGCTTTGTCACCCAGGCTGGAGTGCAGTGGCGCAATCTCGGCTCACTGCAAGCTCCACTCCCTGTTCACGCCATTCTCCTGTCTCAGCCTCCTGAACAGCTGGAACTACAGGTGCCCGCCACCACACCCAGCTATTTTTTTTTTTTGTATTTTATATTTTTATTATTTAGTATTTTAGTCTCAGGGTTTCACCATGTTAGCCAGGGTGGTCTCGATCTCCTGACCTCGTGATCTGCCTGTCTCAGCCTCTCAAAGTGCTGGGATTACAGGCGTGAGCCACCACACCCGGCCTGCAAGTCCCTATTTCTAAAAGTAAATAAAGAACTACACAATAAATTAACTTAAAAAAAAGGAAAATACATGTGCTCCCTCATCCACTGGTTCTGACACTGGAAAAGATACTTAACAACTTTGAGCCTCATCTTAGGTATTATTACACCTATTTTAAAGAATCACTCTACAGCCAGGGGTGGTGGCTCACACCCGTAATCCCAGCAGTTTGGGAGGCTGAGGTGGGTGGATTACTTGAGCCCAGGAGTTTGAGACCAGCCTGGGGAACATAGCGAGGCCTCATCTCTACAAAAATAAGAAAAATTAGCCAGATGTGGTGGTGTATGCCTATAGTTCCAGCTACTTGGGAGGTTGAGGTGGGAGGATCACGTGAGCCTGAGGACAGATGCACCCTCTTATCAAGGCTGTGGTGAGCCATCATAAGAATCTGTTTTTCTTTTGATAAATAACAACATCTTCACGATGTGTTTATTTATTTATTTATTTATTTACTTATTTATTTATTTTTGAGACGGAGTTTTGCTCTTGTCACCTAGGCTGGAGTGCAATGGCGTGATCTTGGCTCACTGCAACCTCTGCCTCCTAGGTTCAAACCATTCTCCTGCCTCAGCCTCCTGAGAAGCTGGGATTACAGGCGCCCGCCACCACACCTGGCTAATTTTTGTTTTTTAGTAGAGACGGGGTTTCATGTTGGCCAGGCTGGTCTCAAACGCCTGACCTCAGGTGATCCACTCACCTCGGCCTCCCAAAGTGCTGGAATTACAGGCATGAGCCAGCACACCCAGCCTATGTGTTATTTATTTATTTGTTTGTTTATTTATTTATTTATTTTTAGACAGGGTCTCACTCTGTCGCCCAGGCTGGAGTGCCGTGGTACGATCTCAGCTCACTACAAGCTCCTCCTCCCAGGTTCACGCCATTCTCCTGCCTCAGCCTCCTGAGTAGCTGGGACTACAGGTGCCTGCCACCACGCCCAGCTAATTTTTTGTATTTTTAGTAGAGACGGGGTTTCACCGTGTTAGCCAGGATGGTCTCGATCTCCCGACCTCGTGATCCACCCGCCTCGACCTCCCAAAGTGCTGGGATTACAGGCGTGAGCCACCGCGCCCAGCCAAATTTTTAAAAAGGCTCTTGTAAATGTTAGCTTCCCCATCTTTCGGTGCTCAAGATGGCATTTTGTAACAGGCCATTACTTGTACTTTTAAAACTATATGTTTTAAACTGCCTTAATGGTAACACAATATCAATATGTAGCTCATTGAAATAATGCAAATGTGGTTCATATACTAGACTGTAATTTCCAAGCTACAGATGAAGAAACTGAGGCACTAACCGTTTTATGGCTAACCCGAAGTTGATGTTAGAACTGGACTTCGTATTACTACTCCTCTCTTCTGCCAACAGATGCTTTGCCTCTTGAACATTTTCCTGCAGTCCTTCCTAGTGAATAATGATACTCCCATTTTCTTTGCTGAGAAGCTTAATTTTTTTCAGGAAGGTAGGGTGAAAGTAAGCTTATTATTTTGGTTTTCTTATTGGCTAGCTGTTTACAAGATGTAGACAATATATTTGTAATTTCTTGCCTCTTTCTTGTTCTTTTGATGGAGACGATGGTCATTGTGGCTTTTTAAAGACATCGTATACAACTGTCTCTGATGATTATGAGATATACCAGATTTTCATCTTTTTAAATTTTTATTTATTTATTGAGACGGAGTTTCACTCTTATTGGTCGCCCAGGCTGGAGTGCAATGGTGCAATCTCAGCTCACTGCAACCTCTGCCCCCCCAGGTTCAAGTGATTCTCCTGCCTTGGTCTCCCAAGTAGCTGGGATTACAGGCATGTGCCAACACATCCAGCTAATTTTTGTATTTTTAGTAGAGACGGGGTTTTGTCATATTGGCCAGGCTGGTCTTGAACTCCTGACCTCAGGTGATCCACCTGCCTCAGCCTCCCAAAGTGCTAGGATTACAGGCGTGAGCCACCGCGCCTGACCTCATCCTTTTTTAATGACAGGCAATAATATCTAGAAATTCCTTACCCTTAGAATGTCTTCCATAGTCCATATCCTGATATTTATTGTCTATACCTGAAAAGGTGTCTTTAGAGAATTTCAAGGAGGTAATTTTTTTTTTTTTGAGACAGGATCTTACTCTGTCACCCAGGCCAGAGTGCAGTGGCATGACCGCAGCTCATAGCAGCCTCAACATCCCACGCTCAAGTGATCCTCTCATCTCAGCCTCTTAAGTAGCTGAGACCACAGGTGCCTGCCAACCATACCCGGCCAATTTTTTTCATTGTTTTGTAGAGATGGGGGTCTTACCATGTTGCCCAAGCTGATCTCGAACTCTTGTCCTCAAACAATCCTTCCACCTTTGCCTCCCAAAATCCCGAATTACAGGCATGAGCCACTGCACTCTGAGGATGTAGATTTTGATTGAAGTATACCTATGCTTTTGTTCTTCATCTGCCATGATATCTTTAAAAATGTATCAACTTAATAGGAAATAAGATAAAGATGATCCTTACATCAGGTCAATGGGAGGTACGGGCTGGCTCCTTACAGAGGAACAGCAGAGAAGTCAGGTTGAAGGGGCAACTGGCTGAATGGACCATCTGTTTTCTGTAGAATTCTTTACCTGAAGAAACTGTCTTAACGTCATGAAGGAGAGGAAAGAGGGGAACTAGCAACTAGCTCCACACATGCTGACCAGAGCCAATTGAGCACATTTTTCGGACTTTTGGGGGCCAATAAACAACTTCATTCATAAATCCGGAACTACTTGAGAAATAAGGAATAAAAGATAGTCCGATGGCAATGAAAATAGTAACTCAGTGTTTGTTTGGTAAAAGCTGTTTTGGAGAGTGTAGCTTGGATGTCACAATTTGGCTTCCTAATACTTATTCTGAGGAGTAAACTCACCTATCCTCTTACAAGCAGAGGACAATACTTGGAAGAGCAGGGGTGGGCCCAGGAACAGAGAGAATGTACATTCTCAGTGGGCAGGCAGTTGGAAGGAGGAAGCCCAGGAAGGGCTGAGCCAGGCTTAATCCATTTCTTCAACCTAACCCACCAGTGAGAGAAGAGCCTTCCACCCTCAGAGTGACTACTTACATGGGGGTTGGGGAGGGAATGGAGGCTACACTGGTGGTTGTCTCACGGAAACACAAGACAAGAGGAATGGCAGTTTCCCCCAACACTCTGCAGATTTATGTTCCCTTCACTCCTGGCTCCCCGGAAGGACTAGATAAACAGTTTATCAGGACTGTACTGCTGTATTTCCGTAAAGCTTGTGCTCCTGATATCAACCACTGCTTCCTTTGGATATCATCCTTTGGACCAGGTTTGGCAATTTAGATACCCTCAATGACTGAAATGGGTCAGAAGAGTAAGTATACTAGTTAAATTAACTCTGAGAGCCCTAAATGTTCAATATTGCTCACTGTAAATTATGTAGTGACATAAATTGATAGTATCAAGATATGCTAACAATTCAATGTCAGCAATATAAAAATGCCCCAAATTTTAGCAATATGAATCCCTTCCTAATATCAAATTATAACAGAATATTAAATTTCAAAATTAAATATCTTTGAACTTATGCATTAATAGCGAAAGAAATCAAAACCACCAGTTATTAATCTAAAGGCAAGGCCAAAGGCAAGTAAAACCATAAAACCCCCAAGCTTCCTCTTTTGGCATAGTCTCAGTTTGAGTATAGTTTCATGCCTGGTGGAGTTGGAGTTCCTTCAGCAGTTTTAGTCTGGATTGTTTTCCACTAGAATCGATGCCATTCCTTCAGGCCATCCAAAGTTGCATAAGTTTAGCACCAAGACTTTCATGTTCTTCACCTTTTAAAGATGTTCTCTTTGTCTTTGATGTTCTCTAGTTTTGCAATCATATTTCCATATGTGAACTCCTTTTTAAAAGAATCCCATCTGCGGATTAAATCTAAGCATTTACGTCTTTCATAAATTCCAGAAGATTTTTCAAACATTATCTCTTCTAGTTTTGGCTTTCCCCTGTTCCTTGTACTTCCTCCTTCTTCAATGCTAATTAGATAATGTTTGATCTTATTCTGTCCTCCATGTTTCGTAACTTCTTTTTTCACATTTTGCTCTTTTTTGTTGTTCTGTGTTGCATTCTACATGGTTTTTCAGATTTACCTTCACTTATTTCTAGTTTTTGCTTTTTAACTTTGGTTCTCATCAATCTGCCCATTCAGTTTTTTAAAATTTTATTTTGAAATAACTTTATATTTTCAGTAAGTTACAAAAATAGTAGATAGAGGTCTCATGTACCCTTTGTCAAGTTTTCCCCAATGGAATGATAGTACAAAATCCAAACCAAGAAATTTACATTCATACAATGAGTTATATAATTCTATGAGATTTTTGTCACAAGTGTAGATCTGTGTAACCATCACCAAAATCATCATTACAAAGATATCCCTCATGGTACCCTTTAGTAGTCATAGCCGCCCTTAACTTTACTCCCTATCTCTATGCCCTGGAAACTAATAATCTGTTTTCCATCTTTATAATATTTTTATTTCAAGAATGTTAAATAAATGGAATCATACATATGTGACCTTTGAAATTGGCTTTTTTTCTTTCAGCATAATGCTCTTAAGATTAATCCAACTTGTTGCATGTATCAGTTGTTGTTTTTTATTGCTAAAAAGGATTCCATGGTATGGATATAGTTAGATATGTGTTTTAGTCTATCTGCCAATTTTCTGTCATTTAACTGGTGTGTTTAGACCATTTACATTTAATCCAATTCTTGAAGGTTGGGGCTTGAGACTGCTATTTTACTTTTCATTTTCTGTTTGTTCCTTCTATGTTTTATTTCTCTATTTTCTGTTTCCTGGCTTCCATGAACATTATTTAGAATTTCATTTTGATTTCCCTGTAGTGCTTTTGAGAATGTCTTTGTAGAGCTTTGTTGGTAGTTGCTCTAGGTATTAGACTGCACATACATAACTTATCACTGGCTAATGCTGTCAATACTTTGCTAGTTTGAATAAAATGTAGAAACCTTACCTCCCTTTATCTTTTCCCATTTATAATTGTTATAGTTACACACAGGTCCCTGAGACTTATTTTATTCTATTTTCTCTCTGTTGTTCAGATAGAGTACTTTCTTTCCTTTGTCTTCCCCATTTCTGCTACGGAGCCCATTTTTTTAATTTTTAAATTTTGTATTCACTGCTAAGAGTGTCCCACTGAGGGTTTTTTTTTTTTTTTTTTTTTTTTTTTTTTTTTTTTTAACGAGTCTCACTCTCTCTGTCACCCAGGCTGGAGTGCAGTGGCGCCATCTCAGCTCACTACAAGCTCCGCCTCCCAGGTTCACGCCATTCTCCTGCCTCAGCTTCCTGAGTAGCTGGGACTATAGGTGCCTGCCACCATGCCCTGCTAATTTTTTGTATTTTTTAGTAGAGACAGGGTTTCATCATGTTAGCCAGGATGGTATCGATCTCCTGACCTCGTGATCCACTCGCCTTGGCCTCCCAAAGTGCTGGGATTACAGGCATGAGCCACTGCACCCGGCCTCCCATTGAGTTTTTATTTCAGTTATTGTAGTTTTCATTTTTAAAGTTTCTATTTCATTCTTCCTTTTATATTTCTTTTCTGAGACTTTGTTTTTTTATTTGTTTCAAATGTATGTGTAATTGCTTGTTGACGCATTTGTATGATGTCTACTTTAAAACTCCTTGCCAGAAAATTTGTAACATTTTGCTACCTCAATGTTAGTGTTTTTTTCACACTCAGGTTAAAATTTTCCTAGTTTTGCTATGATGGTAGATTTTCTATTGAATCCTGGACATTTTGGGTTATGAGGCTGTGGAACTTACTAAATTTTCTGTTTGAGCAGGTCTTCTCTGACACTGCGCTACTGGAAGGGGTGCTGCTTGTTATTTTAAGATGAGAATGGAAGTCCAGGTTTCCCACTTAGCTTCTGTTGACACCCTGAGATGGGGGGTGCTTCATTACTGCTGAGCAGGTGCAGGAGATCAGGGTCCCCATTATGACTTCACTGATAGCATCCTGACTAGAAGGAGCAGGGGCACCTTCTATTGAGTTTTCAATTTCAACTAATCTACTTTTCATTTATGATGACTTGTTCTTTACTCATACTTTCCAGTTCTTTATTCCCTTCTATTAAACATACTTAGTTTATATTATGTAACTGGTATTCTCAACATCTGCAATTTTTGCATGTCTGATTCTGTTTATTGTTTTTGCTGCTTCTCTCAAGGTGGTTTACTTTCTCACATTTTGTGTGTTTCAGGATTATTTTTATTTATTTATTTATTTATTTATTTATTTATTTATTTGAGACAGTCTCGCTCAGTCACTGAGGCTAGAGTGCAGTGGCATGATCTCACCTCATTGAAACCTCTGCCTCCCAGGTTCAAGTGATTCTTGTGCCTCAGCCTCCCAAGTAGCTGGGATTACAGGCCCCTGCCACCACGCCTGGCACGTTTTTGTATTTTCAGTAGTGACGGGGTGTTATCATGTTGGCCAGGCTGATCTCGAACTCCTGACCTCAAGTGGTCCTCCCTCTTCAGCCTCCCAGAGTGCTGGGATTACAGGCATGAGTCACCATGCCCAGCCATTTCATTGTTTTTGATTGTGAATTAATGTTCAACAAAGCTTTATCGAGGGAATTCTTTGAAGAATAGATTGTTGGTGCATTTTTCCAAGATTTACATTTGCGTCTGTCAGGTGCCTGAGGGTATTACCAACTTGTAAATACTTTAAAAATTATTTGACTGGGTGCAGTGGCTCAAGCCTGTAATCCCAGCACTTTGGAAGGCTGAAGCAGGCGGATCACGAGGTCAGGAGATTGAGACCATCCTGGCTAACATGGTGAAACCCCATCTCTACTAAAAATACAAAAAAATTAGCTGGCGTGGTGGCAGGTGCCTGTAGTCCCAGTTGCTCAGGAGATTGAGGCAGGAGAATGGCGTGAACCTGGGAGGCGGAGGTCGCAGTGAGCTGAGATCGCGCCACTGCACTTCAACCTGGGTGACAGAGCAAGACTCCGTCTCGGAAAAAAAAAAATATTTACCTGAGTTATTATTGTTACATATGTAGCATGAATTTAGACTGCATTACCACATGAAGACCACATTATAGTTTCAACTTCCCATGGGAGGTAGTTTTCCCCATGTCCACAATCAAGGCTAAAAGATTGAAGTTTCCTTGTTGTCGCCTTTGGGGCAGTGGGTTTTTGTTTATTTGATTGTTCATTTCATTTTGGTTCAACCTTTGACCAAGGAATCAAGGGGATTGTAAGGGGATCTCTGGTCCAACTCTCCATCTCACATGGATCTCAGTTTTGTCTCTTACACTATCCATGATCATGCGGCTGTCAAAACTCAAAGCTAGAGCATTTGTCTTTATTGGACATATGCTCTTAAGTCAGATTCTGACTCCAACTTACCTTTCTGGATTTTGACTTTTACTTCATTTTTGGTCTCTGAGTATGTTTTTTATTTTCTGCCACACTTTCTGAAGATTTCAAAAAGTCT
Organism: Macaca fascicularis; assembly: GCF_037993035.2. Taxonomy (NCBI): domain Eukaryota; kingdom Metazoa; phylum Chordata; class Mammalia; order Primates; family Cercopithecidae; genus Macaca; species Macaca fascicularis. Next base: position 77,814,746 of record NC_088375.1, on the reverse strand, counting down.
GAAGCCTTATCCCAGAGCTAGAACACTTATAGGAAAATGTAGATTCCCAGAATTTAGCACTTACTATAGACCAGGTCATCTTTATTGCTTTTCATGGCCACAGCAGAGACTCAGAAAGGAAAGAAGTCTTCTTGGTTGTTGCCTCTCCAAGATACCAGCCAGTATGTGCCAGACCTGGCCAGGGCCAAGACCTGGGTACTAAGTTCCACTGGCAGAGCTTTCACAACAGGAGGTCGATTATGGCACCAAGTTTTCCTGTCTGGTAAACACATGGTATCCTTTCTCAGTAAGTGACATTGAAAACATTCTTTCCTGCTTGCAGGAAATTTAGATGTGTGCTGCAGTGACATCCTGGGCTGTAGATTTTAGTTGTGGTACATTTCCAATCAGCATGTGAAAGAGATGAGGTGGAGGTGGGGGGCAGAGAGAGAGAGAGAGAGATGAAGGAAGGAAAGGAGGGAGGGAGAGAAGGAAGGAAGGAAGGAAGGAAGGAAGGAAGGAAGGAAGGAAGGAAGGAAGGAAGGAAGGAAGGAAGGAAGGAAGACAAGCAGGGACGGAAGGAAGGGAAGAAGGGAGGAAGGCAGAAAGGAAGGGAGGGAGGAAGGAAGGAAGGGAAGAAAGGTCTTTAATTCCATTTCCACTTGGAGCCCCTGCTTTTCGGGCTCTGTCTACACTTGGGCACCATCTACACTCACTGCTGCGACTACCTGTAGCTCTAGGACTGCTTAGACCCGTGAATCCTGCCTCCTGATCCTGCTGCTCTCTCATGCTCACATTTGTTTCCATCTGAAGTTCAGCCTTAGCAAACTCCTGAGCTGAAGTTGTTTTGAAGGCTTCAAGTTTGTCTTGTTTCTGCTTTATGCTCTTCCAAACATTATCTTTCCACAGCTTTTGAGGGTTGCAAGCATATCATTCAACTGAATCTCTCATTCTGAAGTTTGGAACGTGCTTCTCATGTTTTATTTCCTTCTGTGTTCTTCTCTCAGGAAGGCTCAGTTAGGTTGTTAATGGTTTATTCAAGTTCGTAAGCTGGTCTCTTTCCTTCTCTATCTCATGTAGGCTGGCGTTTTCATTGGACTTTCTTCCTTTTACTTTGTCATGGTTTTCTGGGTCAGATATTTATTATTCAAACAGATTTTTTTTCTAATCTCAGTGAGAGAAATGAAGTCAGTGTTTTGTGAGTCTGCCAAAGGCAACTGTTGTCCAAACAAATCTGATCAACCCTCACCTCTCTCAGTTAGATAGTCTCACTTGAAAGGCATTTTCCAATTAAACCAAAAATCGACCCAGACTTGGACTCAAACTATTATTGTCCTGCCTAAATCCCATTCAGTATGTCTCGGCCTTCCTGTGCCTATCAGGAGACTCCTACCTCTGTCTGTTTTTTAATCTGTTCACTCAGGACATGGGACAACCCTGCCCCACAATAACTGTTTTGCTTTGAAGCTCATCTAATAATACCTTAAATATTCTATGCCAGTATCTACTGTCTTCTCCTCTCTACTAGTTCCAAACTTTATAGACCCTTCGTATGGCTTCCCAATCTTTCCACACGGTGGTCCTCTCTTCCAGTTAGTGTATAGCAAACCATCCCAAATGTACTGGCATAAAATAACAATTGTTTTATGAATCCACGGGTACAGTGGGCTAGAATTTGGAAAGCACACAGTGGGAACAGGCTGTGTGCTTCCACGATGTCTGAGGCCTCAACTGGGAAGACTCAAAGGCTAGGGGTGACTTGATGGCTTCAGGCTGCAGTCACTTGAAGGCTCATTCACTTATAGGTCTGGCATCCAGGCTGGAAAGTCTCAATGTATAGGACTGCTGGCTGGACCACCTACATGTGACTGCTCCTTGTGTCTTGGCTTCCTCACACTAGGGTGCAAGGACATTGGATGTGGTGGCTCAGGGTTTCAAGCATGAGTGCTCCATCAAACAAGGTAGAAGCTCCATTGCATTTTCTGATTCAACCTTAGAGTTTATGGATTGCAAGCAAGTGACAAGATGGAAGGAGTGTCAAGCCTGTAGAGTCGGCCTTTGAATGGAAGGCGTATCAAGGTCATCCTTTAGAAGAACATGTGGACTAGGAGAACGTGGAGTAGAGATATGATTATGGCCATCTTTAGAAAAAACAATCAGCCCGGTTTACGCATTGGCTATAATTCTCATCACTTCCACATGCAAAAGACTCTCACTCCTCCCCAAGATCCTTAAAATCTCAGTCCATGTGGCATGAGCTCCAAGTCTAGGATCTTGTCACCTTAAATTGGTCCATGGTTAAAGAGGCTCTTCCGGGACAGTTCCTCAGGTACAGCTCCTTGAGTTATCTCCCTCTTGATTTGAAGATCTGTGAAGTAAAGAAACAAACGGGCCAGGCACGGTGGCTCGTGCCTGTAATCCCAGCACTTTGGCTGGCCGAAGTGGGTGGATCATGAGGTCAGGAGTTCAAGACCAGCCTGGCCAAGATGGTAAAACCCCCTCTCTACTAAAAATACAAAAATTAGCTGGGCATGGTAGCAGGTGCCTGTAATCCCAGCTACTCGGGAGGCTGAGGCAGGAGAATCACTTGAACCCGGGGGGTGGAGGTTGTAGCCAGCCAAGATCATGCCACTGCATTCCAGCCTAGGCAACAGAGTGAGACTCGGTCTCCAAAAAAAAAAAAAAAAAAAAAAAAGAAAGAAAGAAAAAGAAACAAATGACCTGCTCTCACACACACTACATATAATAATAGGACAGGCATGGAATAACTGTTGTATTCCCCAATTGCATTTATTTTGGATGGCATTCACAGCTTTGAGAGGGTAGCTTTTAATAGCTACCTGGATCTGTTTCCCACTGATGGTAAAGGTGCATTCCAAATCCCAGGCAACTATCTGAAATATTGCCTTCCTGCTTCTGAAAGATTTATTTGGTTCCTAGTCCCTAGTTTCATCTAATTCATGCCTCTTTTAAGAGTATTTAGATATGTGGGCATTTTTCTTTTTTGTTTCTTTCTAGCCCCAAGAAAGCTCTCCAATCCTCTAGCTTAGTCTGCTTGTTGTTTCTGAGAGCAAATTACTCTCTCTCATTTTCTTTGCACAGTAATACTGAAGCATATAATAAAAATTGGTCTTAAAAACTCATGCTTATTAAGGTCTGTTAAAACAGCACAGTGCTATGACAGTAGCATTCTTCTGTAGGCAATAAGCTGCTGCAACGTGCCAAGGTTGAAATACTGCCTGAGTGCCTGACTCACTCTTACTGAAGCGTTAAAACCTGACAGCTGCTTACCACAGGGTCAATCTCCATGGGTTACTTTGGCCTCTAAATACTCATCTTTATCTTTCTCAAGGTTCCTGCCAACTTACCAATATGTTAGGGCTTCAGGGACACATAAATAGTACCCATTTCTTACTCTCCTAGGTTTGGAAGCAATTGATACATAAGATATGGATGACAGTTGAACATAAAATATTAACCTGATTACTGATATTGAAGGATATGGCTTAGAAGTGTAGTGGCAAAGAGCTTCGTTAATAGTCCACCCCAGAATTAAACTTCCTCACCCAGTCCCAGGCCTCCCTCCACAGGGCAAAACCTGCCCCAGTTAGCTTCTCTCATGCAGCTGGATTGCAGGTCTCTGGGGAAGGCAAATTTGAAAAAGAAGTCCCAGAGGAGGATAGTTGAGCATGCTCCACTCTTTCTCCCAAGCTTACCGGACAGAGAAGCGATCCTGCTTCTGGGAAAAGTCAGGGGAGTGGTAGAAAGAGGTCTAGAGTAATGGTCCTTTGGAGGTGCCCTCATGGAAATGTGAAGCTTGGGAGAATGGAGTGTTCCCCGAACATAAATCAAAAACTGCGCTGGGCAACTCCATTGTGAACCATGTAGACCATCTGCCAGAGTGACTTATCCTGATGGGAAGAAGCATATTTGGGTTCCTCCCTCAACCCCTTCCCCCACTGTTAGCAGATTTGGATATAAGTGCCCCACTCAAAGATGCATGATAATCAGCAAAGATCCAACATGGTAACTACACAGAGATACTACAAAGAAGAAGTTAAAAAAGGAACCAGCAAAAAAGGCAGAAGAAAAAATACATTGAAGAATAATAATTACCCCAGGTGACAGAAGAAATTTTCAGATAAAACAATGAACATGAACTGTCAGAATTCCGGTGGCCAGGGAAAAGATAACAAACATGACAGAAATGAAACACATATAGGAAGCAGTGAGGCATAAAATAAGCACCATTGAAAACCATCAGTAATATAGAAGACAGGGTGGAGAAATTGATTAAGGAATTATTTTAGTTTTTTGAGACTAAGTCTTGCTCTATCGCCCAGGCTGGAGTGCAGTGTTGTGAGCTCAGTTCGCTGCAACCTCCGCCTCCGGGTTCAAGCGATTCTTGTGCCTCAGACTCCTGAGTAGCTGGGATTAAAGGCACACAGCAACATGCCTGACTAATTTTTGTATTTTTGGTAGAGACGGGGTTTTGCCATGTTGGCCAGGCTGGTCTTGAACTCCTCACTTCAAGTGATCCGCCCACCGCGGCCTCCCAAAGCGTTGGGATTACAGGCATGAGCCACTGTGCCTGGCCTCATCAAGGAATTTAAAGCAACTAGAAGAAATATAATAGATATGGAAAACAAAGAGCAGACATGCGGCATATACACACTAGGTATTTCCTGATGTAGAAAGCAGACAAGTGCCCTAGGAAAGAAATTCGAAGATATAAGATTTTTTTTTCTGAACTAAACGAAGATAAAACTTTGCATATCAAAAGGGAAAACTGACATGGAATAATCCATACCCACATTCTGGAGAAGTTGCTAAATATTAAAGAAAGAATCCCACAGGAATCTAGGCAGAAAAAGCCTGAGAACAAATATCAGGCTGTATTCAGATTTTTCCACAGCAACATGCAATGTCAAGATACAACGATGAGATGTCTATACAGTTCTCAGAAATAAAATAAAACACGAACCTATGAATTTCATACCCACATAATGTAAGTTTTGCTCATTTATGAATGGCAACATAATGACATTAACAAATATATATATGTAGATAACACAAGAGCTCTTCTTTTTTTAAAAAAAGACTAGATGAAATCCAGTCAACCAAAATGTGAATCAAGATGAGCTCAGAAATCGGAAAGCCATGGTATGAAAAGACTGTTGGTGAGCATCAAATCAATTTAAATATAGAACTGTGGCTAAGCCACTTTCAGAATTACAGGTACACAATAGAATGTAAGTGTTTTGGAAACTGTCACTGAAATAAAAGGAAAACCAGGAGAGTGCAGTGTTCAAAAGTCAAATTAGGAGGGTAATTGAAGAAGGAAAGCAAAGATTCTCTGTCACTGCCTCTCAGCTCTTTCTGCTTCCTCTCCTATTGCAGTTTGAAGGGTATTGGAAAGAAGCAGGGGGAGACACGATTACCAGGGGCTCCAAGTCACATCCTCATGTTTAATGACCAGACAAGAAATGAAGCCTGTCTCCCAGGTTCATTTGAAAAATTCCGAAAGAAGAACTCTGGCCCATCTTGGGTCAAGTGCCCATCTCTTGAACCAAGCATTGTGACCAGGGGATGAGGGACTGTCACTGGCTTACATGCCTACCTCTGTATCCAAGGGGCCAAAGGGGACAGGATATCTTACCACAAGAAAGCAGGAAGGGGTCCAGGCAATCTGAAACTTTAGCTGACTCATTTAAATACTGGTGGCCACAAATACAGTGCTTGCTTTCTAGAACTCATGTTGGTTGTGGGTCCATGGCTTCATAATTACAGCAATAAGGCCTTTTATTTTTCTATATATTTGAACCTTCATTATCTTATTTGATATTCAAACCAACTAGATACACTAAGCAGTATGAGGCTCTTCTTTGCATTTTACAGATTAGGAAACTAAGGCTCAGAAATTCTGTAACTGGTCCAAGTTGTACAATAACTTCACGTCCAGAGATCAAGAATCTTAGTTCTCTTCCAGACCTCATTTCGATATTCAAAACAGCCTCTCATTTTGTGACAGTAATAGTGTCTCCCAGTCCAGATACCTGATTCTCTCTACTCTTCTGCCACATGACTAGCAAGCAGGTCATGATGGAAAAAGAAGGATGTCAATGATAAGAAGGGGGTTTGGGTTTAGATTTACAAAAGATTTTATTTTAAATATTTTTATATTTGTAACATATTATTAATCAATATTTTATATTCATATAATATTTTATTAGTCAATAGCTAATTTGTTTTAAGATAATTAGCTAAGTAGATTATTTAGATTAAGGGGACATACATGACTTTATAAAAAGGAGGATACTCTAGATAACTATGAAGGAGATTCCACAACTGGAAGTCAACGATAGTTTTGGGTATGATGACAGCCAGAAATCAATGGAAGGAGCCAATGTTTGTTGATTATCCACTAAAGGAACCATGCAAGGCCCTTCACATAAGCTTTTTCATTTGATTCTCATAACTACTGTTTGAGAGAGTGATGCCTCTATATCTAGCTTAGAAATGAAAACACAGAGGCTCAGAAGTTGAGTGACTTGCTCACTTGCGAAGAGCTGATAGAAGCAAGATTAGATTTTAAATCTGCATGGCTTCAAAGCCTATGTTCTCCCCCTACATATTTAACCAGTGCATTTGGCAAATAAGGACATTTATTAATACATTTGGTTTTGACCCTCTTTCCCCTCCACACAAAATTATTTCCAGAATTTCTTGGGCAGATGCCTTTTTTCATGTTCATATAGCTAAAAATTAAGGCGAAATCTAGCGTGAAGAAGGTTGCCCTCTGTGTTGGATTGTTTCTGATGGCATCAAATAACACATAGGAAACCTTTTTGTAACTTATGAAATAACATGATGTAACTTACAGTTGAAACAATGAGGTCTAGAATCAACATCAAGGGGGGAGTTTTTCTCTATTTCTTGCAACTTGTAGTTCTTTTTGCTTCCATTTGAATTGGAAATAGTCTAAAAGCTGATGTTTCCCTCTCATTATTCACCCATCAGGAGGAATCAGACCCCAAATGATATCAGTAAATGATGATGAACTTTGAATGAGAAGTGTTTCTTAAACTGCCAGTTCTGCCTTTAACCCTTTCCCCTGTTCCTCCTAATAGCCATAACCCCTTTCATTTTTGTGCTTTCACTTACCCTCGTCCCGTTGACAAACCCCAAGCACAGGATTTCTCTATGAGTGAGTCGCAGGGGTTGTCCTTGTGACCTGGAGATGGTAAGAAACACATAGAGCAGTGGTATAGTGACAAAAATGACAAGCTGACCCCAGATACCACAGTTGGCCTCTTTGCTGTCAAATGAATCTAATAGCCCAAGGAAGTATTTCTCCTTTATCAGCAGTCCATTCAAAGTGGTGTTTACCATTACTCAGCTTTTATCATTCCATATGTCATGGAAAAATAATAGCGTTCACCTCAAGTCAAGAATCTCTTAAATTTAATGCATTCTGAAATACTTTGAGAAAAAAAAGGCATCATCCTGGTGTTATATAAAAATTGATGTCATCTTTTTACATCCATGTGTTCAACAGATGGTAACTTCGGTTCCTATATTTTGTATATGTGGAACTATCGTCTTTCAAACTATACTTTCCTTTTTTTTTTTTGAGATGGAGTCTCACTTTTGTCACCTAGGCTGGGGTGCAATGGCATGATCTCAGCTGACTGCAACCTCCTGAGTTCAAGCGATTTTCCTGCCTCAGTCTCCTGAGTAGCTGGGATTACAGGTGCCCGCCACCATGCCCGGCTAATTTTTTTGATATATGTGTTTTTTGAGATGGAGTCTGGCTCTGTTGCCCAGGCTAGAGTGCAGTGGCACGATCTTGGCTCACTGCCAGCTCCGCCTCCTGGGTTCATGTCATTCTCCTGCCTCAGCCTCCTGAGTAGCTGGGACTACAGGCATCCGCCACCACGCCCGGTTAATTTTTTGTATTTTTAGTAGAGATGGGGTTTCACTGTGTTAGTCAGGATGGTCTCCATCTCCTGACCTCATGATCTGCCCACCTCGGCCTCCCAAAGTGCTGGGATTACAGGCGTAAGCTACCGTGCCAGGCCTTTTTTTGGCATTTTTAGTAAGATGGCATTTCACCATGTTGGCCAGGCTGGCCTTGAACTCCTGACCTCAGGTGATCCGCCCGCCTCGGGCCCCCAAAGTGCTGGGATTACAGGAGTGAGTCACTGCACCTGGCCTATACTTCTCTTCTAATTGCAGAAACTTAAACATGTTTTATCTTATGTCTCCATAAATTTCACTGCTCCCAAGATGGAGCTGTAAACAAATCCTTAAAAGTATATTTTCTCTAAAAGTAATCCTTAGCGAATCCTTTGGTGAAGGAAAATACTCTGCTCTCTCTCTAAACTTGGATTTAAAACTCCAGGTGATGGTTATTTTTTGTTAACATTCACTGAGCCTTTCTTATGAACCTGGCACTATCCTAAGCAATTTATATACCTTTTCCCACTTAAGTCTCATGACGACCCTATGAGGTAGATACTATTATTATCCCTATTTCACAGGTAAGGAAAGAGAAGGTTTAGTAAGGAACATGCCCCCCAGGTCACAAGAGCAGTAGCAAGTAAGAAGCACAGCTCAGATTTAGTTCCAAATCTGTCTGACTCCAAAGCTCAAATTATTAACTGCAGCGCTACTCTGCCTTTTAAGTTTTCTCAAAGTGACTGCAAAATTAAAATTATTTAGAGTCTGGTATTTTCTCAATAAGTAGGTGGTATCATGTGATGCTGTCCTCGTGCTCCTAACATTCCCTGGGCCAGGGCTACTAGGAGACATACTCTTTCGTTGCAAGAACAAGTGGCGTTTTGAAGAAACCATGGAGGTGGCATTTGGGTGAGGACACTGCAGGCTGATAGGCACAGCTTTATATTCATACTAGAGCTGCTTCCTTCTAGGTGGGCTGCAAGTCACAACTCCCTTATAAATATAGCCCATTCAAATTAGTATTGACCACTACCTGAATTTCTTTTTTTTTTAGACGGAATTTTGCTCTTGTTGCCCAGGCTGGAGTGCAATGGCACGATTTCGGTTCACCGCAACCTCTGCCTCCCAGGTTCAAGCAATTCTCCTGCCTCAGCTTCCCGAGTAGCTGGGATTACAGGCATGCACCACCACGCCCGGTTAATTTTGTATTTTTAGTAGAGATGGGGTGTCTCCATGTTGGTCAGGCTAGTCTCAGACTCCTGACCTAAGGTGATCTGCCTGCCTCAGCCTCCAAAAGTGCCGGGATTACAGGCATGAGCCACCTCACTGGCCTCACGAACTCATTTTTAATCTTTTGCACATCTCATGCCTCTATCATTAAAAAAAAAAAAATGGTTACTCAAGTCAAGAATCTCTTAAGTTTAATCGATTCTAAAAAACTTGGAGGGTCAATATGCATACTTTTGGGGTACAAAAATTACCTTTGTACAAAGTGTTACAGATGTACACTTAATATAAATTGACCAATGAGGAGCTGACTTCATCCACAGTAAGAATTTGGTGCTTTAGAAAGATGTCCATTCTCTTCCTCAAAGGCAGTGTCATCTCTTGTCAAGTAGAACTAAAAATAAAAACATGTTTTTTCAGTTTCTGAAAAAATAACTAATTGTTAATTTCTGGTCAAATATCAGTACAAAAATTTTTTTTAGTGTCATAATCTCTGAATTTATGAATTGTAGCATATCAAATTTTGCACCAATACCAAGATAACTTTTAAAAACCATTTCATTTGTTTAGAACAAAAGAAGCATTAAAGGCCAGGAGCAGTGGCTCATGCCTGTAATCCTAGCACTTTGGGAGGCCGAGGCGGGCAGATCACTTGAGGTTAGGAGTTGGAGACCAAACTGACCAACATAGTGACACCCCATCTCTACTAAAAATGCAAAAATTAGCTGGGCGTGGTGGCAGGCGCCTATAATCCCAGCTACTTAGGAGGCTGAGGCCGGAGAATTGCTTGAACTCGGGAGGCGGAGGTTGCAGTGAGCTGAGATCATGCTATTGCGCTCCAGCCTGGGTGACAAGAGCGAGACTGTCTCAAAAAAAAAAAAAAAAAAAAAAATTGAGTTAGTATAATCTGGAAGAAAGGGTGTAAGCTCTAGAGTTTGATGCCTAGTTCAGATCTCAAGTCTATCAATCATTTACAGCTTGTGTGATCTTGGGTAAGTTACTTAAAATCTCAGGTTCTTTCCTATAAAATAGTACTTATTTTATGGGGCTGTGATGAGGATGAAATGAGATGATGCTTATAAAACCCTCATCACAGGGCTGGGCAGAGTAAGAGATCAATAAACAAAAGCTATTTAAACCTCACATTTTGCTGTTAAGTATGAAATGCCAGCCAGGTGTGGTGGCTCACGCCTATAATCCCAGCACTTTAGAAGGTCAAGGTGGGCAGATCATTTGAGACCAGGAGTTCGAGACCAGCCTGGCCAACGTGGTGAAACCCTATCTCTACTAAAAGTACAAAAATTAGCTGAGTGTGGTGGCACACACCTGTAGTCCCAGTTACTCGGGAGGCTGAGGCAGGAGAATCACTTGAATCCGGGGGGCAGAGGTTGTGATGAGCTGAGACTGGGCCACTGCATTTCAGCCTGGGTGACAGAGTGAGACTCTGTCTTTAAAAAAATAAAAATAAAATGCAGCCTGTATTTTTAGCAATTAACTTAGATTATATATACTGTGTGTGTGTGTGTGTGTGTGTGTGTATAGTTTTAGTATAAACATTTTTCTATAGTGCCTTTTATTGACATCATCTGGAAACACCCTTTTTTTTTAAATTTATTTATTATTATTATACTTTAAGTTGTAGGGTACATGTGCATAACGTGCAGGTTTGTTACATATGTATACTTGTGCCATGTTGGTGTGCTGCACCCATCAACTTGTCATTTACATCAGGTATAACTCCCAATGCAATCCCTCCCCCCTCCCCCCTCCCCATGACAGGCCCCTGGAAACACCCTTTCTTAAAGTCAGGAATGGGGCCCCCAGGCAGGCTGCCTCTGCCACTTCCAGCTCCTGCAGCTTCCTCAGCCACAGGCTTTCTGGTTCCATCCACTGCACTCCTGGGGCAGTGACACAATTCTTATCTGCCTTTGGTTAGGAAAATAATTGGGCAATCTGCTCCAGTGATACATTTCTGCTGATTTCAGGTTTTCTTTCAGTGGTGAATGACAAAGAAATGCAATTAGCAAGGAATGCTTTAGTTTGTCAACTTTAGTTCCACAAGGCCTCCCTCACTTATTTTGACTGTTTTGCTTGCTGTCGTATTAAATGTTTCAGAGGCTTTACAGTTTGAAGACAGTCTAAGCCAGAAACTGTAATGGGTACAGTACTCTGATAAATCTCTTTTGTTTATTAGAGTGTGTCATCTGTTGTTCAATAGTAATTCCATCACACATGTGCTGTAGATAACAATAAAAGAACATTTATGGAGTGCTTACTGGGTACCAGGCACTATTTTAAGCATTTTACACATATTAACTCATTTAATATTCCCTGTACTATTATTATTCCCGTTTTACACTAGTGAAAAATACTGTAGTCTGTATCTTCTTACTTCTACATTATTAATTATTTTTATATTGATTTTTAGAAAATACTTCCAATGATCAATTTTCTCTAGTTTTCAGTATAAGGATATTTTCCTGGAGGTGCGAATATTTAATAAGCCCTCTGAGTTTGGAGGCTTATCCTTGGATCAAGGATGCTTTAGCATGGCTGTTATGGACCTCAGAGATACCGAAAGACAAGGTTATGTTTTACAAGGCTAAGGACAATGAACAGGGCTAGAGGTTAGGATGTTCTGCTCATGGGTTCTGTGGCTAGGGGTATGTGGGGTTGAGACAGGGCCTTGCTATGCCAGCCAGGCTGGAGTGCAGTGGCACCATCACGGATCAGTGCAGCCTCGACTTCTTGGGCTCAAGGCTTCCTCCCACTTTAGCCTCCTGAATAGCTGGGACCATAGGCACACACGCCTGGCTAATTTTTTTTTTTTAATTTTTCATTTTTTGTAGAGATGGGGTTTCCCTATGTTGCCCAGGCTGATCTCGAACTCCTGGGTTCAAGTGATCCTCCCACCTTGGTCTTCCAAAGTGTTGAGATTATAGGTGTAAGCCACCACGCCTGGCCTCTGGTGTTTTTTTTTTTTTTTTTTTTTTTTTTTTTTTTTTTTTTAAGACATTTTTATTCATTTCCAAAGCCAAAACTACATGTGCATTTTTCAGAAATGGTTAAAGTTCAGGGGTTGGGGACGGGGAAGGAGAATAGAGATGACCAGACTGCACCTTCAAATCCTCTGTGGGATGAGATAATGAGATAACAAAAGAAACCAACAAAGAAACCTAGGAGCCAGGCCTCCCAAACCTCCACTGCTGGAAGAGACCAGCAGCAGACACCTTTCTTCAAGGGTCCCTTCCTCAGCCTCTTCCTGAGTCCTGAAGACAGTTACCTTCTGGATAACTTTTATTTGGAACAGAGCCTGTTGTCAATAGAAGAGTCTTGGTCAGGCGCAGTGGCTCATGCCTGTAATCCCAGCACTTTGGGAGGCTGAGGTGGGCAGATCACTCGAGGTCAGGAGTTCGAGACCAGCCTGGCTAACATGGTGAAATCCTGTCTCTACTAGAAATACAAAAAAATTAGCCTGGCGTGGTGGCGGGTGCCTGTAATCCCAGTTACTCTGGAGGCTGAGGCAGGAGAATCACTTGAACCCGAGAGGCGGAAGTTGCAGTGAGCCGAGGTCGCGCCATTGCACTCCAGCCTAGGCAACAAGGGGGAAACTCTGTCTCAAAAAATAAAATAAATAAATAAATGAGTCTTTATTTGGAATAAACCTTCATGTAGGTCAGTCGATTGTACTGCGTAACAGGTCATGCTGTCAGGGACACCTGGGGGTGAGTAGAATATTCTCTTCAATGGAGAATGAGACAAGTACACAGAGGAGGTCAGCCCTGGTTTCTTTGGCGGCCAAGGGACTTGTGTCCACCACAGAGTAGACCAGCCTTCGAGTGCTGTGCAGGAGTGCATGCTTACAGAAGTGGGCTCTGCTCTCCTGAGGGCTGCCTGCGATTCCCTGCCACCCAGGGCAGGAGGCCTTGACAGCGAAGATCCTGAAGGGGAGCGGGGACGATCCTGTGCCATGAGTCGGTAATAGGAACGATCCTGCACCGTTTATGACGGCTGTGAGGAACAAGAGAGGATTAAATAGCTTTATCCCGGGGTTAGTGGAATGAGGGTGGAGGGCTGAGTGAGGGATGAGCTCACATTTCACCAAATGAAAAGCAGGAAGCACCCTCAAGGGCAGGGTTTCCCCAAGCCTGTGCTCTGAGACTTTGCACCTGATTAATATGGAATCTGCACTGCAAGGTGCCTCTGGGCACGTATTCGAAGGTGTCCCCGTCCACCGAAGTGAACACACCCCACAGCAGCCAACACACCCCACAGCAGCCAAGGCCCTTATCACTGAGTCAGCAGGACACTGGCGACCCTGAGGGCCAGGAGAAGCGGGTTGTCTGGTGAATCCCATCTCTGCATGGGGGAGGGAGTCTGTGAAGATTGACATCCAGGCACGCCCCTCTCCTCCGCAGCGCCCCTCTCTGCACTGTCCTGTCCCAGAAAGAGAGGCATCGGCTCGTGGCCACCTGCCAAGTCAGGCCCAGGCCGCGAGGGAGGGGAAAAGGGACGCGGGAGGCGGCGCACCGGCTGTTCAGATACGGCCGCTACCACTCCTTTAGACTCTGGACGTGCGGGGACTGGCGGCGCTCAGCCTCGCGTTATAAAAAGCGGCCGGACAGTATCGGCAAGACAATCTGGGAGGCGGGTACCGGACCTCACGTATCCGCGCCGCGCCCCCCACCTGTGGCTACGCGCGGGGCTGGCTGCGCTCCCCTGGGCGGCGCCGGGCGCCCGCGGCTGGTGGCGAGATGGGCCGCTACTCGGGCAAGACTTGCCGGCTGCTCTTCATGCTGGTGCTCACCGTCGCCTTCTTCGTGGCGGAGCTGGTCTCCGGCTACCTGGGCAACTCCATCGCGCTGCTCTCCGACTCCTTCAACATGCTCTCCGACCTGATCTCGCTGTGCGTGGGCCTGAGCGCCGGCTACATCGCCCGGCGCCCCACCGGGGGCTTCAGCGCCACTTACGGCTACGCCCGCGCCGAGGTGGTGGGCGCGCTGAGCAACGCCGTCTTCCTCACCGCGCTCTGCTTCACCATCTTCGTGGAGGCCGTGCTGCGCCTGGCCCGGCCCGAGCGCATCGATGACCCCAAGCTGGTGCTCATCGTTGGCGTCCTGGGGCTGTTGGTCAACGTGGTGGGGCTGCTCATCTTCCAGGACTGCGCTGCCTGGTTCGCGTGCTGCCGCCGGGGCCGCCGTCGCCGCCTGCAACAGCGGCAGCAGCTGGCGGAGGACTACGTCCCCAGCGCTTTCGGGGGGCCTCAGGGTGCAGAGGACCCGCGGCGCGCTGCGGCCCCGACAGCCCCAGGCTCGGACTCGGCCGTAACCCTGCGGGGGACCTCGGTGGAAAGGAAGCGAGAGAAGGGGGCGACCGTGTTCTCAAACGTAGCAGGTGCCTTTCGGTTGCATCCTTTGGACCGCTTGGCCCGCCCTTCCCCCTCCCACCAGTCTCTTTCTTCTCACCCCACGCCCTCTTTTTCTTCTGCATGCTTTCTTTCTTTCTCTCTCTTTCTCTTTCTTTCTTTCTTTTTCTTTCTTTCTTTCTTTCTTTCTTTCTTTCTTTCTTTCTTTCTTTCTTTCTTTCTTTCTTTCTTTCTTTCTTTCTTTTTCTTTCTTTCTTTTTCTTTCTTTCTTTCTCTCTTTCTCTCTCTCTCTCTTTCCCTCTTTCTTTCTCTCTCTCTCTCTTTTTTAAAATAAATTCATTCCCTTTACAGTCCCGCTTTACTTCTCTGCTGCCAATTTAACGTATTCCCCATCCTTTCTTCTTTCTCCTGGATCCTCGGGTAGCCCTAGCCTCTTTTCCCTTACCCTGTTCTCTCTATATGAGTATCAATTTTCTGGGAAATCAATCATTATTATTGGGCAACAGGCAGCACTCTCCAACCCCTCCTCCCTCTCATTACTTGCTATCTGAATTTTGTTGTTCTCCCTCCCTCTTTGCCCATCCACTTGTCTTCTTGGGTGTCACGGGTTTGGGGGCTGCATGTGGGCTCCCATTCACCCTCTTTTTCTTTTAACTTGAAAGGATGTGTGAATGAAGTCCAAAGGTGGATCACAAGGCTATTTCAAGGCCAAAATGTACTGTTCTGAGCTGTGGGTGTGCAGAAGAAGAGTCTCCCTTAAGCTAGTAGGAATTTAAAATAACAAAACTTTATTTTGAGTCCATTGGTTTTTTTTTTGTTTGTTTGTTTGTTTGTAGAACTTATACACAACACAAGGTTTCTTCTTTGAATGCAGGTGATTCCTTCAACACCCAGAATGAGCCAGAAGAGGTGATGAAAAAAGAGAAAAAGTCTGAAGCTCTGAATATCAGAGGTAGGATTGACTTTGGGCCTATTTGAAATCCCTTTCTATGACACATATGGACTGTGCTGTTCATTTCTGTTTGACTTTTAATAAAGCAAAGGTGTGTTTGAAAGTAGGCCAGTTACATGCATAGACTATGACCTGACTCTCTTTCATAATCACTGCATTGATCCTGAGGGAGAAACTGGTTGCTAATGATTTATCTTAGCTCCACTTAGATCCATGCTAATACTGCCTGCTCCAGAGCTGCACATATCAATGTTGTGTAACTATTTTACTTGGTTTTATTGGTCCATGGATATTGCTAACAAATCATGCAACCTATTGAACTGATTTTGATAAAGGTAGGAAAAGAGTAGGTGAGCTGCTATCCAAGGCTGTGCCCTATCTGGCATTGCTGAGTGACCCTATTGCATCAGTTGTTTCTGCCAGAAATCTGCTTTGGTGAAGGGACTGTTGACTCACTAAAACCTCCACTCCCAGGACCAAAGGAAATGTTCTGGTGAGGCCCAGGGCAAGCACCTCATAGCATTCTTCTCACCATGTGGTCAAGGTCAGAAGCACTGGACTAAGGGTCAGCCCAGGGGTTTTTGAGATGTGTTTCTCTCTGGACACCATTGTATCCAACATCTCTCCTTTCCAACTTCTTGAGCACAGACTTTGCTTTAGAGTGATTCCAGAAGGGGTTAATCCCCAGTCTTGACTTTGAGAATTCCAACAAGGATTAAGCAACCTTCTACTCTCCTGTGGTTTGGGGAAAGCCTGTAAGTGGGGCTTTGATGGAAATAATATAATGAAAAATTAATAATTCTGGAGACACCTTCACTTTGAGTGTCTCGCATCTGTTTTACAAAGTAATTCTCAGAGTGAACCTATAGGGAAAATCCAGAAGATAACAACAATAACATATGAGCTCCTAAAAATTTCTAAATTAATCAAACAAATTTAAAGGCAACAGGGGAATTTGCTCTCTGAAAGAGCTTAGTTTTAAAAGATAGTCCGTAAAGAAAAAAAAATCATCATCCTCTATCTTTCTTTTTTAAGGTCCAGTTTAAAATATATATACATTGCAGTGGGTGCGGTGGCTTACGCCTGTAATCCCAGCACTTTGGGAGGCTGAATGGGCAGATCACCTGAGGTCAGGAGCTCGAGACCAGCCTGGCCAACATGGCGAAACCGCATCTCTGGTAAAAATACAAAAACTAGCCAGGCGTGGTGGTGGGCGCCTGTAATCCTAGCTACTCAGGAGGCTGAGGCAGGAGAATTGCTTGAACTCTGGAGGCAGAGGTTGCGGTGAGCCGAGATTGCACCACTGCACTCCAGCCTGGGAGACTGAGCTAGATTCTGCATATATACACACATACACATACAGAATTTTTAAGGTGGAGTTCACCATCAGAGGCTTTAACTTTTTAACTTTTCAAAGCCTGTTCTGTTAAATATCCTCATTTTTTTCCTTCTTTGAGACGGAGTCCTGCTCTGTCTCCCAGGCTGGAGTGCAGTGACGCCATCTCTACTCACTGCAACCTCCACCTACCAGGTTCAAGTGATCCTTGTGTCTCAGCCTCCCAAGTAGCTGGGATGACAGGTGCGCACCACCACGCCTGGCTGATTTTTGTATTTTTAGCAGAAACGGGGTTTCACCATGTTGGCCAGGCTGGTCTCGAACTCCTGACCTCAGGCAATCTGCCCACCTCAGCTGCCCTGGATTACAGGCGTGAGCCACTGCACCCGGCCAACTATCCTCATTCTTATCTTACAAAGTTGAGAAAGAGAATAGGTAGGTGGATTGAAGCAAAGAAGCACAGCGAAGATATAGTGATCTTGTTTGGGAAACTCATATGAACTTGCCAAATTTTAGTCCTAAGCTATTGAAGTTTCTTGGTAGAAAAATGTCAGTAGCAGAATGCCTTGCTATTCCTGGCTGGGCCCTGGTTTACAGGTACTGACACCAATGCACCTGTAACTGCTGATAGAGGTGAACAGTGCAGTGGTTGAAAGATTGGGATTTGGCTTCAAACTGCCTGAGTGTGAATCATGGCTCTGCCACTTAAGAACCATGTGACTTTGGGCAAGTTATTGAACCTCTCTAAGCCTCCAATCCTCTCATCTTTAAAATGAGGATAATAACAGTACCCACACCTTATGGGATTGCTTTGAAATAAATGAAACATATAAAGTGTTTAGGCTTATAGCAGGAAAACTAGCTAACATTTTTATTGAGTACGTACTTTGTCCCTGGTACCATTCATGAATGAGTAAACTGGTAGTCACAACAATCTTACTGAGTGGATACAATGATCGTTTAATTAGTGGGTGGAACTGCTGGGCTCAACCCACAGTGCTTCCGTGTTAGCTGAGATCATTCCTGCTGCTTTTGACAAGTACCTGTGCTGTGGCTAATAGGAGCCTTTCCGTATTCCCGGCTAAGTGTGAAGCTGGCCTCCCCTTTGGTGCTGTGTTCTTATCTTGGAGCCACAGTTCAGGGAAGGATCACAGAATGGTAGAACTGGAAGGACCTTAGGGAAAATGGACTTTTCACTTCACAGATGAGGAAGCAGGGTGCAGAGAGTTTGATGACTTCCCCAAGTCACCACAGCTCAAGCAGAGACAAGGCTGGAATCCTGGGCTCCTACATCACATATCTGGCCCTTTCCATGATCACACATTGCCTCTAGACTCCAGACAGGGAGGGCTTGCTTCTCTAGTACACAGTCCACTGAATGGTTATATTTCTAACATTTAAGCAACTGCTTTAGAAAGCAGGACTGTGTCCCAGTCTCCAGATCTGCAGAGGAAACAGCCTACGGGGATCTCTGTGAATAAAAACAATTTCTTCATTTTCTTTACCGTTTCTCTTATTCCAGTGGGAATAAACAAAAATGAGTTCTTTTGTTTTTTTGAGACAAAGTCTCACTCTGTAGCCCAGGCTGGAGTGCAGTGTCGTGATCTCGACTCAACGCAAACTGTCTCCCAGGTTCAAGCGATTCTCCTGCCTCAGCCTACAGAGTAGCTGGGATTACAGACGCACGCCACTGCACCTGGCTAATTTTTTTTTTTTTTTTTTTTGTATTTTTAGTAGAAACAGGGTTTTGCCATGTTGGCTAGGCTGGTCTTGAACTCCCAACCTCAGGTAATCTGCCTGCCTCGGCCTCCCAAAGTGCTAGGATTATAGGCGTGAGCCACCGTGCCCAGCAAAAAAATGAATTCTAAGGATCACACTCTGTCTTCTAGTGTAAAGTATAGTAAAAACACAATCCTCTTAAAATTCTCATCAATGTGCTTTGTAGTGGTCAATTTTATTTAATAGCATCAGACATGATATATTAAAAATGTTGTAACAATATGTCAGAAAGACAATTAGTTTTTTAAAGTTTGGTATAAACATAAATAGATGAATAGCCATCTTGACATCCCTTGAAAAGAAATCCCCTTTGATGAGATGTTTCTTTGTGATTCTTACTTTTTTCCAATAAGAAAGATCTCATTTTTTCATTACCATTTGTCCAGTGCAAATGCACTATTTCCAGTCATTCAACAAATTCAACAGCACTGATGGCTTTCCTAAGTGCTGGGACACATCAGATTTCAACTTGTGTCAAATTGCCAATTTATGTTATATGCCAGTTTTTTGGGGGTTTCGTTTTAATCTAAAGACAGCAAATGAGGGCCAAGTACAGAGGTTTGCTGTCTTTGCAAAGCTACCTTGAGAGCATTGTGACTAATCGGGTGATTGAGTTGTCTACTAAGTGGTGTTCTCTGTGTCTCAGATAATGCTGCCAGATTTATCTTTCTGAATCATAGATGTGATCACATCGGAGTCTGCTCAAAGCCTTTACTGCATGCAGGATACGGTCTAAACACTGCTGACATTCAAGAGCTTGCTGTTCCATGCCAATACTCCTTTCTAGACGTTTCTGCCCTTCCCTTCACCCCTTCATGGCCTCACCTCCCCCATCAGCTCTTCACTGTCTCCCTGCATACCCATCAACATTTAATGTACATCTGTAGTGAGGTGAGGAGCGCTTAGACCCTGTGATCAGGCAGATTTGGTTTGCGTTCTGCCTCTCCCTTTTCCTAGCTAGGTGACCTTGGGCAAGGAACTTAATCTCTTTAATGTTCAGCCCCCTCATCTATATGATGGAGATAATACGACCAACATCACTGTGTTGTGCGGATCACATGGGTGGTTAGAACAGCACAGAGGACCCACTCAACAAATGGTGCCCGTTATCATTATCTTCACCTCTTGGTCATTCTCAGAGGGTTTGCAGACATTTGTTTACATAATCTACAGAACTGGCCTCTGAGGGAGGTGAGGCAGATATTATTACTACCTCATTTCACAGATGAGAATCTTGCTCCTCAAAGAGGTTGACTTTCCTAAGGTCCATGGCTTACAGCAACAGCATCAGGGTCTGTGAGTCCAAATTTAGTGCGTCAGCCTCTGGTGTTGCCCCACGAGCACGTCCTCCATCTGCAGTTTCCTCATCTGAGTCTCCCACGAGGTGTTTCTGTCTGAAATGCCTTCTGTGGTTGCCTATTGAAGTCTGCCTCCTCTCCAGAGGCCTGCCCAAATTACCTACCTCTCAACAAGACTTTCCTGAGATTTCTCATCACACGAGACTCTTTTCCTCCCTGAGGAGGTTATCCATGTATTTATCTCAGAATTTTCCATTTTGAGAGGCTGAGGCGAGAGGATTACTTGAGGCCAGGAGTTTGAGACCAGCCCGGGTAACATAGCAAACCCCTGTCTCTGCAAAAAAAAAAAAAAAAAAAAAAAAAAAGATAAAAAGTTCTTTTAAAAAGTAAAAAAATTAACCGGTGCAGTGGCACACACCTGTAGTCCTAGATACTTGGGAGGCTGAGATGGGAGGATCATTCGAGCCCAAGAGTTTGAAGTTGGAGTGAGCTATGATTGTGCCACTGTACTCCAGCCTGGGCGACAGAGGGAGACCCCATTTTTTCTCTGTTTCTGTCTCTCTCTCTCGGTCTCTCTCTCTCTCTCTCTCGGTCTCTCTCGGTCTCTCTCTCTCTCTCTCTCGTTCTCTCTCTCTGTCTCTTGGTCTCTGTCTCTCTCTCTCGGTCTCTGTCTCTCTCTCTCTGTTACACACGTGCACACACACACACACTCACAAACACTCACAGACACCCCACAGAATTTTGCTAGTGCACTGTAGTTAATGGTCATGACCAGGCCTTCTTCATCTTTTCATGGGCAGCTAGAAGACACATTGCATTATTCAATGTCAGGAATTGAGTGGGATGCTGCTTTAAACAGTTTTTCAAACTGAAGGCCATGACAATTTGGGCCCTAGAATTAGTTTAGTAGAAAATTAATTATAATGGAATGAAATAGAATAGATAATAGTAAGAAATCATATATAAGGATGAATTTTGCTTTCCCATGAATTATTTGTTTCAATTGGTATCTCTGTGCTAGGATGCAAAACATAATTCTTACTGTGGATTATGGGAAAAACAAGTTCGAAAGTTACTATTTTATGTAATTCTTAGGGAGTAACAGTGGGATTTCTCAGAAGGAAAAGCTGAAATTGAATTGTAGAACTTACATGAGGCAGGATGCACAGCAGATCTCTGGTCAGACTACCCAGATTGATATCTCCAGTTATCACTTTTTAGTTGTGTGATTTTGGACAAGTTACTTAGGTATTCTGTGCCTCAGTTTCCTCATTTGTAAAATGAAGAGAGTACCAGCCAGAAATAATCAAAAGGGTCAGATTCCAATTTTCAGGAGTTTATTCAAGTGAAAAGCTGGCAATGGCCATTCTGGGACTCATCACTCCAGAGAAATGGGGATAGGGTTCCAAAGTTAAAAGCCAAATTCTTGCTTATATATAAGACAAAGAAATTTAGCAGGGTTACAACATTTTGTATACAAGCCTGGTTTAGGAGTTAAAAAAATTAGCTACAATTTGTTTTCTTTTCCAAGTGGCTTGTTTTCTTTATAGCTGGTTTTCATTTCCTTTCCAACTTAAAAGAGTGTATTTAACATTCCATATTAAGGGACTGTGATAGCCATGGTGTCTTGTATGAAAAAGGTAAGAGGGAGGATGAAAATCAACAGTAAGAGAGAAGGGGGTCTTCCCTGGGGCCCTTCGCCATTTACAACATTTTACAGAGCAATGCAGGTAAGGAAAAAGACTGGATTCAGACATACAACAGCTTACAGCTGCCTGTCACGTAGCTCAGGCCCTGTAATTCACATTCCTTGAAGGCTCAAAATACTTTTGAGTTCCAACAGCTTAGATTTTGCATTACTTATTTTCACAAGGGTAACCACTTTACAGTCCTTAAAAGGATGTAATGGGTAAGTATAACACGCTTAAAACAATGCCTGGAGCATATGTGTTAGTTGGCGTAACAATAATAATAGTTATTATTATTGAAGACAAGAGTTACTGTATGTCATAGGAGTTATGATAATCAACCAGAAGCTACTGTTTTATTGAATGCCTACATTGCTATTACATAAACAAAGGCAATTTGGAGTATGACCCTGATCCTCATGTTACTTACGGAGGAAATGGATCTAACATGTATGAGACAATCAGCGAATAAAAAACTGTCTCACGCAGTAAACATGATGTCACATGTGTATAGGAAATATTAAGCTTTCATATTTTTATGGTAGCATTTTGTACTGTCCTGAAGCAAGTTAAAGCTTCGATTCATAGCTCCTTGTAGAGGAACAAAGTATTTTTGAGTTTCCCTTCGGTGGTTCAGGACAGGGACTGGGGAGTTAAAATCTCCTTTGGGAGTGGGGTGTTGTGAGAAAGGAGCACAGCATTAGAAAATGGGAATGTTAATGTGTATACTGAATCAAGATCTTATTATCATAAGTAAACACTCAGTCAAAAGGACATATGGGAATTCTTTTTATTCCTGTAGTTTTTGGGGAAAATTTGAGGCAATTGCCTCAAATTACATTTAGTGTTCACAGAATGCCATATTACCTATGATGTTATTTAGAATTGTGGAGGTGTTGCCAAGAGGAGGAATTAGCTCAATTAAAGCACCTTCCAAGTGAGACTGTTTAGTCTTAGCCATGAGTAAGTTGTTAGTAATTTGGATTATTATTAATTCTACTGCATAAGTCTGTGGAATACATGGAGAGACAAAGCTGACCTTTCTTAACATATATGCTTTCTTCTAGAGCAGTGCTTTGGAAACTAGTATGTGCATTCCAATCATCTGGGCATTTTTTTTTTTTTTTTTTTTTTTGAGACAGAGTTTCACTCTTGTTGCCCAGGCTGGAGTACAATGGCACTATCTTGGCTCACTGCAACCTCCGCCTCCTGGGTTCAAATGATTCTCCTGCCTCAACCTCCTGAGTAGCTGGGATTACAGGTGCCCTTACAATACCCAGTTGATTTTTTGTATTTTTAGTAGAGATAGGGTTTCACCATATTGGCCAGGCTGTCTTGAACTCCTGACTTCAGATGATCTACCCGCCTTGGCCTCCCAAAGTGCTGGGATTACAGGAGTGAGTCACCGCACCTGGCCTCATCTGGGCATCTTTTTAAAATGCAGGTTCAGATTCTACAGATCTGAGGTGGGGCCTGAGATGCGGTATTTCTAACAAGCTCATAGGCGATGCTGATGCTACTGGTTTGCAAACTATACTTTGAATTGCAAGATTCTGATGTTGCTTTCTGTAAAAACAAACAAAACCCCCCAAAACCAAAACCCAAAACTTTGTGTTTATATTTTATAATTTTTTCTGACCAAATTTTTACCTAATTTACTTACTAAATCCCAATTTAGTCTTTGGCTAACAATTGGGCACTCAAATCTTTGCTGAGGAATGAATATGTTCTATATCATAATCAGTATCTGTAGAAACAATTCCCTTAATTAAAGGCACCCACAATTTTTAGTATTATCTGTAGAATTTTAATTTTATTTTATTGTAATAAATAGCTGTTTATGCAATGGAAATGTTGCTGGAGTCCCTGTTCTTGGGCACCTCTTAAACCAAATGCCATTTAAATGACCACAGACTAAAAGCAAATTAGGTAAATGCTTACAGGGAAAGGGGAAAGCGGATCAAGGTAGAAAAAACACAATTTGTTTTAAAGACTCTCTTAATACAACTTGTTCCCTCTCCCCTTAAACATGTTTAAAACAGTGTAAAGCACAGATACTTGTCTAAAAGAAAAAGAAATTGTTTGCACAGCCTCTGTTTTCCAGCTTAGTGCCCTTTGATGGGTGGTGAGCGGTAGCAATGTGGCCCAGTGAGATGGCACAGGCATTCTTCCTGCAGGTCAGAATCTTCCTAGGCTATTGCTCTTCCAAGGTACTCTGAGTCCTGAGATGGTGACCTGGGGTTTTGTTTCCTAAGAAGTAGTTGCCATTATTTTGATTCATCCTACTGCTCTAACCAAAACAAAAACCAAAAACCTCCAAATGGTAACAGATATTCGTATACCTGGAAATCCAAGCCAATGAGTGTCACGTGGCTTCCAGATTTGCATCTGTGCTGCAGTAGTCTTTCTTTCTTCCTGGCAGGTGTACTTTTGCATGTGATGGGAGATGCCCTGGGGTCCGTGGTTGTGGTCATCACGGCCATCATATTCTATGTGCTTCCCCTGAAGAGTGAGGAACCGTGTAACTGGCAGTGTTACATTGACCCCAGCCTGACTGTCCTCATGGTCATCATCATTTTGTCATCTGCCTTCCCGCTCATCAAGGAGACCGCTGCCATTCTGTTGCAGATGGTCCCCAAAGGAGTCAACATGGAAGAGCTGAGTAAGTAGACTGAATTTTGATCCAGAACCACTCTCACTTTAATGTTATTCAGGCCAAAGGACAGGCATTATTTAAGAGCAGTGTTTGAGTTATGTATTCTGAAACACCTTAAATCACCAGGTGGTAGAGACATCATCATATGTTTTATAGCCTATTAAGATGACTCAGCTCCAAGTACCAAAGGTCCTTTGCAATCTGTGATTCTCTGACTCAACTGCAATGCAATGCTTGGTCCGGGCATGGTGGCTCATGCCTGTAATCCCAGCACTCTGGGAGGCCAAGTCGAGTGGATCACCTGAGGTCAGGAGTTCGAGACCAGCCTGACCAACATGGTGAAACCCTGTCTCTACTAAAAATACAAAAAATTAGCCGGGTGTGGTAGCATGCACCTGTAGTCCCAGCTCCTCGGGAGGCTGAGGCAGGAGAATCGCTTGAACCCAGGAGGCGGAGGTTGCAGAGAGCCGAGATTGCACCACTGCACTCCAGCCTGGGTGACAGAGCGAGACTCTGACTCAAAACAAAACAAAACAAAACAAAAATGCAATGCTTGGATAATACCTATTCCTGGGCTACTTAATTTCATGTCAAAGATTTATTTTAATCCAAATAAGGCCATTTCTGCCAGGAACTTTGTTTTATTTTCCTTATTCTAAAAACACAAATCATTCATATTCTAGACCCTACTTTCTAGTTAATGCCGGCATGCAAGTCACTGTGTCTCTCACAACACTGCCCAGAGCTGCAGGCAGAGTAGGTGGTGGGAGAGGGAAGGAGACAGAGGAGAAGACATACAGCATTGCCTTTGCCTTCGCAGGAGCTAGTTCATTTCCCAATTGAGGAAATAAGATAAACATATACAAAGAAATTTGTGATATATACTGGATATGTTTTTAATAAAGTGATATATTTAAAAACAGATATTTTTAACAATAGAGGGTTACTTGTTGTGACTCAAGCCTGTAATCTCACCACTTTGGGAGGCTGAAGAAGAAGGATTGTATAAGGCCAGGAGTTCAAGACCAGCCTGGGCAACATAGTAAGACCTCATTTTTACAAAAATAAAAAATTATTTTTTAAAAATAAATAAAAAAGTAAAGGTTGTAATGTGTGCCTGTGGTCCCAGCTACTCAGTGGGTTGAGGTGGGAGGATCACTGGACCCAGGAGTTTGAGGCTGCAGAGAGCCATAAACATGACACTGCACTCTAGCCTGGGAGACAGGGCAAGACTCTCTGTCTCTAAAAAACCAAAAAACCCCTGCAAGATGGTAATAACAATAGCAATATTTTCATAGCATTTACCACATGCTAGAAATGTAAGTGTTCTAAGTGCTTTACTTATAATAATGTATTTTAACCCTTAAAATAATACAAAAAGTTACTATTATCATTTCTATTATACAGACAAGGAAACTGAGGCACAAAGAGGTTAGGTAATTGCCTAACGTCACGCAGTTAGTAAATGTCTAAACTCGGATTCATACTAGCTGGCTGCAGAGCCTTTGCTCAAATCAGTATTGAATACCATTTCTCTAAATACATACTCATTTTGGAAAGTATAGAAAATAGAGAGGAGCCTAAATGAGAAAACAGAAATCTCTCATAATTTGACTGTGGAAACTACCACTGTTAATATTTTCTTCTATATGCAGTAAAAAGAAAAATCATACCATATACACAGTTTAGCAAATTGCTTTTTCACTTAAAAATACCTTATGTACATTTTCTCATATCCTTAAATATGCAACTTACTTTTAAACAACTATGTCTTATTCCATTACATAATTGATTTAACTATTTCCTTGTTGGTTCCATCTTTTTAATGAATACAAGGAGCATTGTCCAAACCATTCTTGTACATAAATATTTGGTTATTTCTTTTAGGTTAAACTTTTAGCACTAGAATTGCTAGTAAAGGTTTTTTTGATTCATGTTGCCAAATCATCCCTTTTAAGAAAAGAAATTGCATTTTATAATACTATGGGAAGTTCATTCAAGTGTCCATTCCCTTGTATACTCAGCAACCCTGGGGACTTTTTTCTTGTCGTTGTTAGACTTATTTTCTTAAATGACTTTGTATGGGCTAACAATGTGTGGAGAAAGAAGGTTAAGGGCAAATGGACCCAGAGAGGTAGAACTAATTTCTTCCTGCTGTTCTTAGTAAGTATGCAGCCATTTTGGTGAGAATGCTTGACGGGACCATATCCCTCCCGTAGTTCCATGCTTCAAATGCAGCACTCACCTTGGCTTTTGTTTGCTCTTCTCTGTTATAGTGAGCAAACTCTCTGCTGTGCCCGGAATTAGCAGTGTACATGAAGTGCACATCTGGGAACTTGTAAGTGGAAAGATTATTGCCACCCTGCACATCAAGTATCCTAAGGACAGGGGATATCAAGATGCCAGCACAAAAATTCGAGAAATCTTCCACAGTGCAGGAATCCACAATGTGACCATCCAGTTTGAAAATGTGGACTTGAAGGAACCCCTGGAGCAGAAGGACTTACTGTTGCTCTGCAACTCACCCTGCATCTCCAAGAGCTGTGCTAAGCAGCTGTGTTGTCCCCCCGGGGCACTGCCTCTGGCCCACGTCAATGGCTGCGCTGAGCACAATGGCGGGCCCTCTCTAGACACATACGGAAGTGATGGCCTCAGTAGAAGAGACACAAGACAAGTGGCTATTGAAGTGTCTTTGGACGGCTGTCTGAGTGACCACGGACAAACTCTTAACAAAACTCAGGAGGACCAATGTTATGTCAACAGCACTCATTTTTAATCTGGTACCCACATAACCAGACCGTATAGTCGAGGCACTTTGGAACCACCATCTTGGCTCATAAAAAGAGCTTTCCGGGTTGTAGGCTCAGACCAGACTTGCAGCGTGCATGCTCTGTGTTCACTAGGGGTTGGCTGTTAGGGATTTTAGTTAAACGTGTCTGTGAATTTTTATGTAACCCCTTTCCATTCCCCTGGGTGTCTCATGCTGCTCTTTGTTTCAGCTTGAACATGCATTTTCTAAAGCAAACTGCACTAGTGTATATATCAGGGACACTGAAGTCTGGGACTGGGGCTTAATAGCTGTGGATACAGTGTTCAAAGAAGTTCTTGTTTCTAAACTGATTAGAACTTCTAGCTAATGCTCAGGTGAGATCATAGCTTAAATACATTCAAAAAACTAAAGTACCACAATAAGTGTATTTTTCCCTTTCCCCTTAATGATCATAAAAGAGACAAGTTAAGTATTTCTGACACTGAAGAAGTATCTTTTTTCTTTGATTCATTTTTGGATAAATATAAAATGAATAACTATTACGGTAGAAAATATTCTCAGAACATTCTAGAGGAGGTAAAGATTAGTAGGGGGGTTTTGGCCATCTCTACATTTTTGTGAGGTGAGAGAAAACTAATGTTTACTTTCTGCTGTGAAATGAATTGTGGCTATAGAATGTTTCAAATGCTTAAATATATAATACATGTTTTTCACATGGAAGTGAGGGAATATTTCAGCTTTCTTAAGTATGACACAAATACTCAGCTGTCTTTTAGAGTCAGTATAGTTGGAGCTGTTTCCATGTAGTGCTTTGGTAATGATTTACTTATTCTTCCAAACGTCCTTTGACTTTTCTTTCATACGATTGCATTGATCTATGCAGCATTTACCAGAAAAGAGCATTCCTGGGATAGCAGAATCCTTAACATTGAGTGTTAATTCTTGTGAAATAAATAAGCTAGACTGCCTTCTCTTTAATTAGACATATTTTAAAATATTTATTATAGTTGTCAACTAGTGACTCAATGGAAAAGTTGATGTCCAAGGAAGAAACGAGAATTAGCTTAGTTGCTGCCTTTAATGTGTTTTTGAGAAACTTAAAATTTTCTTTCATGTCTCTGATCCATATTACCAAGTTCAAATAAAATTTTTGTAATCGGATTCAGACCCATAACCAAAGAATATTGGCAGTAGAGAAGCATCTGTCATGTATTTAACACATTGTTCAGCATGAGTATTTAAATCAGAACAGTCTCGCAGGTATGAGAAAATGGGAGGTGCATCACTAGACAACTAGTATCATCTTTGCTAGACTGCGAGATTGTATGAAAATAACCGTCTCTTAGTGTGTAAAGTCCTGTTTAAAATCTGCACAGGATTTATCAGAGGTGCTGGGTTGATAATGAAGGCAGCATCCACAATTTTTTAGAACAAACATCATATTTAAACAATTTATCTTAGTCCTGAATTTGAAGGCTAAAACAAATAAGCAGCTCTGATCAGTAGGCTAGGAAATCATTATTTTTTCTTTTTTGTAAAAACAGGGTCTCGCTGTGTTGCCCAGGCTGGCTTTGAATTCCTAGCCTCAAGTGATTCTCCCACCTCGGCCTCCCAAAGCACAGGGAGAACAGGCATGAGCCACTGCGCCTGGACAGGAAATTCTTTGTTCCCTGAAAATGTATTATCTGAGTTTAAATTGGCTGTGAATTAGGTAAATAGAAAAATGCCTAAAAATGTTTTTATTTCTGGGAGCTTATTGGGCTAGGCTACATGCACTTTATAAGCATAAAGGGGTTAATAAGTAAGAATTTCCATTTTTAGTGTTAAAAGTGTGGCATGCACTCACACAAAACAGTGGATCCTCTAAGAAACTCAGCATGGAGATAAGTGGGCCAGATTCTCCTACATAAACATTGGTTGAAATTCCTTAGAGCCAAAAAGAAATTTTTCTGTGACTTCCTAATCTGAAGGTCTAATTTGATTTCACATCATTCTGCCTTTATTAAAAGGTAAAATTATAATTTCACAGTTTTTGTGCAACTGGCTGAAGGAATGCATATTAGTTTGCATTTAAACACTGTTCTTTAATCTCTAAAATATTTTTCTGGGTAAGAAAAGGCACTTAATTCCACTATAATTAAACCTAACTTCAGAAAAGTATCTTGATAGACAGTTATGCCAGATTATGGTCTGGAGTCAATGTGAAATAATACCTTTTTAAGGACAGTTTGGCTGAGTGCATTTAAGAATGTCCAATCATGCTAAGTGCAATAATTTTGTATTGGGTTGGGTGGCTTGCATTTGCCACCTGTGGCACTGTGATGCCTGCTGTATGCTATTTTCACTTGAGTTTAACTCTCTCTTTAATTGTCCTGCTTTTTAATTCTCCCAAGGAAATACAAGAGTTTTCTTTTTCCCTTTAAATCAACCCTGCTTGGTGGCAATAGCAGCTGATAAATAGATTCAAAACAGCACTGTTTTCCTTTAAGATTAGAAAAACACTGGCACTCAGTTTGGTGCTCCTGTATACTTATTTACAGAAATCCCCCCACCCCACCCCACCTTTTTATTTTTTAAAGAACTGACGTATTTTTCAAAGTCTATGGCATATTTTGTGTGTCAGGTCAGGGACCAGTTGTCCTGTGTGCTAACCTGGCCTTCTATGTGGCCCTACTGCACTTCTGTTTCTATAGAAACAGTCCTTTCCACATTATTGTAGCATTGGCCATAGGAAATACTATATCTGCTTCATTTTCTGACTCTCAACATTGTTTTTGAAAATATAATTTTTTTTAACATGATATTGGGCCATTATGAATATCCACAGACAGGATCCATTGTTGACAGAAAATAAAATTACTCTCTAACTTCTTGATAAAATATCAATAAAATACAGAGACATTATTTGAGGAAGAATTAAGAATATTCTCCATATTTAGTTCCTTTTTTTTTTTTTTTTTTTTTTGCCATTGGTAGAGCAAATTCCAGTGGTGGTAAATCAAGAACTCTAAAGTTCAGTAGGAATAGGTGTTTTGAATGTCAAGGAAATCACTGAGGTAGATTTGAGATGACAATAAGACAGCTGCCCTGTGAGGTCATAAGAGCTTTTGTGAGGCTTACTCCGGGGGTTCTCAGTCTTGGCATTATTGACATTTTGAATTGGATGTGTTCTTGCTCCCGATGTGTGGATGTGTATTGTAGGATGTTTAGCAGCACGCCTGACCTCTATTCATAAATGCCAGTACTGTCCCCCCAAGTTGTGACAACCAATGTCTCCAGACATTGTCACATATAACCTGGGGGAAAAAATTGCCCCAAATTCTGAGCCACTGGGTAGAACTAAGGGTAGTTTAGGGACAATGTTGATGAAAGCCTCTCCAAAGTCCCATAGTCTTTTTAATAATTAATTTTGCAGAATTTGCTCTTTAAAAACATATTTTTAAAGGCAAGACCCATCTATTCATAAAAGTTGCAGTTGTTTCCACACAGGAACTTTGGACATTTAAAGAAAAATGTAATTTGAAATGAAAAGCCCTTATAAATCCCTTTATACGTATCAGTCATTATAACAGTAAATGAAATGAAGAAAAAAGCATTTGGTCTCACTCTTCTGTGCTGATCTCTTTAATTCCTGAATATCCTCAATTTGGTGAGCCCACTACCAAATGAGACTGGATAGTTATCAGGACAATTGATAGATGGGGTTAAGATGTTTAAAATCTCCTTCATATTTAAAATGATCAATTTTAAACTTGATGATGCTTCTTCTTCTTAGTTCCTATAAGCGGCTCATCTTAGTGCTAATGACAAGTTCAGATGTTAAAAAAATCCTTATCATTTATAGCTAATTTGATCCTTTGCCAAATCATGTCTATTTTCTTCAAGGGAGCAAAATACATTTCCTGATTTTAAAGTATCCTGCTTTTAAATATATCTTCACATTCCTATAGTAAAAGACTTCAAAAAACAAAACAAACAAAAAAACCTGATATAGAAAAAATGAGGAAACATGACCTGATTTGAATTTTGAATTTGGGTGAATGATCACTGACTGCATGCCTGCTCTACAGATGTCATGCCCCTGATAAAGTGTTGCGTATTTGTGCTTCTTAGTTTATTTACCCTCGAGTAGCCACAGGTAGAAATAGGTTGTTAAACCAGGAATTTAGTTTCTCAAGTGGAAATTGCATTGAACAATAATCCTCAATGTAATCTGCATGTCCTTACCCATCTGGAGTTTAGATAATGCAGATGGGTCATTTTCTGGTGCTTCTCTTTTCACGTGTTTTATTTCATACCTTTTTGTTTACATGGAACTTTCTTGAATGTTTGATAGATGATCAACTGTCACCTGTTAGTACAAAGCCATGCCAGAGACACTGAACCTGCTCTGCATTCTAATGAGAACAATCCAGAAAGGATGATTTTCAAGGGAGAGTGACCTCTTCCTGGAGATCTGAGGTTATGTTACAGTATTGTGGAGTTTTGTTGCTTAAAATTCTCCTCCTGTCCTCACAGGCAATTGTGCTAGAGTTGCAATCCTCACATTTGAGAGAATTGTCAAAACTCTAAGACATAAAGTTTAAATAACTCATTAATAATTGCATGCAAATCCCCCAGTAATGTATGTACATAAACATACCTTTTAAAGATGTTCAATGGTACTGTAAATAAAATTTTTTAAAAAAATAAAAACATGACTGAGATATGTCTGTGTCACTTAAACAGATAACTAAAAGTAGCGGAACTCATTTTGTCTTTGTCACTTACTCTGGTAAGTTTATTATTCAGTAACTCCTTGGATTGATTTTAATAATTTGGGCCTATTTCTCTTTTTCTGTTTTGCTAGTCTTCTTCACACCCCTTCCTCTGTCACCTAGACTGGAGTGCAGTGGCACCATCTGGGCTCACTGCCACCTCTACCTCCCAGATTCAAGCGATTCTCCCGCCTAAGCCTCCTGAGTAGCTGGGATTACAGGCACCTGCCACCATGTCCAGCTAATTTTTGTATTTTTCGTAGAGATGGGGTTTTACCACGTTGGCCAGGCTGGTCTTGAATTCTTGACCTCAAGTGACCCACCCTCTTCAGCCTCCCAAAGTGTTGGGATTACAGGCATGAGCTACCATGCCCCGCCCTGATTTGGTTTTCTAGAAGGACCGATTTGGCCCTGGGCTCTGACTGATTTGGCTCAGTAGGCTTTGTGTAGAAGGGAAAGCTGTTTGGATTCAGGGAAGATAGAGAGGCCTGGCTTATTTTGGAGAGGGTCTCTGGATTTGAAATCTCTCCAATGGGTTGACTGTAATCTTTATAAATGTTGGATTAGAGGAACAGTCTTCCAGTTTTTTTCAATTGCTTTTATCAATTAATTGATTTATCAGCATACACTTATTGCAAAGTGTGTGCAGGTGATTCTTGTCTTCAAGGAGTTTGTAATCCACATATGAAGTTAAGTAAGGCTGTGCGACTTAGTGGGAGTTTAAGGGTAGCTACGCATAACCTGTGATTGCTGAGATAACCGTGTGCTGGATGCGTTCTGTGATCAAATGTGCACATGCCAACCCCTGGGCAGCATCTGCAATAAAGGGGGCTACACGACATTTCAAGACCATCAATTTCTTTCAACAATAAGAGTCTGTAGTATGAAGCAGAGGACTGAACCCAGGAGTTAGAGTACAGACTCTCTATTCCATATTCTGTATTCCACAGGGTTGCAGGAATTAAAGGAGATAATGCATATGAGAACAGATTTAAATGTCAATGGATCTTATTCTTTCACACTTTCAAACTGGCATTCATATTTTTCCTGTTCTTATCCTGCCTCCTGCCATCTAGGTAACTCCATTTTGTCAATTAATTAAACATCATTCAATGCTAAACAGCACTAAATGGTGGTATAAGCAACATGGGTGAAAATGAAGAAGAAAGAATGAAGAGTCAAGGACAGCTTCACAGGAGAGTTGGCATTTGAAATCAGCCTTGGAGTGGTTCAGCGAGTGGAGAAAGAGGGAAAGGACCTTCTGAATTGAGAGCTTAGTTTTAATTCTTTAGGCAGTTGCCCCTAAAGCTTTGGTGGGAGGAGTGTGAGAGGGCAAATTGGGGAAATGCCAAGAATAGAATATTTTTCAGAAGACAATTTTCTCAAAAAGTCTTCCTCAGCTGCTCTATGTTGCTCTGTACAGAGCCTTTCACCCAACACGCACCGAGCCATTGGCATCTCCAGTCCTGCCCAGGATGCTGAGCTCCATCAGTGAAGGACTCACTGTTGTTAAGTCAAGTTTAGCCTAAAACTGCCTCCTTACATATTTAACTTCAGCCTAAAGGTTTCTCTGTACATCATGATCTACAGCTCATGACTGTAGCCCACACTTGTGCCAGTCACTGAGTTTTGGCCAATCAAATGTGGCTCTGTTCCCAGGCTGCAGTGCAGTGGCACAACCTTGGCTCACTGCAACCTCTGCCTCCTGGGTTCAAGCGATTCTTCTGCCTCAGCTTCCCAAGTAGTTGGGACTACATGGACAGGCCACCATGCCCGGCTAAGTTTTTTGTATTTTTAGTAGAGACAGGGTTTCACCATGTTGGCCTGATGGTCTTGAACTCCTGATCTCAGGTGATCCACCCACCTCGGCCTCCCAAAGTGTTGGGATTACACGCGTGAGCCACCCATGCCCAGCCTATCCTAATTTTAAAATCAACTTTCCTTGACTCTTCTCTGTTCCTTTCAGTGGAAGCATGCTGCCCCAGATTCCCCGTTACCTCCTGGCTTTTCCCCACAAACCAGCTCAAACCTTGCAGCCATGTTTAATGCTGCCTTTACGCTCATCCTATGTCTAACCCGTCATTACGCTCAACTAATGCTCCCCACAAAGTACGACTCAAGTCAGCGCCTCCTTCCCATTCCTGCGTGTTCCTCAGGTTCAGCTGTATCACCTCAGCCTGTGCTGTTGCAGGAGCCTCTTGGCCAGCTCCCTAAACTTCTTCTTGCCAACCCTCTTGCTTCCCTCTGCTCCAGGAGAAGGGACAAACTTCCCCAGCCTGTCACTGTGGTTCCCTTCTCACCCCAGCCCCGCACCCCCACCCCCAGGGTTTATCTTCTTCAGCAGACAAGCAGAGCACAAAGATACCTAAGGAAGTTAGAATGTAAGAGGGTGCAAGGATGCTTTTTCTCTGTAGGCTAGTGAATCGAGTTTTGTATTAGCTAGGGAGAGAGTATTATAGAGTAGTCTGTTTCTTCTATGCCAAAAAACTTTCTTCTTGTTTTTGTTTTTGTTTTCTTTTTGATTTTTACATTACATTTACCAAATTATTTCTTTTCTGGTTTCTCTTTCTGGCTGACTTCCTTTTCTATGTGAGTGTGTCATTTTGCCCCAAAGTTGACTTCCTATGGATGACCAACTGCGACCTTCCTTGACTAGTGTCCTGATTCCAGAGCACACTCTGATATTGACATACCCTGTGAGCATAAGCAGAGCCATGGTTTCTCTCATCTTGTGTGAGGCAAAAAAGAGGGTGGACTTTTCCTTTATCTCATATTTTCACCACATGGTCACATATGTGGCTGTGACATAATAATGAAATCCAATATAAAGCCAAGATATTTGACACATTGCATGATTCTTTTAGGCTTGAAGATGCAAGAGTAAATTTGCATGGGATTTATAACCACAGGGCTGGGTGGGGACAAGGCGAAGGTGGGGGAGCAAATTGTTCCAGTGGCCAAGGTCGATAGAGGCTTGCAGTGGTGCTGATAACAACCAGGTCTCCTATCTGCCTCAGAAAACTGGGACCAAAAGAAGACTATGTTGGGGTACTGTGAGTCTGCAGATGTCATCTGATGCCCAAAAGCATTCAGAAAAAAACTATTGACTCTTTTGGAAGGCGAGATTATTGAGAATGTTTTATAGCATTTACTTTCCATTGTTAAAAATTGCACTATTGGCTGGGCGCAGTGACTCACGCCTGTAATCCTAGCACTTTGAGAGGCCGAGGCGGGTGGATCACTTGAGGTCAGGAGTTCAAGACCAGCCTAGCCAACATGGTGAAACCTCATCTCTACTAAAAATAAAAAAAATTAGCCAGGCGTGGTGGTGGGCACCTATAATCCCAACTACTTGGGAGGCTGAGGCAGGAGAATCACTTGAGCCTGGGATGCGGAGGTTGCAGTGAGCCGAGAGGCACCACTGCACTCCAGCCTGGGTGTCAGAGAGAGACTTTGACTCAAAAACAAAAACAAAAAAATTGCACTATATAACACTTCCTGAGTGGGGAGACATGACTTGACCCATGGTATGACTAATCTTAAGTTAGAGGAAAGTGTTTACAGAGAGATTTTATTATAAAAATCAATACATACTATGAACTATAGCTTAAGGTTTAAACATTCTGGCCTTGAAATCTGTCTGCTTTCAAATCCTAGCTCGATTGTTTGTTAGTTATTTGACCTGTGAAAGTAAATTGCCAGGGAATTTAAAAAGTTCTCTGGGCCTCGTTTGTGCCATATGTGGGATGGAGGCAATTAGAGTTCCTGCCTCATGAGATTGTCGCACAGACTAAAGGAAATGACCCATGCAGAACGCTCAGCACAGAGCCTGGGTTTCTCAATGCTCTATGAATGCTATTAACAAATCTTCTTTACATGCCAACTTTAATCAATAAGTAAAATTTGAGCCAGAGTTATTCCAATTGTTAACTCACAACTCGTGAAATGTCAAAAATATATGGTGTAGATTAGCCTGTTAGCACCCAATTAGATTTGGAACAGCAGAGGCTGTATTACATGACTGTAGCAAAGAACTATACAGACCTGGACGCAGAACCCTGCACCTCCACCCCCAAATTCCAAGGGACCTTATTTCTAAGAAAACACAATTCAACGCTGAAGTGCTTCAACAAAATACCAGCGCTTGATTCAACAGGACCTCATCTCCCAGCCATACACAGGTGGCATCTCGAACAGTAATGTCACTGCTAGAGGGCTACTGAGTCCAGGGTTCCAGTCAGAGGCCGCGAAGGCTTCAGCTGACTCTGAGTGAACCTCCATTCTGTCAATGCCTTCCAGCTAGAGATGAACACACCTGTGGTTAAATGAGTTGGGTTTAATAACTGATGCCAAGAGGAGAAGGTACACCATGGGAAACCATGGGGCATATCAGCAAGAGGGCGTTCACAGACTTATTTGAGGATTTGGGTTCATGTTAGGTGATTTTGGGGGAGGATTAAATGAAATGAGGCTTTGCTTTGGATTGGATGTTGTCAGCAAGTGGGGATAACACTGACTAGGTATCTTAATAAATCCTGTATCTGAGGGAAGCAGGGAGGAATGAAGCAAGGCTCAAGTTTTAATTGGAAGCAGTTGTCACTTTTTTTTTTTTTTTTTTCTGTGAGACAGAGTCTAGCTCTGTTGCCTAGGCTAGAGTGCAGTGGCAGGCCCGTAGCTCACTGCAGCCTCGACCTCCTGGGCTCACGTGATCCTCCCATCTCAGCCTCCTGAGTAGCTGGGATTACAGGATTTCACTACCACTCTTGGCTGAGTTTTTTGATTGTTTTTAATTAGAGACAAGGTCTCGCTATGTTGTCAGGCTGGTCTTGAATTCCCGACCTCAAGCGATCTTCCTGCCTCTGCCTCCCTCTGCAGTGGCTCACACTCGTAATCCCAGCACTTTGGGAGGCTGAGGCTGCTGTCACTCATTTTATCCGGGGTGGGGGTCTGGTATTTTAGTGATTTGCGCAGTGCTCTTGTTTTTGTCTGGGCTTAGATGGTATTACAGAGTGGTCTTGTTTCTCACCTCACTTCATCACAGTCACAGTGGCCTCTTGTCTGGTACTAGTGTTCCGAGAGATGGTTTGTACTCCACTGGAGAATACAATGGCTTAGCTGTGAGAGCCAGGCCAGTCCCACCAACACCAAGGTCTTGTATAGTATCAGTTTCCAGATGCCGGGGGTGTACTTTTCTTTTTATTATCTTCTCAGTACTTAATATATTTGTGGTACATTTTAATGAACCAGGCTATGAGCATTGAAATCCTGGCTGAAAGGACACCTAGAAGCTGTGTGACCCTGGCAAGTTACTTCGCCTTTTGAGGCATCAGTATCCTCCACATTTTATACGTGAGGTCTATACCTGCCTCCCAGGGGTGCTGTGAAGATTAAATGAGATAATGCATGTTCCTGGCAAATAGTGATTTAAAAAATTAGCTATTTTTGTTGAGTATAGTTTGGCCTGCATGGCTGCCTGATTTTAGGACATGGATCAAATACATTCTCTCTGTTTCTTTTTTTTTGAGATGGAGTCTCACTCTGTTGCCCAGGCTGGAATGCAATGGCACGATCTCGGCTCACTGAAACCTCCGCCTACCAAGTTCAAGCGATTCTCCTGCCTCAGCCTCCCCGAGTAGCTGGGACTACAGGCACGAGCCACCATGCCCAGCTAATTTTGGCATTTTTAGTGGAGATGGGGTTTCACCATATTGGCCAGGCTGGTCTCAAACTCCTGACCTTAAGTGATCTACCTGCCTTGGCCTCCCAAAGTGCTGGGATTATAGGCGTGAGCCACTGCACGCAGCCTGCATTCTCTCATTTTGCTTCATTTTATTTCCTTGCATCATGTGACTTTTTTTTTTTTTTTTTTTAAGTTTTAAGTATCATGATCAGAAGGCCTGCCAGAG
This sequence comes from Macaca fascicularis, assembly GCF_037993035.2. Lineage (NCBI taxonomy): Eukaryota > Metazoa > Chordata > Mammalia > Primates > Cercopithecidae > Macaca > Macaca fascicularis. Next base: position 77,777,071 of record NC_088375.1, on the reverse strand, counting down.
GCATAAGGTTATTTCTTCCTTTGTATTGACTTCTAGGAAATAATCTTATGTTACTGCAGCCATTACTGTCATCATAACTGCTATGATGGTGTCAAATAACAGAGCCAGAGAGAGTCCGGCCACAGTGTACATCACAGCACGGGAGCTCGCACCACTTGTGAGGGGCCGGGCTATCATCCTGGCTGTCTACTCATCAATGAATGTTTGTTTAACACATGAATGAATGAATGAATGAATGAATGAATGAATGAATGAATGAAAACAGTGAATGAAGCTTAGTTTACTTCTCATCTTACAGTCCATCAAGCAGGTATTTTCTTTGTTCTTTGATATCAATGTTCCACTGGGGCTTTACTGCACAGTTATTGAGTGATGCTCAACACTTCAGTGGAAAGAATGCTACAAGTGAGTTATCTGTGGTTCCCAAGAGGCGACAGCACGTAGCGCGGCAGGACTTCTATCTCCCCTTTACACGGCCTGGGACTCAGGCTACTACACCCACATCCATTTCAGGCCATCACATTTGGAGCAGATGTTTTTAGCCTCTTTGCTCATTGATAAGAAAGTATTGTTTGTTTTACTTTGGGGCTCTGTAGTATCTCTTGCTTTCCTTCGTCACCTCCCTTATATGTTCTTTTTGCCTCTCTTAGATCATTTTTTTATTACTAAGTGGCAGTAGAACAAAAGAGTGCAGGAGCAAGTAAAGTGAGAGAAATCCGAACCTTAGAGGAAAACATGTTGAACAAAATAACCACATATGGTTTGTTCTTCAACTTGCTTTTAAAAATTAACAATATATTCTGATGATCTTTCCCAGATAAGACATAAAGATTTACCTCATTTTTATTAACAGGTATATAGTATTCCATTATGCAGCCATATCAACTTAAATATCTACTCTCCTACTGATAAATTTTACTTCCTTTAGAAAATCATATAAACTTTAAGTACCATTGGCATAACTCTGATACTTTCTGGTATTAGGTATGTGTGGATCTTGTCTTTTTTTTTTTTTTTTTTTTAAGACAGAGTCTCGCTCTATCGCCCAGGCTGGAGTGCAGTGGCCAGATCTCAGCTCACTGCAAGCTCCGCCTCCCGGGTTCCCGCCATTCTCCTATCTCAGCCTCCCGAGTAGCTGGGACTACAGGCGCCGGCCACCTCGCCCGGCTAGTTTTTTGTTTTTTTTTTTAGTAGAGACGGGGTTTCACCGCGTTAGCCAGGATGGTCTCGATCTCCTCGCCTCGTGATCCACCCGTCTCGGCCTCCCAAAGTGCTAGGATTACAGGCTTGAGCCACCGCGCCCAGCCGGATTTTGTCTTAATGTCCTTAAAACACTTCTTCTTTATGCTTTTTGCTCTCTCTGCCCACAGTTTCCTATAATGAGTATATACTACTTAGATAATATCATGAAAAAGTTATTTAAAAATAGTATTAATCTGATATTTTCTTGAGTTCTGGTTCTAATGACACTTATTGCTACTACTAATCCATTTAATATTTGATTACATATCTTCAAATAAATAGCTTTTTTCTTGAGAACACAGAATATATACTGCTACTAATAATAAAAATAACAGTAACATTGACTCAGTACCTCTTTATGGGAGTTACTTGACTTGTACGTACCATCTCATTTAATCCTCACAAAACCCCTGAAGAGTCAGTTCCCTTTTTACTAATGAGGAAAATAAAGCTCAGAGAGCTTATTTTATTTTATTTTTCTTGAGACAGAGTTTCCCTCTGTCACCCAGGCTGGAGTGCAGTGGCGTAATCTTGGCTCACTGCAACCTCTGCCTCTTGGGTTTAAGCGATTCTCCTGTCTCAGCCTCCCAAGTAACTGGGATTATAGACATGTGCCACCATGCCCAATTAATTTTTGTATTTTTAGTAGAGTCAGGGTTTCGCCATGTTGGCCAGGCTGGTCTCAAACTCCTGACCTCAAGTGATCTGCCTACCTCGGCCTCCCAAAGTGCTGGGATTATAGGCGTGAGCCACTGCGCCCTGCCAGCTCAGAAAATTTAAATGGATTGTCCAACTCAGTTACAGTGGAGCCAGGATTAGAACCAAGCTGTTTTTGATTCGAGTTCCTCTGCCCTTTTCACTATTCTGTGATGCCCTCCACTTCAGAATCCAATGAAGTCCCCAACACAGGGATGGACACACAATTTATGTTTAATTAAAACGTGTTGGTTTAACTATTATCGAGGACAATAACTTCATCTAAACACAGTTGGTCAGCATACCCAAGCCAGTCTCCTCAAAGACCAATGCTATATAATATGTCCTGACGAGTGATGCTTCTTTTCTTTATATTATTAGCCACTGGATTCTCTTCAGTATTTGGCCTTGACACATCACAACACGGAAGGAGAAAAGCAAACTGGAGAAAAGGTGAAGTGGTTTCTTGAAGCAGTAACGTATGGTGGAAGACAGAGGCCGAAGCTCAGTTGATCCCAGGGAATGAGTCCTACAGAGCTGAGATTATTGATTGCTATTGAAATGTGGGGTGCCTATTCGTTGTCACCCTTATCTAAAAGTTGTTCATTAGAATTCATAATTGCCTTGTCATAAAAGAGGGCTTGCATTTTGAACTGCTGGGCAAGCGAAAACTCTGGACTTTTTAATGTTTTTGAACAGCCTACTTCTTATGAAAGCAACCACACCTCATGGAGATCTCATCAGGTCTCTGGAAAGCAAGTCATGCACTTAGAGGCAGGTCATGCAGCAGAGTCGTGATCTTCCCTCTTTCTCCACGGTGCTCTTCTCTATGAGAGCTCTAAGTACCTTAGATATACAGTAAATCTGTCCTTAACTACAAGTTCTTACTCCACTGAATTCTAACATAAGAAGATTTGCTTCTGTATACCTTTTCAATATCTAGGAGAATTTGGATTCTAGAATATGTAAATTGCGTGTCAACTCCTGTGAGGGTAATTTGGAAGAACAGGAAGCTACGTATCTGGAATAGTGACAAGGATATCGTTGACAGAGCAGAATTAAAGCCCTTTGCATGGACGTCTTAGGAAAGATAAAATCAAATGAGGGAAATGAAACCTTGGCCTTGGTACTGCATGTGCGTGAGAAGAGCCAGGAGTAGGCAAGGTCAGGGACTTTGGAATGCAGAGACAAGGAGAGGGGCTAAGGGGATAAAAGGCTAGATGTGTGGCCTGGGGTGAGACTGAATGGTGAGTCCTGGAAGTCAGGGGTTAACATAGCCATGTGTCAACCTTGGAAAAGCATTCAACATTTGGCTCATAAAAAAAAAGTGCATTGCAGTATGAGGACTGTCTGTTTAAGAAAACAATTCGAAATGGACCAACAAACTTATTTTCAAAATTAAGGAGATCATGGACCTTTTCTAGCAAGCAAGTGATGATAGCATGAAAAAATAAAGCACCTTTATTACTTATTTACAATATATAACTATTATTACTGTTGCTTATATTTTGCACTTTCTCTGCAGGTTTATTTTAGTGGATGTATAATATTTACTAGGCCTTTCATTCTCACCTTTGCCTTCAATTGAAATTTCATAAATAAGATTTTCAGTCCTCTTCTACTCCCACAGTGAAACGTTCTCCTTTCGGGGAACTTTTAGATACCCAACAGCAGTGTTTAGGGAGAGCGTTCTGTTTTATGAATGACTAGTAATAACATCAAAAGGATGCAAAAACAACAACAAAAAATAGGCATGGGTACAAAAGAATAACCAAAAATGCTTATCTGCCATATCAACTTCATTTAAAGACATTTTGAGAATGCAGCCCCTCACTTAAATGAAAAGGTAGTTTGCACTGAGCTGAAACATTTAACTATAACAAAATTTGTTGTTGGGCTACTTAGATCCCCATTCTCAATTCCCTTTTCTCCTGCCTGCCTCCACTGTAAAGGCTGGAAATGCCACCTGCTTACTGTCCCAGCCTCACCTGCAGTTCGGGATTCCCATATGGCAGTTTTGGCTGATGGTGAGAATGCAGGAGTTTTTAGGTTTGGGAAAGAAAGAGTGCTGGGAAGGCTTTCATTTTTTTCTTCACAAAAAGAAGAGATAGAACTTTCATTTCCCTTTCTCTCTTCTTTTTCACTTGAATGCAGATTAGATGAACAGAGCTATGATAACCATCTTGTGACCAAAAGAAAGAAAAAGACACACACACACACACACACACACAGAAGAAATTAATCACAGGAATGCAGGTTGTGATGTTGCTGGGCTGTGTAACCACAGTCAGCAGCTGCTGATCTCTAGGCTTCTTTTCACAGGAGAAGAGTAAACTTGTAGTCTTTTAAATACATTGTTAGAAAACCTCCTGTTACTTGAAGCTAGAAGCATTCCTAACTGATCCACAGTACTGTAATTTTCTTATTTCCTCATTGGCAAACATGAGTCTGTTCATGGAATCGTATTAGCAATTGATAGTGCCTATGGGGAGTGTATATTGTTCCAGCCTTGTCTTTAATTCTTATGGATTCCCAAGTCATATTTCTTTTTTCTTTTTTTTTTTTTTTGAGACAGACTCTTGCTCTGTCACCCAGGCTGTTGTGCAGTGGCATGATCTCAGCTCACTGCAACTTCCGCCTCCTGCCTCAGCTTCCCAAGTAGCTGGGAATTCAGGTGCGCACCACCATGCCTGATTAATTTTTGTATTTTTAGTAGAGACGGGTTTTCACTATGTTGCCCAGGCTGGTCTCGAATGCCTGACCTTAAGTGATCCACCTACCTTGGCCTCCCAAAGTGCTGGGATTACAGGCCCAAGTCATATTTCAAGAATCACAGTATTTTAAACTGATATCCATATTATATATCCATACTATAGGCTGTTTTATCTACCTAAAATCATTTCTCTGTGTTTTATATTGAAGGAGACAAAGATATTTTGTGAGAGTCAGGGAAAAATCTATGTCAAGAGTTTTTATAGCTTCATTAATACTTGGGGCTAAACAGTATACATTGTCATCTCATACTAAAATTTCCATGCAAGGTGGTAGGCAGAGTTCAATCCACTTTATAGGTGGAAAAGTGGACTTAAATAGATTAAAACTATTATGCAAAATTTTACTGCAAATCAGGCTTGGGGGTAATAATAGAACATTTGCATTATATTAGGAAACCTCAAGTACTTTCTTAATCTTTTAAGTTCTTAACAAGTACCACAAGCCCTGGATTTATTTTGCCTACTTAATACATCTTTTACCATGTGGCCCTATGTCCTCTCCTCCCTCCGTCCCTTCCTGTCTTCCTGCCTTCCTGCCTTCCTTCCTCCCTCTTTCCCTCCTTCCCTCCCTCCCCCTTCCCTCCCCCAACCTCCCTCCCTCCCTCTCTCCCTCTCTTCCTTCCTTCCTTCCTTCCTTCCTTCCTTCCTTCCTTCCTTCCTTCCTTCCTTCCTTCCTTCCTTCCTTCCTATTTTAACTCCATCCTTTCAGCTTTTGTGTAGCCTTGTTTTCAATCAAGTTTATTATAAACCCCATTTTTTTGAGAAGTAAAAGCTTTAAAAGAAGATTAAATGATTGTCTCTTTGAGAATCAGGTCTTGAGTTTCTCTCACCCATTTAGGCGACTTCTACTTTTTCCTCAGGTGAAACAATGAATTTTTATTTTGCTGTCACATTTTAGATGTGGAATCTGACTTTAGAGAAAGGACCCCAGGTTTTTGAGTCTTGGGCAGGTCTTTTCAGCCTGGGCTTTCTTTTCTTCCTCTGTCAAATAAGGAAGGTGGGCTGAATGATCTCCTTCCCAGCACGTCCACCCTAGGATTCCATGGTTCATGCTGTGAGCTTCCTGGCCTTATTCTTGAGAGTCTTGAGTGTTTCTTGTTCTTCTGCTGTGGTATCCTTCTCTGTTTGTACAGCTGTGGCACATGATGAGTGTTTTGATTTTATTCTTGGCTAACTGTATTTCCCTTTAGCTTCCTTCTGATTTGTTTGTTTGTCTAAAGATTTTTTTCTCTTAAATTCTTTGCCTGTGTTCTTGCATTGATACTTTCTGGACTCATATCCCCATTGTAGTTCCATCACACAGGACCTCTTTGTGCCCCCAGTGTCAGGAGATAGGCCTAAGGTCTGTTTTGAAGGCTACTTGTGTTCTTTCAGGACCTGCTCTTCCCACGAGATAGCTGGGCCCATGGAAACAGGAACCTTGCCAAAACTGGTTTTTCTTTCCTTTGCTACATGGTTTTGGCATCTGTTCCATTGTATTCCATTTCTCCTCTTTGGTTTTCTTTCTTTTTTCTCATTTTGCATAAATCTAGTAAGCTTGTAACTACTTTCTATGGATTACATTTAAGCTTTAAATATCCAACATTCTATATTCTCTCTATGGGTAGAAAACAGCCTAGTGTGGGGTCATATTCTCAAAACAGAACCTGTGTATGGGAGATGAGTTTTAGGTGATACCTGACTGAATGTCTTTTCTTTGAATATTATGTACTTATTTTAATGTTTACGGAAATATAACTATCACATCAAACTTGTTAATTTCAGTTGTGCTATAAAAACCTCCCCCTTTAATACATTTACTGACATAGCAAAAGCCTAATTTAAAAGAAATTCTGAAATAATGCTAATTAGCGTGGATCGAACACTTACTACAGTGCATGCATTGCATATATTAATTCATTTAATCCTCAAAACAACCCTGAGGTAGGTACTACTGTTTAACCCCATTTTAAACATAAGGAAACAGGCATAGGTCAAGTCAGTTGGCCAAGGTCACAAAGCTAGTAAGAGGCAGCACCAGGACTGGAACTTAGCTGGGGTGACTTCAGACCTATGTTCTACCCACTGAACCATGATCTTAAGAAATCCTGTATGTAGTACATGATTTTGGAATAAATAATGAAGATAGTATTCGAATGATTGAAGTTTAGAAAGAACTTATGTAATGGAAAGCACTTGGGCTTTGGAGTTAGGCAAACCTTAAATGCTAGACTGCTAGACTGTTAACTGGTCAATTATGTGTTTCTAGACACAGCACTTAATCTCTATTAAAATGATAGAAAAAAATGTAAAATGCCCATCTCAAGTTTTTTTTTTTTCTTTTTTTTGAGATGGAATCTTGCTCTGTCACCCAGGCTACAGTGCAATAGTGCAATCTCAGCTCCCTGCAACCTCTGCCTCCCAGGTTTTAGCAATTTGCTGTCTCAGCCTACTGAGCTGCTGGAGCTACAAGCGTGTGCCACCACACCTGGTTAATTTTTGTCTTTTGAGTAGAGACGGGACTTCATCATGTTGGCTAGGCTGGTCTCGAACTCCAGAACTCAAGTGAGCCTCCCGCCTCAGCCTCCCAAAGTGCTGGATGTTTATCTTAGTTTTTGAGATGGAATCTCACTCTGTCACCCCGGGGGAGTGCAGTGTCACAATCTCGGCTCACTGTAACCTCTGTCTTGTGGGTTCAAGCTGTTCTCCTGCCTCAGCCTTCGGAGTAGCTGGGATTACAGGCATATGCCACTATGCCCAGCTAATTTTTGTATTTTTAGTGGAGAAGGGGTTTTACCATGTTGGCCAGGCTGGTCTTGAACTCCTGACCTCAAGTGACCCACTCACCTCTGCCTCCCAAAGTGCTAGGATTATAGGCAGGAGCCACTGTGCCCAGCCCCTATCGTAAGTTTTAACACATATGAATTCCCTCTTCTTTTTGTGACTCTCAGTCTTTTCATCTGTTAAAAAATCAGGATCTGTGAATATTGAGAGGTTTAGAAAAAGTTATGGTTGTCAATATATAGTAGGTGTCTACCAAAAATACACATGAATGTCTTCCATTTTGCTGGCCTCTCATAGTTCGTATTTTGACATTTAGGATCTCCAAGTGCTTTAAGAAAAGATCACTCTCTCCTGTTCCCCACCAGTGACCAAAACAGGGTCAGCCTGGCGAATTTCTTTGATGCCAGTTTCCCCACCGTGGGGAAGAGCACAAAGTATGGAATAACCACAGCCAGGAAGACAACACATTTCTTGTGTGAAGCTGAACTGAGAGGAAGGGGGTTGTATCTCCATCAGAAAAGAAACAGGGGTGGGTTACCTTTTAGGGTTCACATGGATAGCTTCTGAATTGGTTTGGTCACTATGTGGGTCATCATAAAGTAAGGTTGTGACCTGCAAGATGTGACTGTGGGTGAGGACAGCTGTGGTTCAAAATGGGAAATGCCTACAGCAGCATTCTAGTGGTAAAACATTTCCAGCTTTTACAACTTTGAACTTATTATCCCATAAATAATAATATAAATGACTCCAGACTGTTTATCCGAAAGTGATTACAATGACGTTTGACAAAGAAGCCTGTTTCATTCTCCACAAATGATTAAACCTCTGTGACGAACACATGGACAATTGCATTTTAAAGACAGGGGTTGATTAGTTAAGAATTTTGAAACTAGCCAGATGCTCTGATCTAATGACTGAAATAAAATTTCATGCATCTTAGTTGAAAGGGCTTTTTTATAAGCCCACCTCCTCCTCCATGAATGTATGTGCCAGCTTTTTGTTTTTTGGTTTTTTAAAAAAACAATTCCACATTCTTCTTGACTTCTTCCATGATGTAGGGAATGCAGAATTAGAGACCAAAGCTCTACACTCAAGTTTCTGCCCTTTCATTTAAGGTTGCTGGGTGACCTTATTTGTGGTATTTATGAAACCATTCTGGACCTGAGTTTTTTTTATCCATAAAAGGAAGGGGTGAGATCTGCCCCTGCCCGCCTTGCAGGTTAAGGTGGGGGTTATCAGGTTAGATACTGTATGTAAAAGCGTTTTAAAAACTGTGAAGAGCCATACCATGCAGTGTTGTTATTCTCTATGTCTTCTAACCAGATGCCAGGTCATTTTCCCCTTTCAAGTTCCGTGTGCTTTTCCTGATCTCTTCCCTAAAGCTTATCTCCAAAATCTTACAGGAGTCAGAGTCTGGGAGATTCCGCTGTCCAATTTAAGCCTTGATGGCTCCTTGTTTGTTTATTTTTTGTTTTGTTTTGTAAACACAACATGAAATCTCATTAATTTTGGGGCAAGCTAGTGAAAAGCTACAGGGAAAAAAAGGGTAATTCGAAATGCTGGCACACTATCTCATTATGTTTTTCCATTATAGCAAGAGTTTTAAGTGCCTATCATATGTACTCACCAATATTAGATGAAATGCAAAAGAAACCTTCAGTGGATCTTTAGTCCACTGTGTACATGTGTATGTATATTGGTGGTGGTGGGGGTGGGGTGGGGAGGAGAGATGCTCAAAATGCATGAAGCAAAACTAGAACAGACACTCTTACCTGAGAGTTCATGGGCTCCATAAGGGTCCACAGATGGTCTTTCAAGGGGTCCTTGAAAGCGTATGTCAAGATTTGTGCATATGTGCATGTGTATATTTTCTGCAGAGAGGACCCATAGCTCTCATCAGGTTTTCAAAGGATCTGTAATTTAAAAAATAACAACTTAAGAACCAAGACAGAGAACATGGCCAAGCTGCATATAGTCTGTCTAAATGGCATGTAGATTATTTACATGGTGAGCTCAGTCAGAAAAAGCTTTTGAAAGAATGGTTAAGTCAGGTCCCGATTCAGGAAAAGTTTCTGCTGGGTCTGCTTGTATGTGTAGATATGACTAATTTATTAAATATAACAAATCATTACAGTAAGAAGCTGTAACATCTGGCACTTCACTAATTGGGAAAGCTTTATAAAATTGCATTGGAGTCCAGGGGCAGTGGCTCACGCTTGTAATCCCAGCACTTTGGGAGATCAAGGCGGGTGGATCGCTTGAGCTCAGGAGTTCAGCCTGGGCAACATCGTGAGACTCCGTCTCTACAAAAAATACAAAAATTACTTGGTCATGGTGATATGCATCTGTAGTCCCAGCTACTCGGGAAGCTGAGGCGGGAGGATTGCTTGAGCCTGTGAGGTGGAGGTTGCGTTGAGCCAAGATGGCACCACTGCACTTCAGCCTGGGTGCTACAGCAAGACCCTTTCTCCAAAAAAAAAAAAAAAAAAAAAAAAAAAGAAAAAGAAAGAAAATTGCATTAGTCATAACTCCTAATTTTGCTGTTTAACCTAGTTATCAGACTTTATTTCTAATATGTTTTGAAACTTCCTTGAATAAATGCAAAATTCAAATGAACTTCTTCTGTATATAATTTTGGGGAAGCAACATAAAGCATGAAGGTGAAAAAAAGTGGGACTTCTGGCCAGCTAACCTCCTTTTCCCATATCTGCCAATTTACAGTATGGGTAACCATTTTTTTCCTAGTGATTCCACATTCTCAACTATTTCATCATATGAAACATATGTTTATTGAGTTCCTATTTTGTAAAAGCCCCCAAGTCTGGAGTTTGAAAGTTGTCTGTGACCACGTCACAGAATCTGTGGCCAAGTTGTCTGACTGGGGAATCAGGAGGCAGCAGGAACCATGGAATGAGCTCAGGAGGCCCTCCATGCAAGGTTCAAATCCCACCTCTGACATTTTGTCACAGGGAGGTAGTGGTGGTAAGTTTTTTAATGAAACTTAGCCTAGATCTCCCATGAACACAATGGGAATTTGATTTTTTGCTTCCTTCATGTGCTGAGTAAATTTCATCTCATTTTGGCTTGCCTATTAGGTTGAGTAAGTTACCTCATCTCAGATTTCTTAGTGTGTAAAATGGGATCAAGAGATCTATTAGCATAGGAGGAGAAACATCTTCAGGTCAAAGAGGAGAGGGTGAAGAAAGAGGTGGGTGCATGGGTAGCTGATGGAAAGGAAGTTAAGAGAGTGTCCATTTAGTGAGTATTACTGCTCCAAGCACTTCATGAAAATAGTAGTGAGTCATTGTGTTTATATTAAATTGGTGTTCTTATTACCCATCCTTCCATCCTCCCCCAATTTTAGTTGAGAAAGCTGAGGCCAGAGATGTAAGTAATTTGCTTAAAACAACATGTGTGAAGTGGCAGAACCAGGAAACAAACCCAGGTATTCAGATGCCAAAATCTACTCTTAAGTGTATGAACTGGATCAAATCTTCTACATATGTTATGCAAATAATATAGTTTAAAAAATTACAGGCTGGTTGTGGTGGCTCATACCTGTAATCCCAGCACTTTGGGAGGCTGAGGCAGGAGGATGGTTTGAGCCCAAAAGTTGGAGACCAGTCTGGATAACATAGCGATACCCCGTCTCTACAAAAAGTAAAAAAAACTTTGCTGGGCATGGTGGAGTGTGCCTGTAGTCCCAACTACTCAGGGGCTGAGGTGGGAGGATAATTTCAGCCTTGATGTCGAGCCTGGATGACAGAGCGAGATGGTGTTGAAAAAAAAAATTACACTGATTTAAAATAAATTAATACATTTTCTATTTGCTTTCCAAGTATTTAGAGTGTTTTAATTTTTCCTTCCTTATCAATTTTATCACAAGATGGATTTAGCATGAAAGAAGTCAGCAAAATGATGGGATTTTTATATAATATCTTATTAGATGTTTGAACTTGTCTTAAACTTTGGTTTTATAATCTGATGGAAGGAAATCTTGTCTTTGTTTCTGAGAAACATTTCTATGAATTTTATGTTTGGGATTAAAGATTTTGCTTTGCATACCCAGAGACTAAAGTTCTCCTTGTGCTATATTGCTGAAAACTCCTAACCTTACTTCTCATGTATTTGATTTTTCTACACTCTCAGAAGGCTCTCAAATATCTAATATAGCACCAGTTTCATGCCCTCAATATTAGCACTCAGAGACGAACCACAATCAACTCAAGAATGAATCTGATTACTGAAACATTAAAATCTAAGCATCAGTTTCCTTTTTTTAAGAGCGTTTCCTAAGATAAATATAAAGTATTTTCTAGGCTCAGTATATATGCAGCCCTTAGTTTACATTCTTCTACATCAATGATCCAACTATCAGTTGTGAAAAATAGCGTTTCCTGAGTGGGTTCCAAGATGGCCGAATAGGAACAGCTCCAGTCTACAGCTCCCAGCAGGAGTGACACAGAAGACGGGTGATTTCTGCATTTCCAACTGAGGTACTGGGTTCATCTCACTGGAGGTTGTTGGACAGTGGGTGAAGCTCACAGAGTGTGAGATGAAGCAGGGTGGAGCATCACCTCACGAGGGAAGCGCAAGGGGTTGGGGATATCCCTTTCCTAGCCAAGGGAAACCATGACAGATGGTACCTGAAAAATTGGGACACTCCCACCCTAATACTGTGCTTTTCCAATGATCTTAGCAAATGGCACACCAGGAGATTATATCTCGTGCCTGGCTTGGAGGGTCCCACGCTCACAGAGCCTTGCTCACTGCTAGCACAGCAGTCTGAGATTGAACTGCAAGGCAGCAGCAAGGCTGGGGGAGGGGCATCTGCCATTGCTGAGGCTTGAGTAGGTAAACAAAGTGGCTGGAAGCTCGAATTGGGTGGAGCCCACCACAGCTCAAGGAGGCCTGCCTGCCTGTCTAGACTCCACCTCTGGGGGCAGGGCATAGCTGAACAACAGGCAGGAGAAACTTCTGCAGACTTAAACATCCCTGTCTGGCAGCTTTGAAGAGAGCAGTGGTTCTCCCCACATGGAATTTGAGATCTGAGAATGGACAGACTGCCTCCTCAAGTGGGTCCCTGACCCCCAAGTAGGCTAACTGGGAGACACCTCTCAGTAGGGGTCAACTGACATTTCATACAGCCGGGTGTCCCTCTGAGACAAAGCTTCCAGAGGAAGGAACAGGCAGCAATATTTGCTGTTCTGCAGCCTCCACTGGTGATACCCAGGCAAACAGGGTCTGGAGTGGAACTCCAACAAACTACAACAGTCCTGCAGCTGAGGGTCCTGACTGTTAGAAGGAAAACTAACAAACAGAAAGGACATCCACACCAAAATCCCATCTGTACGTCACCATGATCAAAAACCAAAGGTAGATACAACCACAAAGATGGAGAGAAACCAGAGCAGAAAAGCTGAAAATGCTAAAATTCAGAGCACCTCTTCTCCAAAGGAGCACAGCTCCTCACCAGCAATGGAACAAAGCTAGATGGAGAATGACTTTGAAGAGTTGACAAAAGTAGGTTTCAGATGATTGGTAATAACAAACTTCTCTGAGCTAAAGGAGGATGTTCGAACCCATCGCAAAGAAGCTAAAAACCTTGAAAAAAGATTAGATGAATGGCTAACTAGAATAAACAGCATAGAGAACATCTAAAATGACCTGATGGAGCTGAAAACCATGGCACAAGAACTACTTGACACATGCACATGCTTCAGTAGCTGATTTGATCAAGTAGAAGAAAGGGTATCAGTGATTGAAGATCAAATGAATGAAATGAAGCAAGAAGAGAAGTTTAGAGGAAAAAAAGTAAAAAGAAATGAACAAAGCCTCCAAGAAATATGGCACTATGTGAAAAGACCAAATCTACATCTGATTGGTGTACCTGAAAATGACGGGGAGAATGGAACCAAGTTGGAAAACACTCTTCAGGATATCATCCAGGAGAACTTCCCCAACCTAGAAAAGGCAGGTCAACATTCAAATTCAGGAAATACAGACAATACCACAAAGACACTCCTCGAGAAGAGCAACTCCAAGACACATAATTGTCAAATTCACCAAAGTTGAAATGAAGGAAAAAAATGTTAAGGGCAGCCAGAGAGGAAGGTCGGGTTACCCACAAAGGGGAGCTCATCAGACTAACAGCAGATCTCTTGGCGGAAACTCTACAAGCCAGAAGAGAGTGGGAGCCAATATTCAACATTCTTAAAGAAAAGAATTTTTAACCCCTAATTTCATATCCAGCCAAACTAAGCTTCATAAGTGAAGGAGAAATAAAATCCTTTACAGACAAACAAATGCTGAGAGATTTTGTCACCACCAGGCCTGCCTTACAAGACCTCCTGAAGGAAGTACTAAACATGGAAAGGAACAACCGGTACCAGTCACTGCAAAAACATCCCAATTTGTAAAGACAATCGATGCAAGGAAGAAACTGCATCAACTAATGAACAAAATAACCCACGAACATAATAACAGGATCAAATTCACACATAACAATATTAACTTTAAATGTAAATGAGCTAAATGCTCCAATTAAAAGACACAGACTGGCAAATTGGATAAAGAGTCAAGACCCATCAGTGTGCTGTATTCAGGAGACCCATCTCACATGCAGAGACACACATAGACTCAAAATAAAGGGATGGAGAAAGATCTACCAAACAAACGGAAAACAACAAAAAAGCAGGGGTTGCAATCCTAGTCTCTGATAAAACAGACTTTAAACCAACAAAGATCAAAAGAGACAAAGAAGGCCATTACATAATGGTGAAGGGATCAATTCAACAAGAAGAGCTAGCTATCCTAAATATATATGCACCCAATACAGGAGCACCCAGATTCATAAAGCAAGTCCTTACAGACCTACCAAGAGACTCAGACTCCCACACAATAATAATGGGAGACTTTAACACCCCACTGTCAACATTAGACAGATCAATGAGACAGAAAATTAACAAGGATATCCAGGAATTTAACTCAGCTTTGCAACAAGCAGGCCTAATAGACATCTACAGAACTCTCCACCCTAAATCAACAGAATACACATTCTTCTCAGCACCACATCACACTTATTCCAAAATTGATCACATAGTTGGAAGTAAAGCACTCCTCAGCAAATGTAAAAGAAATTATAACAAACTGACTCTCAGACCACAGCGCAATCAAATTAGAACTCAGGATAAAGAAACCCCACTCAAAACCACTCAACCAAATGGAAACTGAACAACCTGCTCCTGAATGGCTACTGGGTAAATAATGAAATGAAGGCAGAAATAAAGATGTTCTTTGAAAACAATGAGAACAAAGACACAACATACCAGAATCTCTGGGACACATTGAAAGCTGTGTGTAGAGGGAAATTTATAGTACTAAATGCCCACAAGAGAAAGCAGGAAAGATCTAAAATTGAAACCCTAACATCACAATTAAAAGAGAAGCAAGAGGAAACACATTCAAAAACTAGCAGAAGGCAAGAAATAACTAAGATCAGAGCAGAACGGAAGGAGATAGAGACATAAAAAAACCTTCAAAAAATCAATGAATTCAGGAGTTGGTTTTTTGAAAAGATCAACAAAATTGATAGACTGCTAGCAAGACTAATAAACAAGAAAAGAGAGAAGAATCAAATAGATGCAATAAAAAATGATAAAGGGGATATCACCACCGATCCCACAGAAATACAAACTACCATCAGAGAATACTATAAACACCTCTATGCAAATAAACTAGAAAATCTAGAAGAAATGGATAAATTCCTGGACACATACACTCTCCCAAGACTAAACCAGGAAGAAGTCGGATCTCTGCATAGACCAATAACAGGCTCTGAAATTGAGGGAATAATTAATAGCGTACCAACCAAAAAAAGTCCAGGACCAGAAGGATTCAGCCGAATTCTACCAGAGATACAAAGAGGAGCTGGTACCATTCCTTCTGAAACTATTCCAATTAATAGAAAAAGAGGGAATCCTCCCTAACTCACTTTATGAGGCCAGCATCATCTTGATACCAAAGCCTGGCAAAGACCCAACAAAAAAAGAGAATTTTAGACCAACATCCCTGATGAACATCAATGCGAAAATCTTCAATAGAATACTGGCAAACCGAATCCAGCAGCACATCAAAAAGCTTATCCACCATGATCAAGTGGGCTTCATCCCTGGGATGCAAGGTTGGTTCAACATACACAAATCAATAAACATAATCCATCATATAAACAGAACCAAAGACAAAAACCACATGAGTATCTCAATCAATGCAGAAAAGGCCTTTGACAAAATTCAGCAGACCTTCATGCTAAAAACTCTCAATAAACTAAGTATTGATGGAATGTATCTCAAAATAATAAGAGCTATTTATGACAAACCCACAGCCAATATCATACTGAATGGGCAAAAACTGGAAGCATTCCCTTTGAAAACTGGCACAAGACAGGGATGCCGTCTCTCACCACTCCTACTCAACATAGTGTTGGAAGTTGTGACCAGGGCAATCAGGCAGGAGAAAGAAATAAAGCGTATTCAATTAGGAAAAGAGGAAGTCGAATTGTCCCTGTTTGCAGATGACGTGATTGTATATTTAGAAAACCCCGTCGTCTCAGCCCAAAATCTCCTCAAGCTGATAACCAACTTCAGCAAAGTCTCAGGATACAAAATCAATGTGCAAAAATCACAAGCATTCCAATACACAATTAACAGACAAACAGAGAGCCAAATCATGAGTGAACTCCCATTCACAAATGCTTCAAAGAGAATAAAATACCTAGGAATCCAACTGACAAGGGACAGGAAGGACCTCTTCAAGGACAATTACAAACCACTGCTAAACAAAATAAAA
Source organism: Macaca fascicularis (assembly GCF_037993035.2). Lineage (NCBI taxonomy): Eukaryota > Metazoa > Chordata > Mammalia > Primates > Cercopithecidae > Macaca > Macaca fascicularis. Next base: position 77,760,749 of record NC_088375.1, on the reverse strand, counting down.
CAGGACACAAACAAATGGAACAACATTCCATGCTCATGGATAGGAATAATCAGTATCGTGAAAATGGCCATACTGCCCAAGGTAATCTATAGATTCAATGCTATCCCCATCAAACTACCAATGAGTTTCTTCACAGAATTGGAAAAACTACTTTAAAGTTCATATGGAACCAAAAAAGAGCCTGCATTGCCAAGACAATCATAAGCCAAAAGAACAAAGCTGGAGGCATTTCTCTACCTAACTTGAAACGATACTACAAGGCAAACAAAACAGCATGATACTGGTACCAAAACAGAGATATAGACCAATGGAACAGGATAGAGCCCTCCAAAATGATACCACACATCTATAACCATCTGATCTTGGACAAACCTGACAAAAACAAGAAATGGGGAAATGATTCCCTATTTAATAAATGGGACTGGGAAAACTGGCTAGCCATATGTAGAAAGCTGAAACTGGATCCCTTCCTTACACCTTATACAGAAATTAATTCAAGATAGATTAAAGACTTAAATGTTAGATCTAAAACCATAAAAACCCTAGAAGAAAACCTATGCAGTACCATTCGGGACATAGGCATGGGCAAGGACTTCATGACTAAAACACCAAAAGCAATGGCAACAAAAGCCGAAATAGACAAATGGGACCTAATTAAACTAAAGAGCTTCTTCACAGCAAAATAAACTACCAACAGAGTGAACAGGCAACCTAGAGAATGGGAGAAATTTTATTACAATCTACCCATCTGGCAAATGACTAATATCCAGAATCTACAAAGAACTTAAACAAATTTACAAGAAAAAATCAAACAACCCCATCGAAAAGTGGGCAAAAGATATGAACAGACACTTCTCAAAAGAAGACATTTATGCAGCCAACAGACACATGAAAAAATGCTCATCATCACTGGCCATCAGAGAAATACAAATCAAAACCACAATGAGATACCATCTCAGACCAGTTAGAATGGCGATCATTAAAATGTCAGGAAACAACAGGTGCTGGAGAGGATGTGGAGAAATAGGAACACTTTTACACTGTTGGTGGGACTGTAAACTAGTTCAACCATTGTGGAAGACAGTGTGGCGATTCCTCAAGGATCTAGAACTAGAAATACCATTTGGCCCAGCCATCCCATTACTGGGTATATGCCCAAAGGATTATAAATCATGCTGCTATAAAGACACATGCACACGTATATTTATTGCGGCACTACTCACAATAGCAAAGGCCTGGAACCAACCCAGATGTCCATCAGTGACAGACTGGATTAAGAAAATGTGGCACATATACACCATGGAATACTATGCAGCCATAAAAAGGATGAGTTCATGTCCCTTGCAGGGACATGGATGAAGCTGGAAACCATCATTCTGAGAAAACTGTTGCAAGGACAGAAAACCAAACACATGTTCTCACTCATAGGTGGCAATTGAACTATGAGAACACTTGGACACAGGGTGGGGAATATTACACACTAGGACCTGTCGTGGGGTGGTGGTAGGAGGGAGGGATAGCATTAGGAGATACACCTAATGTAAATGACGAGTTAATGGGTGCAGCACACCAACATGGCACATGTATACATATGTAACAAACCTGCACATTGTGCACACGTACCCTAGAACTTAAAGTATAATTAAAAAAAAAAAAAGAAAAACAGGGTTTCCCAAGATTGTTCATAATACTTTTGTATTTGATAAAGGAACATAGGAAGAAAGATAGAAAAACAACAGCAACAAAAAAGTTCCTCAGAGCTGGAGGAAAGTTATGCCACTTGCTCACAGCGTATCACTTTCAATGTAAACTTCTCTGGAAGGAATCTTTCCAATTAAGAACATGGCAGAGATTGCTAGTTATTCCTCTGTATACATTCCTTTTTTCTTCTTCTTGATATAACCCTGAATATTAGCTGGGCATATGGATACTCAGAATGAAATCTATGTCCCAGTCTTTCTTGAAGCTAGATGTGGTCTTGTGACAATTTTGTAAAATGGAACGTAAATAGTAGTGCAAATTCTTCCCCATTCCTTACAGCCTGGCTGGCTAGAATACAAAAGTAATGGCTGGAACACAGGGGAAAGTGAAGAAATGTGGTCACTTTGCAATTAAGAAACTACAGTCATTCTAAATGTATCTGCTAAAAGTATCTTTTCTTATTTGATGCTTACCTTTTCATTGTTTTAATGGTGTATTTTGATAAACAGAAGTTCTTAATTTTAATTAATCCAATTTATTAGGTTCCCTCCTTTTATATGGTGGATGTTTATTGTGTACTGCTTAAGCATTTTCCTGTCCCAAAATCATGGAGATTTGCCTACGATATTTTCAAAAGATTTGTTTACCATTCACATTTAGATATATAATTCACCTAGAATTAATATATGAACATAGTGTGAGGTTGGGTCAGGTTTCATCTATTTTCTAATATGACTAACCAGTTGACTCAGAACCATTTATTGAAAAGACACCCCACTACTCTCTAGTGCTGTCTTTGTCGTAAGTTGTGTCCATATGTACATAGGTCTATTTGTTTAGCCTTGTGTCAGCACTACACTGTCTTCATTACTATAGCCTTATAACAAATCTTTACTTTTTTTTCCTTTTTTTTGAAAATTTTATTTTCAGTTGAGGGGGTACATGTGCAGGTTTGTTACATGAGTAAATTGCATGTCACTGAGGTTTAGTGCATAAATGATCCTATTACTCAAGTAGTGAGCATAATACTCAATAGGTAGTTTTCCAACCCTCATTTACTACTCATTTAGTAGTCCCCAGTGTCTGTTGTTCCCACGTTTATGCCCATGTGTACTCAATGTTTAGTTCCCACCTATGAGTGAGAACATGCGATATTTGGTTTTCTGTTCTTTTGTTAATTTATTCAGGATGATGGCCTCCAGCTTCATCCATGTTGCTGGAAAGGACATGATCTCATTTTTTATGGCTGCATAGTATTCCATGGTGTGTATGTACCACATTTTCTTTATCTAGTCCACCACTGATGGGCATCTAGGTTGATTCCATGTCTTTGCTATTGTGAATAGCGCTGTGATGGACATAAGACTGCATGCGTCTTTTCGGTTATGCCTATATCAGATTAGTCAGCAGTCATTTTCTTTGAGAACTTAAATATATCATTCCTTTGTCTTTTATCTTTTGTTGTTTCTGTTGAAATGTCAGCTGTTCTGCCTTTCTGAAGACAACCTTTTCGTTGCTTTTCTTTCCTTTTCTTTATATCTTCAAAGATTCTTTTTGAGATATCCCCATTTTCTTTGGTCTTCCACAGGTGTATACTATATACACCCAGTGTGTTTTTCTCTTTATTTTTTCTATTTGAGGTTTGCAGGGTTTGAATCAGTCATTTGCTATTTTTTTAAATCAGCTATTATGTCTTCAAGTATTGCTTCTTTTCCATTCCCTTTCTTCTTTCCTTCTAGGTATATTCATATGTTAAATCTTCTCGCTGTGCTTTTCATATATCCTATCATCTGTTTCCCATCTCTTTATCTTTCCATGCTTTATTTTGAATATTTTCTTATGATTTATCTTCCAACTCATTACTAATCTTTTCAAGTGTATGTAAAAGCTGTTATACTCAGTCATCAAGTTTTCAATTTTAATTATTTTACTTTTTAGTTTTTCAATTTTCATTTGTTTCTTCGGGTACATGCATACATATTTTTCTCAGTTCTCTGCTGAAGTTTTCATGTCTTTTATCTTCTTGAACTTGTAAACTTACTTATTTTAAAGACTATCTCTGAAACTGAAATAATAACTGAAGTACTTGTTGATATTTACTTACTCTAGTTTTTTCCTTCTTGGTTTTTATTCATATCGCATTGTCTTCCTGTTTGTCTGCTTATTTTTGATTGTGTGCTTCATAGTGTTTGGAAAAATTTTTTTTGTATTAATAATTTGAGGCTAGACTGATATTATTTTATCGCAGAAAAAATATAATTTTGCTTTTCCCAGTTATCCAGGGGTCACTAACAATACTGGATCATCTCAATCCAGTGTTACAGACTGAGAGGATTCATAGCTGAATTGCCCTTCTGTAAGAATCTATTTACATCTGGTTTACACTTACTTCAAAATGGATCCTATCAAGATTCTAATCTAATGCAAGGGATGTTTATCAGGTTCCCCTGTTGGCAAACTCTCACTCCGATACCTGTCCCCCTAAAACCGCAAGAATTTCAAAAGTGACACGAAACTTCCTAGGAGTTCTTAGGAACAAGCAGTCCCAAACACTGGGCTTACTTTCCTGCACCTTCTCATTCCCATCTCCTGAAGTGGTAATTCTGCATTTGCTTGATAGTTCTCTATTGCTTCTAATCGGATTTAAATTTCCGTTTTTCTAGTTGTCCTCAGCTGAAGAGTTGACCTGAATGTCCTGGTTTGCGTTTGCTGGAAGCAAAGGTCCTCTTAGGCATTTAAATAATATCTTAAGGCATGCTCCTTCTCTCACACTTTCCCTACTGCTGGAAGTTAGATAATTCCCTTTCAAAATGTTCCTGAACTTCAGTTGTCTGTGAAAGTGTTTGCTGGTAATCTGTTTAGAAAATTGACTTGGCTATTCTTGAATCTTTATACTATCAAATACATTTTTGTATCTGTTTACAGGTTTTCATACGCAAAGATATCCTGTGGGATTTTGATAGAAATGGCATTGAATTTTCATGTGAGTGGGAGATGGAAGATTGGCTTTCTGAAAACATGGCGGAGACAGAGATCGCTTTGTAGCAAGGTTCTATGCTGCAGTTTTGGTAGATTTTCATGGAAGCCCAGTCTAGGGCTGTTTCTTGAGCCCTTCTATTGATTCTATGAACAGCTTTCACTGTTTTTTGTTTTGCATATTTGTATATTTACCTTTTATTCCTATGAAATAAGAAAGAAATAAAAATTATTTAAATTACCATATCAATTTAGATTAAAAATTCTTATCTGTTAGTATAAATACATGTCACCCAACTATTATTGCTTATGTGGAAATCATTTTAATTTTTCAAATTGTAGTAAGAATACTTAACATGACATCTACCCTCTCAACAAATATTTAAGTGTACAATACCGTATAGATAACTATAGGCATGATGCTGTACAACAGATATCCAGAACTCAATCATCTTGCATAACAAACTTTATACCTGTTACAGAGCAACTCTATTTCTCTCTCACCCAGTCCTTGAGAACTACCATTCTATTCTCTGTTTCGATGTGTTTGACTATTTTTAGATACCTCATGTTAGTGGAATCATGAAGTATTTGTTCTACTGTGACTGGTTTATTTCACTTAGCATATATAATGTCCTCAAGGTTCATCCATGTTGTTGCACATGGCAGAATTTCTTTCCTTTTTAAGGGTGAATACTATGACCTTGTATGTCTATACCACATTTAAAAAACCCACATTCATTCATCCATTTACATTTAGGTTGTTTCCACATCTTGACCATTCTGAATAATGCTGCGATAAACATGGGAGTGCAAATATCTCTTCAAGATCTTGATTTCATTTCTTTTGGATAAATACCCAGAAATGATTGCTGAATCATATAGTAGTTGTATTTTTATTTTTTTTGAGAAACCTCTATACTATTTTCCATGGCAGCAGCATCATTTTGTATTCCCACCAACAAAATGCAAGGGTCCCAGTTTCTCTATGCCCTCATCAATGCATGTTATTTATTTATTTTTAAATAGCCATTCTAATGGATGTGAGGAGATACCTGCTGTGCTTTGAATTTGCCTGATGATTAGTGGTGTTGAGTGCCCTTTCATATACATATTGGTCATTTGTATGTCTTTTTTTGGAGAAATGTTCATTTTTAAATTGTTTTTTTTTTTTTTTTTTTTGCTAGAATTGAAGGAGTTCCTTATATATTTTGAAATTAAACCCTCATCGGATATATAGCTTACAGATATTTTCTCCCATTCCGTAGACTGTATTTCACTCTGTTAAATTGTCCCCTTTGCTGTGCAGAAACTTTTTAGTTCAATACGACTCATCTTGTCCATTCTTGCTTTTGTTGTGTGTACTTTTAATGTCACATCCAAGAAATCATTGCCAAGATCACTGTCATAAGGTTTTCGCCTATATTTTCTTATAGGGGTTTTACATTTTTAGATATTACATGTAATTTTTTAGTCTACTTTGAATTGATTCTTGTGTATGGTATAAATTAAGGTTCCAATTTTATTCTTTTGCATGTGGATATCCAGTTTTCCCAACACTATTTATTTATTTATTTATTTGAGACAGGCTCTTGCTCTATCACCCAGGCTGAAGTGCGGTGGTGCAAACATGGCTCACTGCAGCCTTTACTTCCCAGGCTCAAGTCAATCCTCCCACCTCAGCCTCCTCGGTAGCTTGGATCACTGGCCTGGGCCACCACATCCGGCTAACTTCTGCATTTTTTGTAGAGACAGGGTCTCATCATGTTGCCTAGGCTGGTCTTGAACTCATGGGCTCAAGTGATCCATCAGTCTCAGTCTCCCAAAGTCCTGGGAATACAGGCATGAGCCATTGTGCCTGGCCCCAATACCATTTGTTGAAGATACTGTTCTTTCCCCATTGTGTATTCTTGGCATGGTCAATTGATCATAAATGAATGGATTTTTTCTAGGCTTTGTATTTATTTCTAGGCTCTGTATTCTGTTTCATTATTCTATGTGCCTGTGTTTATGCCACTATTATCTCTTTTAAATTACTGTAGCTTTATAATATATTTTTGGGAAAAAAAAGCATGATGCTTCCAGCTTTGCTCTTTTTCAAGATTGTTTTGGCTATCTGGAGTCCTTTGTGGTTCCGTAGGAGTTAGGATTGTTTTTTCTATTTCAAAATGCCACTGGCATTTTGATAGGGATTGCATTGAATCTGTAGGTCAGTTTGGATAGTATGGCCATTTTAACAACAAGTTTCCAGTCCATGAACTAGGCATGTTTTTCCATTTATTTGTGTCTTCTCTAATTTCTTTTATTATTGTTTTGTGGTTTTCAGTGTACAAATCTTTCACTTTGTTAAGCTGTTAAGCATTTTTTTCCCTTTTGATGCTATTATAAATAGGATTATTTTCTTAATTTCCTTTTTACATAGTTCATTATTAGTGTGTAGAATGCAACTGACTTTTATATATTGATATTGTATCTTGCAACTTTACTGAATTTGTCTTAGTTCTAACAGTTTCTGTGTGTGTGTGTCTATATTCTTTAGAGTTTTCTATGTATAAGATCAAGTCATCAGCAAACAGAGATAATTTTACTTCTTTCTCTCTGATTTGGATGCTTGTTTCTTTCTCTTGTCCAATTTCTCTGGCTGGAACTTCCAGTACTGTGTTGAAAAGAAATAGTTAGACTGGGCATCCTTGTCTTGTTCCTAATCTTAGGGGGAAAATTTTTCAATTTTTCACCATTGAGTGTAAGGTTAACTGACTTTTCATATATAATTTTTTTTTATGTTGAAGTCTCCTTCTATTCTAGTTTGTTGAGAGTTTTTATCATGAAAGGGTGTTGAATTTTGCAGAATGCTCTTTCTATATCTATTGACATGATCGTGTGGTTTTTACCCCTCATTCTGTTTATGTGGTATATTACACTAATTTTTGTATGTTGAAATACTTTGCATTTCAGGGAAAAATTGGAATTGATTATGGTGTAGGATCCTTTTAATGTGCTGTTTAGTGTAGTTTGCTAATATTTTGTTTTGTTTCCTTTTGTTTGAGACAGGGTCTTGCCTGTTGCCCAGGCTGGAGCATAGGGGTGTGATCATAGCTCACTGTCACCTCAAACTTCTGGGCTCAAGTGATCCTCCTGCCTCAGCCTCCTCAGTAGCTGGGACTACAGGTACATGCCACCAAGACTTGCTAATTTTTAATTTTTTTGTGTGGAGACAGGGTCTTGTTATGTTGCCAGGGCTGGTTTCAAATTCCTGGTCTCAAGCAATCCTTCAGCTTCAGCCTCCCAAAGTGCTGGGATTACAAGCATGAGCCACCACAACTGGCCTTTGCTAATATTTTGTTGAGGATTTTTGTATTTATGTTTATCAGGGGTATTGGTCTGTAGGTTCCTTTTTTTTTTTTTGTAATATCTTTGGCTGGCTTTGGCATTAGGGTAATACTGACTTCAAAAGAGTTCGAAAGTTTTCTCCCCTCTTCAATTTTTTTACAAGAGATTGAGAAGAATTGGTGTTAAATTTTCTTTAAATGTCTGGTACAATTTACCAGTGAAGTCATCTGGTCTTGGACTTTCCTTTGTTGAGAGGTTTTTGATTATTGATTCAATCTCCTGACTGGTTATAGGTCTGTTCAAATTTTCAGTTTCTTCGTTATTCAGTCTTGTTAGGGTGTATGTTTCTAAGAATTTATCAATTTCTTGTAAGTTATCCAATTTGTTGGTGTATAATTGCTCATAGTAGTCTCTTACTCTTTTTAATTCTGTGGCATTAGTTGTAATGACTGCTCTTCCATTTTTTATCTGAGTTTTCTCTTTTTTTTTTCTTAGCCTAGCTAAAGGTTTGTCAATTTTATTGATGTTTTTCAAAAAAGTGTTGCTGATTTTTAAAAATTATCTATTTTATTTATGCTCTAATCTTTATTTTTCCCTTTCTTCTGCTGAAATTGAGCTTAGTCTGTTCTCCTAGTTCTTTGAGGTTGGTTTGTTAGTTTGAGACTTTTCCTCTTTATTAATGTAGGGGTTTATTGCCAAAACTTTCCTCTTGGTAATGCGTTTTTTGCTGCATCCTGTAAGTTTTGGTACATTTTGTTTTATGTCCATTTGTTTCAAGATGTTTTCTAATTTCCCTTTGATTTCTCTTTTGACCCACTGGATATTCAAGAATGTGTTGCTTAATTTCCACATATCTGTGGAGCTTCTAGCTTTCCTTTTGCTGTTGTTTCTAGTTTCATTCATTGTGGTTGAAGAAGATACTTGGTATGATTACAGTCTTCTTAAGTTTGTTCTACATATGTCTGTTAGGTCCATTTTATCTATAATGTTCTTCAAATTTGCTGTTTCCTTATTGTTTTTCTGCCTGGATGCTCTATCCATTATTGAAAGTGGGGTATTTAAGTCTCCTATTATTACTGCATTTGTGTCTATTTCTCTTTCAGTTCTGTCAATGTTTGCTTTATATATTTAGGTGCTGTGATGTTGGGGATGGATATAGTTATAATTGTCATATCTTCCTGGGTCAATTGACCCTTTTATGATGAAATAATGTCTTTCTATATCTCTTGTGATAGTTTTTGACATTATGTAATAATAAATGTCAACTGACCAGGAAGACATGACAATTATAAATTATAGTTTATGAAATATCGGTTGCTTGAGTTTGGTTAGATTCATTTGTAAAATTGTCTAGGGCCTATACCCTTTTGGTGTGGGATAGGAGCAGATTTTTGAATGACTTTTTAGTTTCCTTAATGGCTATTGGTATGTTCAGGTTTTCTATTTATTTTTACTTTTCAGTCAATTATGGTAATTTATATTTTTTAGGCATTTGTATATTTCATTTTCCAAATTTATTTTAGTAAACTTGTTCATAGTGTACTCATGTTTTTAAATCTCTACCGATGTATAGTTACCAGCGCCTTTGTTCTCATATTGCTTATTTTGCCTTTTCTTTTTTGCTGTTGTGATTTGGTGCAGATTGTTTTATGAGACTTTTCAAAGAATAAACTTCTATTTTTATTGTTTGACTCTTCTTTTTTGTTTATTTAATAGTTCTGCTTTGGCCATGTTAAGGTTTGTATGCCTGCTTGACATCCAAGTGGAGATTTTAAGTAGGCAGTTGGATATCCAAGTCTGGAGCTTACAGAAGAGGTCAGAGATGGTGACATAAATTATGAGAATGATCAGCATAGAAATATTATTAAAAACTATTGGGCTAGATGAGATCACCCAGGAAATAATGTGGATCAGTGCTTCTCAAAACTGTCTGTGGGGAAGGACCAGTTTTATTTTTCTAATCCAATCTGATGCAAACCAATACTTTGTAAAATACAATGGTATAAATCATTATAAAAATGAAATATAAACTATTAAAAAAACTATCAAATTCAAGCCTAATTTTTTATTCTTAGATACAAGACTATAAACATATACTGTCAAATTGTGATTAGAACTTTCTAAAGGCTTAGTCAGTTTCTGTATTTCTGTCATTGCAGTCTGGTAACAAACAGTTAATGGACTGACACTGGCATGCATACCAAGGCTTTGAGTGACACTGTGTGCATGGAAAAGAGAAGAGAATCAAGGACGGAGCCCTGGGGCACTCTGACCTTTGGCGATCTGGTAGTTGGGGGAGGAGCCAACAAAAAAGCTGGAGGAAGAGCAGCCATGAGGTAGGAGGAGAACCAGGCAAGTTTACAGTCAGGGAGGGATGGAGAGCATAGTGTTTCTAGGAGGAGGCAGTGGTCAGACGTTTCAAATGCTACTGAGTGGATTGGGTTGGGTAATACAAGGACAAAGCATTGATCATTGACTTTGTCAATATTTGACAAATATTAGGGATGAAAGTCCCTTTAGAATGACTTGGAGAGAGGATGAGAAGGGAGAAAGTAGAGCCAAGTACAGACAGCTTTTTCTAAAAGTTTTACTCTGGTGGAGATTAGAAAAATAGGGCTACGATTGGAAGAAGATATGGGGTCAAGAGAAGGCATTTTGTTTAAAAAACACAAGGGATAAATATTGTATGATTCCATTTATGTGAGGTCCTTAGATTGGTGAAATTCATAGAGGCAGAAAGTAGTATGGTGGTTGCCAGGGGCTGGGAAAGGAGGGAATGAAGAGTTAGTGTTTAAAGGGTCTTCAGTTTTGGTTTAGGAAGATGAAAAACAAAATGGATAGTGGTGGTGATTGTGCAACAATGTGAATGTGCTTAATGCCACAGAACTGTGCATCTAAAAATGGTTAAAGGGTTAAAATGGTAATATCGTAAATTTTATGTTACATATACTTTACTACAATAAAAGACATATTATATATGAAATATTAAGTGATACTTTTATGTGGATGGAAATAATTCAGTAGAAAAGAAACTGATGGTGCAGGTGACCCCCATTCAGAAGCAGTTTTACTTCAGTGGCTTTCATGTTGGGAAATTACAGTCTGAGTCCCAGTCTGTGAGCAGGGTCTGGTGGTGGGTGCGTCCTCATCTGTTTTCCAAAAAAGCAGCTTGTTTCTCGTGGTAACTCCGGCCTTCATTCTTGTGTGTGCAAACAAGGCTGGTGGCTTTGTGTAAAAAACCTGGTTTGGGTTAGTTCCTTTCTTCCTGAGAAAGTTGAAATTCCACTACCCATTGTCTGCTGTGTGTATTGAATTGAGGCTTGAGTCTTTGCAGACTTATTATGCAGAGCTAAAGGTAATAAAAGGTAATAATTAATATTAGTTGAGTAAACTGTATACCAGGTACCTTACACTTACCCCCCATAAGCTTCACAAGAGCCCTATGAAGTAGGTGTTTTTATTAGTATGACCAGTTTACAGATGTGGAAACTGAGGCACAGCGATGTTAAGTAATTTGCCTATCGTCATACATTCAGAACATAGGAAGTGGCAGCTTTGGGATTTGAACTAAGGCAGCCTTACTTCAGAACTCCAGTTTACATAGAGGGTAGATACAGAAGTGTGAATTCATCATAACATCAGCACTATGTTTACATTGTGGGTAGTGGATTTTGTTTTAGCAAAATATGATTTATCACATTAAAGTAATGTCATTCACTTAATTTTTTTGTTGGCATTACATTTCTATATGTGTTTCTTTTTAGAGCTATAAATGATCTAAAATATATAACCTAATTTTATGTTTTTGCATATTTGCTTAATATTATAATAAAATATTATTTTAACCAACAATGGAAGTCTTAAAAACTTTTTGTCCTTAGAGTTTAAGTTAAAAAACCATAATGGTGTAGTTTTTTTAAGAAAAAAATTTTTCTGGAAGAAAGAGGATCTTTGTTTTTTTTTCTTAGTTCCCTGAGAATTAACCAGACTTCTGTTTGTAGAGAGGAATTAGTGTATGACTTAACAGAACTGTTCTCATTTGACCTGAAAAGACTGTATTTGAGGGACTTTCTGAGACCTGTTCAAAGGCTTCAGCTGCCTGGGTAACCGAGCAATGTAGAAGCAGAATTCCAGTTTTGAATTGCTTCCCAAGGCAGGCTTTATTTAGTTCAGGGAGAGATGGAATGCACTGTGATTCTTAAAGAAACTTGGTGTGATCTTGCATTGCGATAACAGATTTGTGAGACACTTTTCCATGGGCATTTTCTTAGAGGAAAAAAACCCACCAACAACAAACAAACCAGTAGATTGCGATGATCTGTTCTGTTTCACGAAGGTTGCAGAAGATGTTAAAAACAGGAGCAACTAGATGACAGACTGTGAAGTTGACCAGGGACCTTTGTATTGCTCCATTATGTATTCATTCCTATTCCTAACCAACTTAGTGCAACAATGTGCCTTACTTTTTGGTGTGGGGGTCAGGAGTCATAGCTGTTACTGTAGCCCTATAACAACCTTGTAAGTGTTGAATACAAAATGAACATCATTTTCACAGGCTTTTAGGTTGACTCCTTGGTGACAATGAAAAGGTTTAATCTGAGCTCACAAAATTTCTCCTAGACACTATAATAAAGTTTTACCACTCCTATAAGGTCTGCTTTGAATTCCAGTTTACCCTGTCAAATAATGGGAAATCATTAAATATTTCCTGAATGAATTAACGAATGATACTTTCATTCCTATCTGATACTTTCCAATATTATTTTGGAATATTATTTGACAGGGGAGTATATACTTTTTAATTTTGATCCTTTACTGTCAGATATTTCATGCCTTGAAAAACCCTAATTCTGAGCTAGAATTCTTCATAGCATGTGAATAAGATAATAGAAAAAAAAAATATTACATGTCTTAACAGTAACCACATTTGTTAATAACATGTCTGGGTTAAGCACTTTTTTTTTTTTTAAATCGTAAATCATGGTCATCTTATCTCCAACCCAGCTGCTAAAAGCAAAAGCACAAGTGAGTTATTACTTGCTGGTTTTTCACAATAAGACTTAAACAGGTAATCAGTTGCAAAGGAAAGAGGAAAATCTGAAAGAAAAGTTGGAGTTCCTGCTTATTGCCTTTTGCTGTGATAAAGTATTAAAGACTAGTGATAACAAAGGCAGAGTGATGACACCCAGCATCTGCAAGATTGGGATAATAAAACTACCGCTCTGATAAGATTAAGTGCAAATTCACAAAAAGCATATAATTATTTAAAAACCAGTAAACACATACAGAGTGCTTAGTACATTCCAGACATTCCTTGTCTTAAGGTGTTCACAGTTTAAACTCATTCAGTTCCTACAATGATTCAGTGAGGCAGGTCATTGAATGATGAGGTCATCATCATTTATTCCTCTTTGATAGATGAGGATGACTGAACCATAGGGAAATGAATTTGCCTGAATTAATCAGCTAGTAGGTGACAGAGCCAGGACTTGAACCTAGGTGGTCTTGCTCCAGAGCTCACACTCTTGACTATGAGGCTAACACTGCTTCTCAAAAGATGGCAGCAAATGTATGAAATGTTGGTTATCCTCAAATATCATTGATGACCCAGATCTCACAATCTATGCTTTGGAAAAAATTGAAACACTTTTATTGTGATAAAGTCCTTCTTATTATCCTTAATCCCAAGGAGTTAGAAAGGATGCAGGCATTAATGCCAGTAAATTACCTTTAGATTTCTGTTTGGAATTTGCCATTTAAATGTGGAAAGGCAATCATTATCTATAAATTTTAGCAGCTAATATTTACTGTAAGTGCACATAGAAAAGTGCACATAATAAGTCAGATAAAAATCTGGCATCAGACAGAGAGAAAAGCAAAATAACTTAAAAGAGACCTAGAGTTCATCATGCACTTTTTGCTACATTATTTAATCTTAGGGCATTGTTTCATTCATGTTTTCTTCTGTTAAAGATCAGCTAGAGCAATAGCTATAAAGAATTTCGAATATTAAGGTAATAATTTTTATGGTACTTTTATTCTAGAAAGACTACAAAAAGTTTCCAAGAGATAGACTGAAATCTTGAGTATTAAGATCTCTTCATGTTTCAGAATATAGAAAATTTGCATTCAGCTTTAACTAGTCCCTGAACAAATATAATTTTGTTTGGGAGACATAATTTAATTCACAGACAAAACAGGGTGAAGATGCAGATGCCATTAAAAAAATCACCCAAATAATGAACATGGTAAATAAGGCAGGTATTTCATTATATAAGAGAAAAATGAATTCATTTTATGTGGTTATTGGTTTCCCAGTAACAGCATTGAGATAAATGTAATGCTATATAGATATTTACTTTTGATTTGCAAGGCAGCTGAGAACATCATCCAAACATTTTGCTGCAGTGGCTAAAAGAAAATAAATCATTGATAGTGGTTATTGCTTGTAGGAGTATTATGTTAGGCAAATAAACTTTTAATTACAATTTTTTTACGGACATCATAATCTCATTACATTTCTCAAAACTTTTAGATTAGTCATGGTTGCCTGATGCTACTTAAAGGAGGCAATTTTCAATTTGTAGTTAATAAATAAGAGACTCACTACTCAATTTCAAACTTGAAATATATTTAAAAGAAAACATTTCATTGCCAAACTGTCAATGTACTTTTTCAGTGATTTAACTTTCTCTTGTAGAACCAGTAACATATTTGGTATAATATTAATGAGAATGTTACAGATTAAATATTTAACTTGAGCACATTTATTTACTTTCATAGTATCAATTTTGTGTCATATAACATACATCAAATTATACATCAAATTAACATGAAAGTGACGTGGAATTTGTGAGTTCAATAATTTTTTTCTAAATGTATAAAATGAATTAGAAACAAATTAAAGAATATAAAATTCAATGTCTTCTTAAACACCTGTTTATTTCCTTAGAAATCTAGTATTTCTCATGAGAAATATCGTATCATCTGGAATAGGTTAGCATGACATTAAAAGCTAAAAATATGTAATCCTCAGAACAATTTTCTCTTAGTTCAGGAATGGTCAGTTGTAATAGCCTTGTCAACATCTCTCCATTTACGCTTTTCAGGATAATTTTCTATGTATTCTCTTTATTCCTGAAGTCCTGAATTTATACATTCTACAAAACTGAATAGAGTCCTTTAAAATTTTTTGAACATATTCCTCATTTTCTCATCTAATGCCCTTAAGCTGAATAGTGGAGTTATACTTAGTTTTGTTTTGAATATCCTTAGCTAGAGCGAAATGTCTTTACAATGACTATGACTGAATGGCTCAACATTTTAAATTGTGAACAACTCATCAGCTTACCTAATTAGTTGTATTGTAATTCAATATTTATATTCCCTTAATATTTTTCCCTTTAGTTGTCTTCCAAAAATCGGAATAGTTATTTGATAATTTTTATACATAAATAAAATAATCTTTCTGATTATAGTTTAGATTGTAAGTTATAAAAACATATTTATAACATAATACATTAGTATGTTAATGGATTCAGTCACAAGGAGTTAACTTTTTAATTCTTGCAGGAAAAAAAATGAAGACTTTTTAATATCAAATGTTAACTTTTCAAACTCTAGTCGTTAGTAATTAGAATACTTCTGTTTTTATAAGTGGCACAAGAACTTTGTAAATTCTCAAGATGCAGAGAAACATTTCTGGAAAAGATCGATTTGGAAGGTATTTTTGAAGAGCCTATTCCTTAATTAAGTGCCAACATAGTGACTACAGACTCTGAAATTTGGTCTAGAATTATGTCCCATGTGAGCTAATGTCATGTTTTCTATTTTACAGGTTTGTCAAAGGAATAATCTAAGCAAAACTGGCATTTCCAAGGTTGAATTTAAAAGGAGTGGGCTATTTTACACATATATAAGTGTGGAGCTTGAATTTGTCTGAGCAGTCATTCACGTTTATTAACGTATAGTGTAAGAACAAAGAAAGGAAGCATTTGAATGAACAACTGATTAGCAATTATCTTAGTAATTTTTTGACATGAAAATGTTTAGTATATGGCAATATGAAACCAGCTAAGTTGCTGACATAAAGAAAGCATAAGAGATGATCTAAAAATCAACAAAAAAATTGTCCAAGGTCTTCTCAAATTTTGAATTTCATAGTGCTTATCCCCCTCCATTAAATAATTTCTAGGAAATTCTTTTCCTGGAGTTTTGACAGCCTATAATTTTTAAAAGAGTTTGCCTATTAGTGTATTACATTTATTGATATTTGTTAAGCACCTTAATTTCATCTTCATCAGCCTGAAACATCCTCTTCATTTCACGTAATTTCTACTGTAAGAAAAGTATATATTATATACACATACATGTTGCCTCTATTTCCTTAAGGACACCAAAGTCAAAACATGGATGTGTAAATTAATTTCTCTCAACATAGATAGGGACACTCATCAATCCTTTTATCTCTTGAATTTGTTTTCATATTTTGTTCTGCATCATTTTATGTTTTTATATGAAGTCTTATATCATATGCAAATCATATTGTGTCTAAAAGTTTAGTTTTGTAGGATTGTAAATGATCAGTATGAGCTCTTCTTTCCTTGATGTATGGTCATGGATTGCATTCCTACTGGCATGACCTGACCTTACTCATTTCACTTTGGGGATAGTCTACGAATTTTCCAGAGTTGAGTTAAACATTTATCTCTCTCCTAGGAAAATAGCTTTGCTTCCATTTAAGCATCAAAGCTTAAAATTAGCCTTAACTTTCAGATGATCTGTATTTAATATGTTCTTTGTAAATTTCTTTTGTAGGATCAGGAAAAATAAAAACAGAAAAGGTTAAGAAACGAACACCACGTTCATTCATCTTTAGACACTTTGAAAGGAGAAAAATCTCCAGTCAAGAGATTATTTGATATTTTTAACATATAAACTTGTACTGAATTTAATTTAAAAATAAACAATCTTTTTTTTTGTTTGTTTGAGGGAGAGAGAATATGTCTTTAGAGATAGAAGAGGAAATCTCATTGAAGCAACAGAGATGATTTTTATAAAAAACATTTTTGAACAAAATTTATTAAAAAAATTTTTATTTGTTGTACAATTTTTGGTATTGGTGGTCTGAGTCACTGCTTACAATTGCTTTTAAAAGTAATCTATTGGATGTTTAAAATAAGCATGTTTATCATTTTAAGGAACTGCAGATTCAGATAAAATACTATAACTCATCCAATAAATTATGAAGTTGTTTGCAAGTGATAGCCATGGCGAAAAATAACTGGTAGCCTTATTATTATCATCATCATATTTTTTTATGACTGCATAGTCTTCACCTTGTAGTGCAATGAAAGTTTTTGTAGGTCCTCTTGAATTGGATGCGTTTTTACAAATCCTCCACAGTTAGATAAATACACGGCAGCTGCCAAACCTATAAGGGCTGAATATATCTGCTGAGAAAAATTCTACGCTTTTCTCCTTGGGGCTGCAACAGAGTCTAATGACTTTTGGAAGTTAAAAAAGCAGAAATTCATTCCAAACCTTATCTGTGGCCTGGAGGCCCCCCCATATGTCCAGGATCTAGAATATACAGCAAATGAAATCTTGTTTGAGTATGAAACAGCAATGGTGCCTTTATTCTTGGACAAATCAGCAACAGAAAGGGCTTTAACTTGCTGCTGCCCCATTTGTTGTACCCCAAAGACAGAGAACCAGTAATCCCTTGTTTTTTTCCAGCCCCCCAATATCTGTTTTCTAGAAGGCACTTGGTAGGCTAATAAACACTAGCATATAATGTTATAATATATTATATTGTTTATAATTTGCTGAGATTTAATACGCTGCTTCCTCTCAGAAATTTGCAGGCTCATTATAGACAATGATGTAAAAAGAGGGGCTTCTGAAGTGTGAAATTTCTGGGATCACTGGGTCAGTCCAGAAGGGCCAGCGTTAGGTGAGGAGAGTGAGGCTGAATCATGCAAGTGCAGGCTCTAATTCAGTTTTTATTAAAATTTTTGATATTTCCCTCATCATGATTTCTCTGTTAATTTTTTATTTTTGAAAAGATTGCATCAAAATGTTATTTATCTTGATTACTAAGTTTTTGGACACATCCTTAAATTCTGCACGCCAACCCCGCTACCCCCAAGTTCAGTGCCTTACTTGCTTCACCCCAGTCCTTGCCCATTCAGGAGGAAGTGATCTTTTTTGGGGGTGGTGGAAGGGAGGTATCCACCATTCCCAGTATTCTAGATATCACAGTGCAAAGTTGCCACCCAGTCCACCTTCCCAACTGAACTCGATGGTCACCGATAAATAGTTTCACCAAGTCTATCACAAGTACGCTGCGTAGGGCAACTGAACTGGAAACTTGCCACGAGTCCAGTGATGTTGGAAAGGTTTAATGGGTTCATGTAACAAGGGAGGAGGAGGTCCACGGGTTCAAAGGATCATAAAATAATAAAGTCATGTAACATTTTTGAATTACTCTAATAAAAAAATAAAAGACTTACCATATTGCCATGATATCTGTAGCCCCGGAATGATATTTCACTTTACATAGCTAAGTGCTCAGTAGTCATTATTTTTAACATTTTAATTCGCTGGCTTTTTCTGGTAGGATGAAATAGATGTAACCAGGTTGGAGATAATATGTCCTAAAAAGCATAGGATTTAATATTCACTTTCCAGAGAGACAAATGAGGGCTTCCAGTGTGTGCCTCAGTTGCCTTGGGTGAGAGCTGAAGGCTCAGTACTCCCAAGCCTGGAGTGTGATCAGATTTCAGCCTTCAAAGGTCAGCATCTGAGGCTTCTGAAGTGCAGTATTTGGAGTGCTTTTGAAGCTTATGACAGGCAAGAAGAATAGTTTACTTGTGTTCAGCAACCCTGAGGATTCATAAGCAGTGCTGTTTTGAGTTGAACCTATAATGTGTTTTGGTGGAGTTTGTTTTCCTTCTGTAGATCAGTTTCCTGGTTTTAACAAAATAGGAAACCTAAATAGGGAAGCTCTTAACTGCAGCTGGGCAAGAAGACAGGACTACAGAGGGGATAATCTGGGTAAAAACCAAAAGTTTAAATTCATTGATAACTTTGCTTTTATATATGAAAATAGATCCCCAACTAATATAGGCTTTTAGTTTCGTTTCAGTATGACTGAGACATCTTCATCATTGTGTTTATGAAGGATTAAAATCTTGAGGGGGAAGGGTCTAATAGATTCATTTAAGAGCTGCCTAGAACTCATTGTGGAAGGAACCTGGCTACAAATAATTAGCCAGTTTCATAGTGATTCGTGCTTGATTAACAATGGTGACGGCAGCCATGCATACTCTTTATTTTTCTACTTCCACAAAAGTCAGAGAAAAGGAATAAACTAACCCTATATTAGGAGATAACTTTCTGTCATGTTTATAAAAAGCATTAGGATATATTAGAAATAAAACTATGATAAATGTAGCTTTTCTTGATATCCTTTTCATGGGAAATTTTGTGTTTGTGTGTTTAAAGATTTCCCCCCGATACATAGGGTTTTAAAACAGATTTCATAATGACTTTTGAACCTTGAGTATACTGAAATTGGATAGAAATTCAGCTAAAATCCTCGTACTTTATTTAATAAGACCTTCAAATTCGTATTTTAAAATTAAGAAAATTATTTGTTTTAATACATATTAGCTGCCAAACACATAAATAAGAGTAACTGATATAATTGGAGTGTTTTCTTTTAATTGTGTCATTTAAGCAGCACTATTAGGCAACACTTCTGTCTAGGAAAAGCAAAGTCAAAACGCCTAGAGTTAATATGTGCAATGGAGAAACGTTCATTAATCTTGTAATCCCTTGCAAGTGTCCATAAGGTTGTAAAAATGTTTATACAAAAACTCCCCATTTGTTTTTTTATTTTTCTATATTTGAACTTTTCATTATTCCATACTGATTTGTTTGCTTTTTTCAAGATGGAGTCTCACTTTGTCTTTCAGGCTGCAGTGCAGTGGTATGATCTCGGTTCATTGCAACCTCTGCATCCCAGGTTCAAGTGATTCTTCTACCTCAGTCTCCCAAGTAGCTGGAATTACAGGTGCGTGCCACCATGCCTGGCTAATTTTTGTGTTTTTAGTAGAGATGAGGTTTCACCATGTTGCCCAGGCTGATCTTGAACTCCTGTCCTCACGTGATCTGCCTACCTTGGCCTCCCAAAGTGCTGGGACTACAGGAGTGAGACACCGTGCCCAGCCATGATGTTTAAGATGAATAGACATTTAAAAATGAAGTTTTATCCTTCTCAATATATTTAAGTACTAATATCAAAATAACAATACTTCTTTTTATGGCATGTACACTTTCCTTTTTTGGGCTTGTTTTCCATTAGGTAGGTTTTTGTGATTTAGCCTTGGAAACTAGCCACCACTACTATGGGAAGATGAAGCAAACTTTTAGAACGTAACATTTGCATTAGGAATGACTCTATTTGTTATAAGGAATCATGGACCCCAGGATAGTCAGGTTTTCTCACTGAAGTTGCAAAATGAGCTCAGTTTAAGGCCATTTTCCCCATGAGATGGTGGTACCTTGGTTGGTTGGACCTAGATGACATAGTTTGAGTGTATTAAATTCTCTGTCATTAACCATTAAGATACAGCAGAACGATTGATACACAGAACAGTTTTAAAATAGCTCAGAGAAACAGGGAAGTAGGGCAATAATCAGAATTTTAAAAGTCAACATTACGAATGGGATTAACTTTAATCATGTTAGGCTAGATGGTCAATTGATTTACAAAATGCAGTGACTCACTTAAGGTGTTAATTCAATATGTCAAATGGATTAAGCTGGCCTGAGATCCTGGGAGTCACAAAGGAAACTATGTTTTGAACAAGTTTAGTTTCACGAACTTTGTTTGCCTTTTGTTTTAAATAATTGAAAGGGTTAGTTAGAAATAGCTCTGTTTATTAGCCATTATTCATGATTAGTCATTAATGTCTTTACCTCATATACATATTGGGCATCGATATATTTGAGTTATGATGAATTATAGTATCAACCCCAAATGAGATTAGGGAGACTATAATTTTTAAGTTTTAGTAACACAGATTAATTTGGTATTGGTCATCCATAGGTTGATTAGAAAGCAGAGTCAACTGTATGTTATCTATAAGAAATACACTTTAAGATACAGATAGGGTGAAAATACAAGATGGAAGAAGATATACCATGCAGACACTTCTAAGAAAGCTAGAGTGGCTGCATTAGCACCAGACATATAGATTTCAAATAAAGAATATAACCAGGAATAAAAAAGAGACTTTGCATAATAGTATAGGGGGCAATTAATCAAAAAGACGTCACAATTCTAAATGTGTATGTGGCAAATAACAGAACTTCAAAATACACAGAGGAAAAACTGACAGAACTGAAAAAGTAAATAAATTCACACTGTAGTTGGAAACCTCAACATTTACTTTTTGACAAGTGATAGAAGAAATTGTCAGAAAGTCACCAAGTATATAGAAGACCTAAACAACACTGTCAGCCAACTTGACCTAATTGACATTTGTGGAACATTTCATCCCTTCAAAAATTTTATCTTATTTTCAACCACACGTAAATGTTGATCAAGATAAACCATATACTGGGCAAGAGAGCAAGTTTCTTTAAATTTAAAAAGCTTGATTTCATACGCAGTATGTTATCTGACTACTATGAGATTAAATTAGATAGTAGTAGTAGAAAATTATGTGAAAAACCTCTCCATATTTGAAAATTAAGCAACGCGGTTCTAACTAACCCAGGGAGGGAAAAAACCACATTGTTTTGTAACCTGCTGTATTTACTTAACAGTATGTTTTAATGTGTTGATGATTCTGTTGTATAGAGGTACCATAATTTACTTAGCTGATTCACAGAGGCTGCCCATTGAGGTTGTTTCTTAGTTTTTGCTTTTGTAAAGAAATGTTGCTATGAACATTATTTACACTATTGACTCCTTTCTTGATTATTTATTTAGGAAAAATTCTTAGGAGTCAACTTTTTTTTTTTTTTTTTGCCAGAGTCTCACTCTGTCGCCCAGGCTGGACTGCAGTGGCACGATCACACTTCATTGTAATCTCCACCTTGCAGGCTCAAGCGATCCTCTTACCTCAGACCCCCAAGTAGCTAGGAATCCAGGCACATGCCACCATACCAGCTAATTTTTTTTTTTTTTTTTGGAGAGACAGGGGTAGGGTTTTGCCATTGTTGCTTAGACTGGTCTGGAACTCCTGAGCTCAAGGTATCCTCCTGCCTCAGCCTCCCAAAGTGTTAGGATTACAGGCATGCGCCACTGCGCCCAGCCAAGTCAATTATTTTGACCAATTTCTGATCTAAGTGTCTTTGATACATATTGCCAAATATCTTTGGAAATTGTACCAATTTCCTCTCTCAGCGGCAGTTTATTAGCATTCTTGTTTCCCTGTATCCTGAATAACACTAAACATTATCTGTTTAGATGTAAGGTGTGAGGTAGCAATCTAACTAGTTAGCCAGTTCACTTACTGCATTTCAGGAAATACCTTTTTTATTTGAAAGAACGATTGACAGACAAACTATGGTTACTCATACTTCGGTATTTCACAGATACGTTCTTGAAATAAAAAAAGTGAGTATGTCACTTCAAGGAAAATAACTGACAGTATTTATTAGCAAAGATAAAATTCAACCTTTCAACTAAAAATTAATATTCTGAAGAACTTGTTTCGCCCATCTTGATCCCATATTTCTGTATTTTCCTAAGAGTGCTGGGGATATTAATGAATTTGATTTGTTGATATTGCATATTGAAATACATCAATATTTGAAATACCTGCATAGCTCAAAGAATCAATCTTTCCCAGTTTATTGGTATTCATAACATAAGTTTCCTTGATTCTCAGACCTTAGAATTCAGACTGGAATTATACCACTGGCTTTCCTGGCTCTTCGACTTGCAGACAGCAGACCGTGGGACTTCTCAGCCTCTACAATGGCATTAGCTAATTCCTCATAATAAATCTGTTTATATCTATCTATATCTATATCTATATCTATATATTGGTTCTGTTTCTCTAGAGAGCCCTGATTAATGCAACCAAGGTTATCACAAAATTTTACGTGGGTAAAAGGTTCGTTTAAAGTGCAAGATGGGCAAATGATTTTTAATATTTCAGAATATGGAAAGCTTGTTGTTTATGGTTTCAGATTCTGCATTGCAACTAACCATACAGAAATGATCATTTATTGTGTTTTGGTATGTTTTACCAATGAAGAATATTGACGATTGTCTGAAAAGTCTATTAAAAATCTCCTCCTCTTTCCAACTGCAAATCTGTGTGAGGCCACGTGTTTTTCATACACTTCAGACTTCAATCAAAACAACATATTGAATGCAGAAGCAGATAAAAGCGGTTTTCTATTAAGCCAGATATTAAATAGATTTCCAAAATGTAAAACAATGACACTTTCTTACAAATATTTTTTGGGTGTAAATATGGTCATCGCTCTTAAAATATGTTACTTACGCTAACATACATAGAGTTTATTATATCTAAAGAATTTAAAAACTATTTTAAAATACCTTAATTTAATTTCTAATATGGCAAATACCCACAAAAATAGAAAATCTTTGGTGTTTTTAGTCATTTTGTGTGTAAAGAGAGTTCTGATACCTGAAAAGTTTGAGACAACTGAAAATGATACTTTAGTATCTTTGTGCCAACTGTCTACCGTGAAGCAGGTCCAGTTGGTATAACATTATACATGTACTGGGTCAGGGCAAGGTTCTGTGAAGTGTTAAGAAGATCAAGATCCCTGTAGACTATATTATCACAGAAAGCAGGACAATTAACTTTACCCTGAAACAAGCTATGTAAAGATAAACTGATTTTGATCCTTGCTTTTGGCTATTGGTAAGTTTTCATCACATTGACAAATACATTCAAAGTGACAGGGTCTGTGTTGATTGTTCCTGTAAAGATGCAGATTCAACATGGCAGCCATGGTTTGGGCTATCATCTAGTTATGTTTATGGTAGTCCACCATTATCTGTCACCAGCCATCTCCTTTTTTACAGAGGTCAGATAGGTGAATTGAATGAGGCTATAATGAGGCTCACCACTCTTGCATCATTCGGGTTTTCGATGGTGATGACAATCTTGGCTGTCCCTCCAATAATTCAACATAGCTTCTGATTTGCTGCCTTTCAGTTTCAGGGGCTCTCATGTTGTTCCTCCTGCCATAATAACTCTTACTCTCTAGGTCAGGGAACCAGTGTGAGGATTCTGCCAGCTGAAAATTGCATAGTCCCAGTGGAGTCACTGTGAGACAGACTTGGGCCAGAACTCCATTTATTACTTGGCTTTCATTAAGTGTATGTTTTTTTGTTTTTGTTTTTTTTTCTGTGTGTGTATGTGTACATGTGTGTGTGCGTGTGTGTTTGAGATGGAGTCTCGCTCTGTCTCCCAGGCTGGAGCGCAGTGGCGCTATCTCAGCTCACTGCAACCCCCGGTCTCCCAGGTTCAAGTGATTCTCCTGCCTCAGCCTCCTGAGTAGCTGAAACTACAGGTGCGTGCCACCACATCTGGCTAATTTTTTTGTATTTTCAGTAGAGATGGAGTTTCAGCATGTTAGCCAGGCTGGTCTTGATCTCCTGACCTTGTGATACACCCTCCTTGGCCTCCCAAAGTGCTGGGATTACAGGCATGAGCTACCGAGCCTGGCCCCATAAGCCTATGTTATAACCAGAGGACCATAGTGCTCAAAGCAGCTGGTAGAAAAAACAACTGAGATCCTATGTATACTTGTCCTTAAAAAAATTCTGGCCTTTCCACTTTGTTTGGAAGTTTGTAGTTACTCTGTCAAATCATTACAGGTCTTCCTGGGGGAAGGATGGAAAGAATATTTAGAACATATCTGTGCAGTAGTTACAGGGTTGTTCTTCAAGGGCACCTGACTTTGTGCTCAATCAGTGGGCTCTAGGCCTGTGAAGAGATTTAGATCAGGACACTGGATGAGCAACTGTGATATTTCATTGTGAGCAACTGCTGTGAGCCTGTAGGTTGTCATCTCTTCATTTTTTCCTATTATATTACCAGAAATTTTCCAATGTCTTAGGAGCTGTCAGTCTTGTCCCTAAGAATACTGTGATCTATTCCTTTTACTCTAAATCCCTATGTCTTATGGAACTTGACTGCTGCTCTGAGCTTGCTGACCAATAAGGTACAATTATATCTATCTTGCTTCAGTGGTTAAGTGCTGCTACCTGGGATCCACTATTCTGAAATTTCATCTTCTTATTGGATACTAGGGAATCTTAGTTCACGTCAGTATGTCCTACCACCAATTCTGGCTTGCAGAGTCACTGCTGAACTTCTCACCAGTATACTCCTTACGGTGTTAGCAAGGGAAGTGTCTTTTGGGTTCTCCAAGAGAATGTGGAAATATGGTAGGTTCTCAGGTTTTAAATAACATTTCTACCTCTCCAAGGCTTCTAATCTCTCTATTTCAGTGCCCAAGAAATTCTCACATTTCAACTTCATTTACTGTCAGCTATTGTCAAATTCAGTCTTTAAAGAGCCATTCCAGCAAGCTCTCAGGACCAACTATTGTTCCCTGCTGAAGCTTTGAATCCTGAAGAACAGATGGGTGGTGCTTTATCAGAGAATTATCCCCAAACCACATTTATATTCTTCTTACCCAGTCCCCTCTTCTCCAGAATAACACCCTCAGTATCCGCTTCTATGTATGTTCCCTTCATTTCTGCTGATGCATTTTAACACTAGGATCAGTTATTTCCCCAATAATTCTACATAATGAACCACCAAAAAACCTCAGTGATAAACAATAATAAACATGTATTTTTTCCAACATGATTATGGTTGGCTAAGCAGTTCTGCTTATCTGGGCTCACTGGGGGCTTGCTCATGCACTGAGAGTCAGCAGCAAGTCAGTGCTGACTCTCAGTGCTGATAGCTTTGCTGATCTTAGCTGGGCTTGCTGACATATCTGGGGACTTAGTTGCTTGGCTGTGGTCCACATAGCCCCTCATCCTCCAGCAAGCCATCCTAGGATTATTCTCCTGGCAGAAGAGAGGTGCAAGAGTAGAAGTATAGATGG
This sequence comes from Macaca fascicularis, assembly GCF_037993035.2. Lineage (NCBI taxonomy): Eukaryota > Metazoa > Chordata > Mammalia > Primates > Cercopithecidae > Macaca > Macaca fascicularis. The sequence continues at coordinate 77,734,616 of NC_088375.1, read as the reverse complement.
GTGCAAGAGTAGAAGTATAGATGTTGAGGCCTAGGCTCGGAACTGGCACGTGTCACTTATGCTGCATTCTGTTGGCCAAAGCAAGGCATGAGACAAGCCCAGTTTCAACGTCTGTGGGAGTAGACCACATTTTATGATGCGAGGGTCCTCAAAGTCACATGCAAAGGAGGTAGATACAGGAAAGGGAGAATGAGGGCCAATTTGGCAATCAATCATAGTATATCCTCTAGTCAGAATTATTTACATCTTATCCACATTTCTTGCCCTTTCAAGATTCCTCAAAGTCTTATATAATCATCCCCATCCAGGATGTTATGATCAATATCAGGTCTATGGTGGTTTCTTGGATGCATCTCCTTTTGGTCTGAAGCCCTTGGAATAAAAAGACATGTTATCTTCCCCTACATACCCAATGTGCAATGATGAATAGAAACAAAACAACCACAATAAACACTCCCATTCTATAAGAGGAGGCACATAGCAGCCACTGTTTCATGACAGTTCTCAAATCCCAATGGAAAAATGTTTACAGATTCTCTTGGAGTGAGGAGTGTGCCTTGATTTGGCCTTGCTTCTGCTCTTCAGAGTGGTTCGTGGCTGTACCCTCTGTCCCTTCATTCTGCACTCTGAGACATCCTTACTTTTCAATATTACTTGGTCACTTCTAATGAGGGCAGTGGAAATTACATCCTTGATATCCCTAATTGGTCTGAGGCTTCTTTCTGTCTAGGGGAGAAGGAATATTCAACTTCTGGCGTAATAATGATATTTCTAAATTCTTTTATAACTGATTAATTTGTCAAGGCCCAGGCTCCTAGGATTAATGTATTATAAAGAAGAGACAGTTTCCCCCTATGGCCACTGGCCTTGCTCTAATGATAATAGAGGACTTTCAGGTTCTGGGGGCTGTGGAAAGAGGGAAGGGAAGAGAGCAAGGAGAGGAGTTAGATTTGTGGGTTTTTATTCATCCTTTCTGGATGATGCTCTGGAAAGGAGAGGTGTGTAAGATAAGCTAAAGGGAACACCAGTAAACGAGGGGGTTCCTTCCTCACTCTCTGAAAGAAGAAAGTCTCATGGGCTGCTCCTGCATCAAACTTTGGAAAGGCAACATCAGCTTAGTAGCTCAGTGTTGTGAGACAGAGGAGCAGCCTTAAGTCATAGCTTTCTGGAGATTCCCTTGCTTATAGAGGCATGAATTGGACCCACATGTAGCTGAGGTGTGCTGGGCACTTGGGCTAGAGGGGCTTAGTGTACCAGGGCAAGGGGTTCTGTAGCAATGAACTGCAGGGTAGATGGTTCAGGCTAGGGCAGAGTGGGAGTCACAGCTAGACCTCCAGAGGGCCTGTAGTGCCAGGGAGCATGTAGGTGTAACTAAATCATGAAGGGAAGATGGCCCTGGCTTCCAGAGAGCAGTGCCTGTCTCTAAACCAATGGAATGATTATGAGTTCATCTGTTGCAAATGCCAGCATTGTGTCCAACAGGGCTTCTGGCAACTGAGCAGAAGACAAATCTCCCTGGAGGTGGGAAGAGGTGGAGAACATCATGCCTTAGGACTCTGATTCTTTCTCTCTGTCACCAGGCTCCGTGAGCCACACTCCTTCACGATGTTGCCTTGGAGAAGAAAGGTGGGAATGGTATGGAAGACTAAAATCTGAGTGACTGGTCAGTTTTTTCCAAAGAGATTGACATGTACTTAAAGTGTTTTTGAATCATATGGACATTAAGTTATTTTATTCCCATTAACTAGTAGAAGAGGAGTCAGAAGGAAAGTGTGGATTACATAAAGAATAATAACGATGCTTACTAACAGTTACTGAACACTTACTATGCATGAGGAATGTGCCAGACTGAATCACAGTAACCCTCTGCAGTAGTCACTATGGCTGTCCCTATTTTGGTTATGAGGAAATTAAGGCACAGAAAGGCTAGGAAATTTCCCCCAAAGCACACAGATATGAAATGATAGAACCAGAATTCAAAACCAGGCAGTTTGAAACTCAAGCCTATGTTCTTAAATATTTCGTTTGCACCATCAAATTGTAGAATGAGATAAATTTGCAATTCCACTTCATAAATGATCAGTAAGTATTTTGGGATAAATGAATGGTGTGTTGACTACTGGAGGTGGTAGTGGGGATGTGTGTGTGGACATTACAATGAACCCCAGTTATTACCTTCCTGGGTCTTAAAGTAGGGATGAACTTTAACTGTGAATAGTGAATTCAGCCTTGCTTAATATATATAAAACGTATATTTTGATTGTGTGTAAGTAGTTTAGCCTTACAACCAAGGTATTGCCAAAGCAAATACTGAGGATAATAAGAGACAGACTCGTTGACCTTAGGTGTGAGACTCCAATGTAATAACAGCCCATAAAAGCTGCTGAATTGGAATTACCCAGGAGATAGAGCTGTCAGCCAATTTACTCAGCTTAAAGTGATCCCTAAAAGCAATTCTCCAAGGAAGGAGGGGTCAACCTGGGATACTGAGGTGGAAGGGACTGATGAAAAAGACATACTTTGTGTGTGAATTTAGTTTTTGTTGGAAGACTCTCAAATACTTTCAAAGAGCAATCTATATGTGAACAGCTTCCTGCGTAAAACCCATATAACAGCTGAGCCAATTTGAAGAAGGTCCAAGTTTCCTCTTATATTTATTGGGAATTGGAGGAATGAAGTTTGCAAACCCAGCCTTTGCTCCTTAGGATCCCTCATTTCAGGCATATGTCAGCAGTGGGAAGTTTGTGATTTCCTGGAGACCTCCTCAAGGCCTCTGCTCCTAGGAGTGCATGGCAGTGTAGGATAGCAGGACTCCAGTTGAAAACCATGGCGTGAGAACTTCGTGACACATTCACAAGCTTCAATAGCTGATTTGATCAAGTGAAAGAAAGGGTATCAGTGATTGAAGATCAAATTAATGAAATAAAGTGAGAAGACAAGGTTAGAGAAAAAAGAGTAAAAAGAAATGAACAAAGCCTCCAAGAAATATGGGACTATGTGAAAAGACCATATGTACATTTGCTTGGTGTACATGAAAGTGATGGAGAATGGAACCACATTGGAAAACACTCTTCAGGATACTATCCAGGAGAACTTTCCCAACCTAGCAAGGCAGGCCAAGATTCAAATTTAGGAAATACAGAGAACACCACAAAGATGCTCCTTTAGAAGGGCAACCCCAAGACACATACTTGTCAGATTCACCAAAGTTGAAATGAAGGAAAAAGTGTTAAGGGCAGCCAGAGAGAAAGGTTGAGTTGCCCACAAAGGGAAGCCCATGAGACTAACAGTGGATCTCTCGGCAGAAACTCTACAAGCCAGAAGAGAGTGGGGGCCAATATTCAACATTCTTAAAGAAAAGAATTTTCAATCCAGAATTTCATATCCAGCCAAACTAACCTTCATAAGTGAAGGAGAAATAAAATCCTTTACAGATAAGCAAATGCTAAGAGATTTGGTCACCACCAGGCCTGCCTTACAAGAGCTCCTGAAGGAAGCACTAAACATGGAAAGAATCAACTGGTACCAGTCACTGCAAAAAACATGCCAAATTGTAAAGACTATCGATACAATGAAGGAACTGCATAAATTAATGGGCAAAATAACCCGCAAACATCATAATGCCAGGATCAAATTCACACATAACAATATTAACCTTAAATGTAAATTGGCTAAATGCCCCAAATTAAAAGACACAGACTGGCAAATTGGATAAAGAGTCAAGACCCATCAGTGTGTTGTGTTCAGGAGACCCATCTCAAGTGCAAACATGCACATAGGGATGCATAAAGGGATAGAGGAAGATCTACCAAGCAAATGGAAAGCAAAAAAAGGCAGGGGTTGCAATCCTAGTCTCTGATCAAACAAACTTTAAACCAACAAAGATCAAAAGAAACAAAGAAGGCCATTACATAATGGTAAAGGGATCAATTAATCAAGAGGAGCTAACTATCTTAAACATGCACCCAATACAGGAGCACCCAGATTCATAAAGCAAGTCCTTACAGACCTACCAAGAGACTTAGACTCCCACACAATAATAATGGGAGACTTTAACACCCCACTGTCAACATTAGACAGATCAACGAGACAGAAGGTTAACAAGAGTATCCAGGACCTGCATTCAGCTCTGCAACAAGCAGAACTAATAGAAATCTACAGAACTCTCCATCCCAAATCAATAGAATACCAATTCTTCTCAGCACCACATTGCACTTATTCTAAAATTGACCACGTAATTGGAAGTAAAGCATTCCAAAGCAAATGTAAAACAAGAGAAATCACAACAAACTGTCTCTCAGACCATGGTGCAATCAAATTAGAACCATGAAGAACAGAAAACCAAACACCACATGTTCTCACTCATAGGTGGGAACCGAACAATGAGATCACTTGGACTTGGGAAGGGGAACATCACACACCAGGGCCTATTATGGGGAGGGGGGGAGGAGGGAGAGATTGCATTGGGAGTTATATCTGATGTAAAGGATGAGTTGATGGGTGCTGACGAGTTGATGGGTGCAGCACACCAACATGGCACAAGTATACATATGTAACAAACCTGCACGTTATGCACATGTACCCTAGAACTTAAAGCATTAAAAAAAAAAAAAAAGGAAACTCACTCAAAACCACACAACTACATGGAAACTGAACAACTTGCTCCTGAATGACTACTAGGTAAATAACGAAATGAAGGCAGAAATTTCTTTGGTTCAAAAGAAACCAGTGAGAACAAAGACACAATGTACCAGAATCTCTGGAACACATTTAAAGCAGTGTGTAGAGGGAAATTTGTAGCACTGAATACCCATAAGAGAAAAGCAAGAAAGATCTAAAATTGACACCCTAACATCACAATAAAAAAACTAGAGAAGCAAGAGCAAACACATTCAAAAGCTAGCAGAAGGCAAGAAATAACTAAGATCAGAGCAGAACGGAAGGGGATGGAGACACAAAAAGACCTTCAAAAAATCAATGAATCCAGGAGCTGTTTTTTTGAAAAGATCAACTAAATTGATAGACTGCTAGCAAGACTAATAAACAAGAAAAGAGAGAAGAATCAAATAGATGCAATAAAAAATGATAAAGGGGATATCACCATCATTCCCACAGAAATGCAAACTACCATCAGAGAATACTGTAAACACCTCTACACAAATAAACTAGAAAATCTAGAAGAAATGGATAAATTCTTGAACATGTACACTCTCCTAAGACTAAACCAGGAAGAAGCTGAATCTCTGAATAGACCACTAACAGGCTCGCTCTGAAATTGAGGCAATAATTAATAGCTTATAAACCCAAAAAAAGTCCAGGACCAGAAGGATTCACAACTGAATTCTACCAGAGGTACAAAGAGGAGCTGGTACCATTCCTTCTGAAACTATTCTAGTCAACAGAAAAGGAGGGAATCCTCCCTAACTCATTTGATGAGGCCAACATAATTGTGATACCAAAGCCTGGCAGAGACACAACAAAAAAAGAGAATTTTAGACCGCTGATGTGAAAATCCTCAATAAAATACTGGGAAACTGAATCCAGCAGCACATCAAAAAGTTTATCCATCATGATCAAGTCAGCTTCATCCCTAGGGTGCAAGGCTGGTTCAACATATGCAAATCAATAAACGTAATCCATCACGTAAACAGAACCAACGACAAAAACCTCATGATTATCTCAACAGATGCAGAAAAGGCCTTTGACAAAATTCAAGAGCCCTTCATGCTAAAAACTCTCAATAAACTAGGTATTAGGTATTGATGGAAAGTATCTTGAAATAACAAGAGCTATTTATGAAAAACCCACAGCCAATATTATACTGTACAAGCAAAAAATGGAAGCATTTCCTTTGAAAACTGGCACAAGACGAGGATACCCTCTATCACCACTCCTGTTCAACATAGTGTTGGAAGTTCTGGCCAGGGTAATCAGGCAAGAGAAAGAAATAAAGGGTGTTCAATTAGTAAGTGAAGAAGTCAAATTGTCCCTGTTTGCAGATGACATGATTGTATATTTAGAAAACCCCATCGTGTCAGCCAAAAATTTCCTTAAGCTGATAAGCAACTTCAGCAAAGTCTCAGGATACAAAATCAATGTGCAAAAATCACAAGCATTCCAATATACCATTAACAGGCAAACAGAGAGCCAAATCATGAGTGAACTCCTATTCACAATTGCTACAAAGAGAATAAAATACCTAGGAATCCAACTTAAAAGGGATGTGAAGGACCTCTTCAAGGAGAACTACAAACCACTCCTCAACGAAATAAAGGAGGACACAAACAAATGGAAGAATATTCCATGCTCATAGATAGGAAGAATTAATATCATGCAAATGGCCATACTGCCCAAGGTAATTTATAGATTCAATGCTATCCCCATCAAGTTACCAATGACTTTCCTCACAGAATTGGAAAAAAACTACTTTAAAGTTCATACGGAACCAAAAAAGAGCCTGCATTGCCAAGACAATCCTAAGTCAAAAGAACAAAGCTGGAGGCATCACCCTACCTGACTTCAAACTATACTACAAGGCTACAGTAACCAAAACAGTGGGTTACTGCTACCAAAACAGATATATAGACCAACGGAATAGAACAGAGGCCTCAGAAATAATGCTACACATCTACAGCCATCTGATCCTTGGCAAACCTGACAAAAACAAGCAATGGAGAAAGGATTCCTTATTTAATAAATGGGGCTGGGAAAACTGGCTAGCCATAAGTAGAAAGCTGAAACTGGATCACTTCCTTACACCTTTTACAAAAATTAATTCAAGATGGATTAAAGACTTAAATGTTAGGCCTAAAATCATAAAAACCCTAGAAGAAAACCTATGCAATACCATTCGGGACATAGGCATGGGCAAGGACTTCATGACTAAAACACCAAAAGCAATGGCAACAAAAGCCAAAATTGACAAATGGGATCTCATTAAACTAAAGAGCTTCTGCACAGCAAAAGAAACTACCATCAGAGTGAACAGGCAACCTACAGAATGGGAGAAAAATTTTGCAATCTACCCATCTGACAAAGGGCTAAGATCCAGAATCTGCAAATAACTCAAACAAATTTACAAGAAAAAAACAAACAACCCCATCATAAAGTGGGCAAAGGATATGAACAGACACTTCTCAAAAGAAGACATTTATGCAGCCAACAGACACATGAAAAAATGCTCATCATTACTGGTCATCAGAGAAATGCAAATCAAAACCATAGTTAGATACCATCTCATGCCTGTTAGAATGGCAATCATTAAAAAGTCAGAGAACAACAGATGCTGGAGAGGATGTGGAGAAATAGGAACACTTTTACACTGTTGGTGGGAGTGTAAATTGGTTCAACCATTGTGGAAGACAGTGTGGCGATTCCTCGAGGATCTAGAACTAGAATCACCATTTGACCCAGCCATCCCATTACTGGGTATATACCCTAAGGATTATAAATCATGCTACTATACAGACACATGTACACGTATGTTTATTGGGGCACTATTCACAATAGCAAAGACTTGGAACCAACCCAAATGTGCATCAGTGATAGGCTGGATTAAGAAAATGTGGCACATAGAAAAAAAGCAGCAGAAACCTCTGCAGACGCAAACGACTCTGTCTGACAGCTTTGAAGAGAGCAGTGGATCTCCAAACACGGAGGTTGAGATCTGAGAAGGGACAGACTGCCTGCTCAAGTGGGTCCCTGACTCCTGAGTAGCCTAACTGGGAGATATCCCCTACTAGGGGCAGTCTGACACCCCACACTTCACAAGGTGGAGTACACCCCTGAGAGGAAGCTTCCAAAGTAAGAATCAGACAGGTACACTCGCTGTTCAGCAATATTCTATCTTCTGCAGCCTCTGCTGCTGATACCCAGGCAAACAGGGTCTGGAGTGGACCTCAAGCAATCTCCAACAGACCTACAGCTGAGGGTCCTGACTGTTACAAGGAAAACTATCAAACAGGAAGGACACCTACACCAAAACCCCATCAGTACGTCACCATCATCATCAAAGACCAGAGGCAGATGAAACCACAAAGATGGGGAAAAAGCAGGGCAGAAAAGCTGGAAATTCAAAAAATAAGAGTGCATCTCCCCCCGGCAATGGTGTGCAACTCATCGCCAGCAACGGATCAAAGCTGGATGGAGAATGACTTTGACGAGATGAGAGAAGAAGGCTTCAGTCCATCAAACTTCTCAGAGCTAAAGGAGGAATTACGTACCGAGCGCAAAGAAACTAAATATCTTGAAAAAAAAGTGGAAGAATTGATGGCTAGAGTAACTAATGCAGAGAAGTTCATAAACGAAATGAAAGAGATGAAAACCATGACACGAGAAATACGTGACAAATGCACAAGCTTCAGTAACCGACTCGATCAACTGGAAGAAAGAGTATCAGCGATTGAGGATCAAATGAACGAAATGAAGCGAGAAGAGAAACCAAAAGAAAAAAGAAGAAAAAGAAATGAACAAAGCCTGCAAGAAGTATGGGATTATGTAAAAAGACCAAATCTACGTCTGATTGGGGTGCCTGAAAGTGAGGGGGAAAATGGAACCAAGTTGGAAAACACTCTTCAGGATATCATCCAGGAGAACTTTCCCAACCTAGTAGGGCAGGCCAACATTCAAATCCAGGAAATACAGAGAAGGCCACAAAGATACTCCTCAAGAAGAGCAACTCCAAGACACATAATTGCCAGATTCTCCAAAGTTGAAATGAAGGGAAAAATCTTAAGGGCAGCCAGAGAGAAAGGTCAGGTTACCCACAAAGGGGAGCCCATCAGACTAACAGCAGATCTCTCGGCAGAAACTCTACAAGCCAGAAGAGAGTGGGGGCCAATATTCAACATTCTTAAAGAAAAGAATTTTAAACCCAGAATTTCATATCCAGCCAAAGTAAGTTTCATAAGTGAAGGAGAAATAAAATCCTTTACAGATAAGCAAATGCTTAGAGATTTTGTCACCACCAGACCTGCCTTACAAGAGACCCTGAAGGAAGCACTCAACATGGAAAGGAACAACCGGTACCAGCCATTGCAAAAACATGCCAAAATGTAAAGACCATCGAGGCTAGGAAGAAACTGCATTAACTAACGAGCAAAATAACCAGTTAATATCATAATGGCAGGATCAAGTTCATGCATAACAATGTTAACCTTAAATGTAAATTGACTAAATGCTCCAATTAAAAGACACAGAATGGCAAACTGGATGAAGAGTCAAGACCCATCAGTCTGCTGTATTCAGGACACCCATCTCACATGCAGAGACATACACAGGCTCAAAATAAAGGGATGGAGGAAGATCTACCAAGCAAAAGGAGAACAAAAAAAAGCAGGGGTTGCAATACTAGTCTCTGATAAAACAGACTTTAAACCATCAAAGATCAAAAGAGACAAAGAAGGCCATTACATATTGGTAAAGGGATCAATTCAACAGGAAGAGCTAACTATCCTAAATATATATGCACCCAATACAGGAGCACCCAGATTCATAAAGCAAGTCCTTAGAGACTTAAAAGGAGACTTAGACTCCCATACAATATTAATGGAAGACTTCAACACCCCACTGTCAATATTAGACAGATCAACGAGACAGAAAGTTAACAAGGATATCCAGGAATTGAACTCATCTCTGCAGCAAGCAGACCTAATAGACATCTATAGAACTCTCCACCCCAAATCAACAGAATATACATTTTCTCAGCACCACATCACACTTATTCCAAAATTGACCACATAATTGGAAGTAAAGCACTCCTCAGCAAATGTACAAGAACAGAAATTATAACAAACTGTCTCTCAGACCACAGTGCAATCAAACTAGAACCCAGGACTAAGAAACTCAATCAAAACTGCTCAACTACATGGAAACTGAACAACCTGCTCCTGAATGACTACTGGGCACATAATGAAATGAAGGCAGAAATAAAGATGTTCTTTGAAACCAATGAGAACAAAGATACAACATACCAGAATCTCTGGGACACATTTAAAGCAGTGTGTAGAGGGAAATTTATAGCACTAAATGCCCACAAGAGAAAGCTGGAAATCAAAAATTGACACTCTAACATCACAATTAAAAGAACTAGAGAAGCAAGAGCAAACACATTCAAAAACTAGCAGAAGGCAAGAAATAACTAAGATCAGAGCAGAACTGAAGGAGATAGAGACATAAAAAAACCTCCAAAAAATCAATGAATCCAGGAGTTGGTTTTTTGAAAAGATCAACAAAATTGATAGACCGCTAGCAAGACTAATAAAGAAGAAAAGAGAGAAGAATCAAACAGGTGCAATAAAAAATGATAAAGGGGATATCACCACCGACCCCACAGAAATACAAACTACCATCAGAGAATGCTATAAACACCTCTATGCAAATAAACTAGAAAATCTAGAAGAAATGGATAATTTCCTGGACACTTACACTCTTCCAAGACTAAACCAGGAAGAAGTTAATTCCCTGAATAGACCAATAGCAGGCTCTGAAATTGAGGCAATAATTAATAGCCTACCAACCAAAAAAAGTACAGGACCAGGTGGATTCACAGCTGAATTCTACCAGAGGTACAAGGAGGAGCTGGTACCATTCCTTCTGAAACTATTCCAATCAATAGAAAAAGAGGGAATCCTCCCTAACTCATTTTATGAGGCCAACATCATCCTGATACCAAAGCCTGGCAGAGACACAACAAAAAAAGAGATTTTTAGACCAATATCCCTGATGAACATCGATGCAAAAATCCTCAATAAAATACTGGCAAACCGGATTCAGCAGCACATCAAAAAGCTTATCCACTATGATCAAGTGGGCTTCATCCCTGGGATGCAAAGCTGGTTCAACATTCGCAAATCAATAAACATAATCCAGCATATAAACAGAACCAAAGACAAGAACCACATGATTGTCTCAATAGATGCAGAAAAGGCTTTTGACAACATTCAACAGCCCTTTATGCTAAAAACGCTCAATAAATTCGGTATTGATGGAACGTACCTCAAAATAATAAGAGCTGTTTATGACAAACCCACAGCCAATATCATTCTGAATGGGCAAAAACTGGAAAAATTCCCTTTGAAAACTGGCACAAGACAGGGATGTCCTCTCTCACCACTCCTATTCAACATAGTGTTGGAAGTTCTGGCTAGGGCAATCAGGCAAGAGAAAGAAATCAAGGGTATTCAGTTAGGAAAAGAAGAAGTCAAATTGTCCCTGTTTGCAGATGACATGATTGTATATTTAGAAAACCCCATTGTCTCACCCCAAAATCTCCTTAAGCTGATAAGCAACTTCAGCAAAGTCTCAGGATACAAAATTAATGTGCAAAAATCACAAGCATTCTTATACACCAGTAACAGACAAACAGAGTGCCAAATCAGGAATGAACTTCCATTCACAATTGCTTCAAAGAGAATAAAATACCCAGGAATCCAACTTACAAGGGATGTAAAGGACCTCTTCAAGGAGAACTACAAACCACTGCTCAGTGAAATAAAAGAGGACACAAACAAATGGAAGAACATACCATGCTCATGGATAGGAAGAATCAATATCGTGAAAATGGCCATACTGCCCAAGGTTATTTATAGATTCAATGCCATCCCCATCAAGCTACCAATGAGTTTCTTCACAGAATTGGAAAAAACTGCTTTAAAGTTCATATGGAACCAAAAAAGACCCCGCATTGCCAAGACAATCCTAAGTCAAAAGAACAAAGCTGGAGGCATCACGCTACCTGACTTCAAACTATACTACAAGGCTACAGTAACCAAAACAACATGGTACTGGTACCAAAACAGATATAGACCAATGGAACAGCACAGAGTCCTCAGAAATAATACCACACATCTACAGCCATCTGATCTTTGACAAACCTGAGAGAAACAAGAAATGGGAACAGGATTCCCTATTTAATAAATGGTGCTGGGAAAATTGGCTAGCCATAAGTAGAAAGCTGAAACTGGATCCTTTCCTTACTCCTTATACGAAAATTAATTCAAGATGGATTAGAGAATTAAATGTTAGACCTAATACCATAAAAACCCTAGAAGAAAACCTAGGGAATACCATTCAGGACATAGGCATGGGCAAAGACTTCATGTCTAAAACACCAAAAGCAACGGCAGCAAAAGCCAAAATTGACAAATGGGATCTCATTAAACTAAAGAGCTTCTGCACAGCAAAAGAGACTACCATCAGAGTGAACAGGCAACCTACAGAACGGGACAAAATTTTTGCAAATACTCATCTGACAAAGGGCTAATATCCAGAACCTACAAAGAACTCAAACAAATTTACAAGAAAAAAACAAACAATCCCATCAAAAAGTGGGCAAAGGATATGAACAGACATTTCTCAAAAGAAGACATTCATACAGCCAACAGACACATGAAAAAATGCTCATCATCACTGGCCATCAGAGAAATGCAAATCAAAACCACAATGAGATACAATCTCACACCAGTTAGAATGGCAATCATTAAAAAGTCAGGAAACAACAGGTGCTGGAGAGGATGTGGAGAAATAGGAAAACTTTTACACTGTTGGTGGGAGTGTAAACTAGTTCAACCATTATGGAAAACAGTATGGCGATTCCTCAAGGATCTAGAACTAGATGTACCATATGACCTAGCCATCCCATTACTGGGTATATACCCAAAGGATTATAAATTATGCTGCTATAAAGACACATGCACACATATGTTTATTGGGGCACTATTCACAATAGCAAAGACTTGGAATCAACCCAAATGTCCATCAGTGGCAGACTGGATTAAGAAAATGTGGCACATATACACCATGGAATACTATGCAGCCATAAAAAAGGATGAGTTTGTGTCCTTTGTAGGGACATGGATGCAGCTGGAAACCATCATTCTTAGCAAACTATCACAAGAACAGAAAACCAAACACCGCATGTTCTCGCTCATAGGTGGGAACTGAACAATGAGATCACTTGGACTCGGGAAGGGGAACATCATACACCGGGTCTATCATGGGGAAGGGATTGCATTGGGAGTTATACCTGATGTAAATGACGAGTTGATGGGTGCTGACGAGTTGATGGGTGCAGCACTGCAACATGGCACAAGTATACATATGTAACAAACCTGCAAGTTATGCACATGTACCCTAGAACTTAAAGTATAAGAATAAAAAAAAGAAAAAAAAACCACAATATTTTACAAATCAGCACATTTTAAATAAATAACTTGCACTGCATTTAAATACAGTTGTACCCTAAATGGAAAAAAAAAAAAAAAAAGAAAGAAAATGTGGCACATATACACCATGGAATACTATGCAGCCATAAAAATGGATGAGTTCATGTCCTTTGCAGGGACATGGATGAAGCCGGAAACCATCATTCTCAGCAAACTATCACAAGGACAGAAAACCAAACACTACATGTTCTCACTCATAGGTGGGAATTGAGCAATGAGATCACTTGGACATAGGGCGAGGAACATCACACACTGGGGCCTGTTGGGGGGTGGGATGGCTGGGGAGAAGTACCTAATGTAAATGATGAATTAATGGATGCAGGAAACCAACATGGCACATGTATGCCTATGTATCAAACCTGCACTTTGCTCACATGTACCCTAGAACTTAAAACATATATATAAAAAAAGATAATAAGGAGGGGGTCCAGTTTCAGTTTTCTGCATAAGGGTAGCCAGTTTTCCCAGCACCATTTATTAAATAGGGAATCCTTTCCCCATTGCTTGTTCTTGTAGGGTTTGTCAAAGATCCAATGGTTGTAGATGTGTGGTGTTATTTCTGAGGCCTCTGTTCTGCTCCATTGGTCTAAATATCTATTTTGGTACCAGTATCATGCTGTTTTGGTAGCCTTGTAGTATAGTTTGAAGTCAGGTTGCATGATGCCTCCAGCTTTGTTCTTTTTGCTTAGGATTGTCTTTGCTATTCAGGCTCTTTGTTGGTTCCGTATGACATTTAAAGTAGTTTTTTTTTTTTTTTTTCTTAATTCTGTAAAGAAAGTTCATAGTAGCTTGATGGGGATAGCACTGAATCTACACATTACTTTGGGCAGTGTGGCCATTTGCATGATATTGATTCTTCCTATCCATGAGCATGGAATTTTTTTCCATTTGTTTGTGTCTTCTCTTAGTTCCTTGAGCAGTGGTTTGTAGTTCTCCTTGAAGAGGTCCTTCCTGTCCCTTGTAAGTTGGATTCCTAGGTATTTTATTCTCTTTGTAGCAATTATGAATGGGATTTCACTCATGATTTGGCTATTATTGGTGTAAAGGAATGTTTGTGAGTTTTGTACATTGATTTTGTATCCTGATACTTTCCAGTTTTATTAATTTCTTCCCATCACTTCTTTCTTCCACACTCTCCTCACCCCTTAACATTAATTTTTCCAATCCATCAACACCCAAAAGGATGTAACTTAAAACAAACAAACAAACCCATGCATTACTTATCAGTATGAATGTTTTTGGTCTGCTTCTGAAAGTGTAGAGAAAAAATATGCATTGCCTCTAAATAAGAAACAAAAATATAAAGTTAATCCGAGGTCTGAGTATGAGTTTTTATATTATTTTAATGGGTTTTTGGAAACAGGTGGTTTTTAGTTACGTGGATAAGTTTTTAGCGGCAATATCTGAGATATTGGTGGTCCCCATCACCCAAGCAGTGTATACTGTACCAAATATGTAGTCTTTTATCCCTCATCCACCCTCCACCCTTCTCCCTGAGTCCCCAAAATCCATTATATTATTCTTATGCTTTTGTGTCCTTACAGCTTAGCTCCCACTTACAAATGAGAACATACGATATTTGGTTTTACATTCCTGGGTTGCTTTACTTAGAATAATGGTCTCTGACTCCATCCAGGTTGCTGCAAATGCCATTATGTCATTTCTTTTTATGGCTGAGTAGTTTTTCATGGTGCGTATATATATATTATATATGTATATATTATATATGTGTATGTATGTATATATTATATGTGTATATATGTCTATATTATATATGTATATATATTATATATGTGTATATATATATATCACATTTTCTTTATCTACTTGTTGGTTGATGGGCATTTAGGCTGAGTCTATATTTGTGAATTATGCTGCTATAAACATGCATATCCATGTGTCTTTTTCATATAACGACTTCTTCTCTGGGTAGATACTCAGTAGTGGTATTGCTGGATCAAATGGTAATTCTACTTTTAGTTCTTTAAGGAATCTCCATACTGTTTTCCATAGTGATTATATTAGTTTACATTCCTACCAGCAGTGTAAAAGTGTTCCCTTTTCACCACATCCACACCAACATCTATTATTTTTTGATTTTTAAATTATGGCCATTCTTGCAGGAGTAAGGTGGTATCTCAATGTGATTTTAATTTGCATTTCCTGATAATTAGTGATGTTGAGTATTTTTTCTTATTTTGCTGGCTACTTGTATATTTTCTTTTGAGAATTGTCTTTTCATGTCATTTGCCCACATTTTGATGAGATTTTTTTTTTAAATGCTGATTTGTTTGAGTTCCTTATAGGTTATTGATATTAGTCCTTTGTCCGGTGCATAGTTTGTGAATATTTTCTCCCAGTCTGTGGATTGTCTTTTTACTCTGCTGATTATTTCTTTTGCTGTACAGAAGCTTTTTAGTTTAATTAGGTGCCATCTATTTATTTGTTTTTGTTGCATTTGCCTTTTGGTTCTTGGTCATAAACTCTTTGCCTAAGCCAATGTCTACAAGAGTTTTTCTGATATTATCTCTGGAATTTTTATGGTTTCAGGTCTTAGATTTAAGTCTTTGATCCATCTTGAGTTGATTTTTGCATTAGGTGAAAGATGAGGATCCAGTTTCATTCTTTTACATGTGGCTTGCCAATTATCCCAGTACCATTTGTTGTATAGGATGTTCTTTCCCCACTTTATGTTTGTGTTTGCTTTGTTGAAGATCAGTTGGTTGTAAGTATTTGGCTTTATTTCTGGGTTCTCTATTATGTTCCATTGGTCTACATTCCTATTTTTATACCCTTGTAGTATAGTTTGAAATGGGGTAATGTGATGCCTCCAGATTTGTTCTTTTTGCTTAGTCTTGCTTTGGCTATGTAGGCTCTTTTTTTGTTCCATAGGAATTTTATGATTGTTTTTTTCTAGTTCTCTGAAGAATGATGATGGTATTTTGATGGGAATTGCACTGAATCTGTAGGTTGCTTTGGGCAGTATAGTCATTTTCACAATACTGAGTCTACCCATCCATGAATGTGGTATGTGTTTCCATTTGTTTGTGTTGACTATGATTTCTTTCAGCAGCATTTTGTAGTTTTCCATGTAGAGATGTTTCATCTCCTTGGTTAGGTATATTCCCAAATATTTTATTTTATTTTCACAGCTGTTGTAATGGGGATTGAGTTCTTGATTTGATTCTCAGCTTGGTTGATGTTGGTATATAGCAGTGCTACTTATTTGTGTACATGGAGATTTTATATTCTGAAACTTTGCTGAATTCATTTATCAGACCTAGGAGCTGTTTGCACAAGTCTTTAGGGTTTTCTAGGTATATAATCATAACATCTATGAACAGCGACAGTTTGACTTCCTCTTTACTGATTTATTTCCGATTTACTTCCTCTTTACCATTTATTTCTTCCTCTTGTCTGTTTGGTCTGGCTGGGACTTCCAGTTTTATGTTGAATAGAAGTAGTGAAAGTGGGCATTCTGGTTTTGTTCTAGTTCTCAGGGGGAATGCTTTCAACTTTTCCCCATTCAATATAATGTTGGCTATGAATTTGTCATAGATGTCTTTTATTACCTTGAGGTATGTCCCTTCCATGCCAATTTTGCTGTGGATTTTAATTGTAAAGTGATGCTGGATTTTGTCAAATGCTTTTTTGTGTGTCTACTGAGATGATCATATGATTTTTGTTTTAAATTCTGCTTATGTGATGTATCACATTTATTTACTTGCATATGTTAAACCATACCTGCATCCCTGGTATGAAACCCACTTGATCATGGTGGATTATCTTTTTGATATGCTGTTGGATGCAGCTAGCTAGTGTTTTGTTGAGGATTTTTGCATCTATGTTCATGCAGGATATTGGTCTGTAGTTTTCTTTTTCTGTTATGTCCTTTCCTGGCTTTGGTATTAGGGTGATACTGGTTGCATAGAATGATTTAGGGAGGATTCACTCTTTCTCTATCTTTTGGAATAGTTTGAGTAAGATTGGTACTAATTCTTTGAATGCCTGGTAGAATTCAACTGTGAATCCATCTGGTCCTGGACTCTTTTTTTGTTGGCAATTTTAAAAATTACTGTTTCAATCTTGCTACATGTTATTGGTCTGTTCAGAGTTTTTATTTCTTCCTGACTAATCTCCGAGGGTTGTATATTTCCAGGAATCTATCCATCTCCTCTAGATTTTCTAGTTTGTGCACATGAAGGTGTACATAATAGCCTTGAATGATCTTTTGTATTTCTGTGATATTGGTTGTAATATCTCCCTTTTTATTTCTAGTTGAGCTTATTTGGATCTTCTCTCTCCTTTTTTTGGTTAATCTCACTAATGGTATCAATTTTGTTTACCTTTTCAAGGAACCAGCTTTTGTTTCATTTATCTTTTGTATTTTTGTTTGTTTCAATTTCATTTAGTTCTGCTGTGACCTTTGTTATTTCTTTTCTTCTGCTGGGTTTAGGTTTGGTTTGTTCTTGTTGCTCTTGAGGTGTGACCTTAGGTTGTATGTTCTGTGCTCTTTCAGACTTTTTGATGTAGACATTTAATGCTATGAACTTTCCTCTTAGCACCATCTTTGCTGTATCCCAGAGGTTTTGTATCACTATTATCATTTAGTTCAAAGAATTATTTAATTTCCATCTTAATTTCATTGTTGACACAAAGATCATTCAAGAGCTGATTATTTAATTTTCATGTGTTTGTATATTTTTGAGGGTTCCTTTTGGAGCTAATTTTCAGTTTTATTCCATTGTGGTCTCAGAGGATACTTGATATAATTTTGATTTTCTTACATGTATTGAGATTCGTGACCTATCATACGGTCTATCTTGGAGGATGTTTCATGTGCTGATGAAAAGAATGTAAATTTTGAAGTTGTTGGGTAGAATGTTCTGTAAATATCTGTTAAGTCCATTTGTTCTAGGGTATAGTTTAAGTCCATTGTTTATTTTTTGACTTTCTGTCTTTGTGACCTGTAGTGCTGTCTGTGGAGTATTGAAGTCTCCTAGTATTATCGTGTTGCCATCTATCTCACTTCTTAGGTCTAGTAGTAATTGTTTTATAAATCTGGGACTCTAGTGTTAGAGCATATATATTTAAGATTGTGATATTTTCCTATTGGACTAATCCTTTCATTATTATATAAAGTCCCTCTTTGTATTTCTTTAATTGTTTTTTTTTTTTAAGTCTATTTTGTCCAATATAAGAATAGCTACTCCTGCTTGCTTTTCATTTCCATTTGTGTGGAATATCTTTTTCACCCCTTTATCTTAAGTTTATGTGAGTTCTTATGTTTTAGGTGAGCTTCTTGAAGACAGCAGATGCTTGTTGGATTTTTATCCATTCTGCCATTCTGTATCTTTTAAGTGGAACATTTAGGCCACTTACGTTCAACATTGGTGTTGAGATGTAAGGTACTGGTCTCTTTATCATGCTAGTTGTTGCCTAAATACCTTTTTTAAAAAAATTTTTCGTTGTGTTATTGTTGTATAGGCCCTGTGAGATTTATGTTTTAAAAAGGTTCTGTTCGGGTGCATTTTAAGATTTCATTTCAAGATTTAGAAATCCTTTTAACATTTCTTATAGTGGTAGCTTGGATGTGGCAAAATCTCTCAACATTTGTTTGTCTGTCTGAAAAAGATCATATCTCTGCTTCATTTATGAAGCTTAGTTTTGTTGGATACAAAATTCTTGGCTAAGAGTTATTTTGTTTGAGGAGGCTAAATATAGGATCCAAATCCCTTTTGGCTTGTAAGGTTTCTGCTGATAAATCTATCATTAATCTGATAGGTTTTCCCTTATAGGTTATCTGATGCTTTTGTCTCACAGCTCTTAAGATTCTTTCCTCCATCTTGACATTAGATAACCTGTGCCTAGCTGATGATCTTTTTGCAATGAATTTCCCAGATGTTCTTTAAATTTCTTGTATTTGGATGTCTAGGTCCTAGCAAGGCTGGGTAAGTTTTCCTCAATTATTCCCTCAAAATTTTTCCAAACTTTTAGATTTCTCTTTTTCCTTAGGAACACCAATTGTTAGCTTTGGCCATTTAACATAATCCCAAATTTCTTGGAGGCTTTTGTTATTTTCAAAAATTCTTTTTTCTTTGTCTTTGGCTGATTGGGTTAATTTGAAAGCCTTGTCTTCGAGTTCTGAGGTTCTTTCTTCTACTTGTTATAGTCTATTGTTAAACCTTTCCAGTGCATTTTGTATTTCTCTAAGTATCTTTCATTTCCAGAAATTGTGATTGTTTTTTCTTTATGGTATCTATTTCTGAGGAGAATTTTTCATCCACATCCTCTATTGTTTTTTAAAACTTCTTTAAGGTGGTTTTCACCTTTCTCTGGTATCTCTATGAATAGCTTAATAATCAAGTGTCTGAATTCTTTTTCTGGCAATTCAAAGATTTCTTCTTGGTTTGGATTTATTTCTGTGGAGCTAATGTGATCTTTCAGGGGTGTTATAGAGCCCTATTTTGTCATATTAACAGAATTACTTTTCTGATTCCTTCTCATTTGGGTAGACTATTTCAGTGGAAAAGTCTGGAACTCAAGGCCTTCTGTTCAGATTCTTTTGCCCCACAAACTGATCCCTTAATATGATACTCTCTTCCTTCCCCCAGGGATGGGGCTTCCTGAGAGCCAGACAGCAGTGATTGTTATTGCTCTTCTAGGTTTAGCCACTAAGTAAGGCTACCAGGCTTTGGGCTGGTGCTGGGGAATGTCTGCAAAGAGTCCTGTGATGTGATCCATCTTCAGGTTTCCCAGCTATGGATACTAGCACCTGCTCTGGTGGAGGTGACAGGAGAGTGAAGTAGACTGTGAAAGTCCTTGGTTTTGATGTGTTTATATCTGTGTGCTGGCTTGCTCTAATGCTGGTTATGCTAGTAGTGAAGTCAGGTGGACACACTCAGGACCACTGTTAGCTAGGGTGTTGCAGGCATTGGATTTAGTCCTGGGAGTAGAGTTATTCTGTCATGAGTTGCTATAATGGCCAAAGTTGGTTGTCCTCCAGCCAGGAGGTGGCACTTTCAAGAGAGCACCACCTACAATGGTAGTAGAGGGATCTAAGCTTGCCCTAAGTTGGCCAGGGCAAGTATTTTGGTTTCTCAGGTGATGGGTGGGGTCACAAACCTCCCAAGAGTTTATGTCTTTTGTGTTTGGCTACAAGGGCAGGTAGAGAAATACCATCAGATGGGGGCAGGCTTAGATGGGTCTAGGCTCAGGCTCTCCTTGGGTGGGACTTGCCACAACCACTGTCAGGGATAGGGGTGTGCTTCTAAGGTCAATGGGGTTATGTTCCAGAGGGGATTAAAGCTGCCTCTGCTGTGTCATATAGTTTGCCAGAAAACTAGGAGATAGCTGGTAGTGAAAGACTTCACCCAGTTGCCACACAGTTGGTGGGTGCCCTGCTCAGACCTTGTTCCAGGCCTTACGTTTCTTTGCTGAGAAAGCAAGCATGGCTTTCAGGCCTTGCCCCTCCCTGTCTGCCCACAATGTTGGCAGCACCTCCTGTGCTTGTATATGCAGCAGTCTCTGTTCACACCTCGGATTCTGCTCAAGAAAATGTGTGCCTGGTCAAAAGTATTACAAATTTCATTTGGAAGCTCATTTCACCCTGTGACCTCTCCATCCCCCAGTTCAGCTGGCTGTCTTTCCCAAGGACCTCTGTGAGTTATAGTCAGGGATGGCTTCCTTGGGCTCAAGCTGGAGACTAGGAGTCCCTACAGGGCTCTTCCTGCTGCTGCTTCTACTTTTATATTTTGTGAGGCCCCCTAAATCCATTTCAGCTCCAGGTAAGGTTAAGTCCTTCCCCTGTGATCTGGATTTTCAGATTCCCCCATGGGGATGTATGTTTGGAGGAAGATTTTTCCCTTCTCACACTTTGGGAACTCACAGTTTTTTGCCTGTCTCATGAAATTTGCTATGTCATGCTGTTTCCTTCAAAGGATCCATGAATTCTTTCAGTTTTCCTGGTGCATTCCTGTGGTGGTTCTTGGAGAAAAATGGTGTGAGTCTCCACACACTGTTCTGTTGGTCCAAGTGGGAACTGCACGTTAGCCCTGTCTCTTATTTGCCATCTCCCTCCTAATACCCCCGAGAACTTTTGTGTGATCTATTTTTTTTTTTTTTTAGTCTTGGTCTTAATTTGAGGCATCAAGTTTATTTTATTTTGTTAAGACTTGGATAACCTGGGTATTGAAGTACCTTGTAAGTAATGATGTTGCTTGCAAGGTCTGGCTAGTATTTCAGTTCTAAACTGTATTCCTATTCACCATAGAAACTTGAGTGCAGGGAAAAAGAAAAAAAAAAAGGAAAGAAAGAAATTAATTTGGCACTGGAGTCAGAAAATCTGGGATTGAAACAGCGTTGTCAAAGCTGAGTGACAGTGGCAGCAAACACTGATTGAGCACTTACCATATGTCAAGTGCCTTTTTTCTAATTTTCTCACAGAATTACTAGCTGTATGATTGTGGGAAAGTCCCATTATCTTTCTGAAATCTAGTTGTAAATGAAAATAATACTGTGTACCCATCTTACTTCATAAGGTTGTTATGTGACTCAAATGAGATGTTAAGTAACATAAATAGAGTTAAAATTTACAGTTCACTTATTAGATATCAGGTATGGTTTTAACTGCTTTACATACACTAATTCATTTACTTTTTAAAAAATTATCCTACAAGTTAGACAGTTCTATTTTATAGACAAGGGAACTGAGGGAAGAAGACTGCAAGTATCTTATCCCAGGGTTAAATAGCTAGCAAGAAGCAGAGCATGCATTTGAATGAATGATATGTTAAGGTGATTTGAATATATATAACATTTCTTATTTTTCAACAGAAAGATCTCAAGTTCAGTAGACTGGGAAGTCTAGGGTCCTTAGTTAGGAACATACCAAGAATTTGCATTCGGTAGTGCTGAAAGAACAGCTCTTGAGAATTTCAGATCCATATACTTCCTATTTATATGTAGTTATTTGGGCAGCTCAGTGACAGTTCAACTCATAAGGGGTTCCTCTCTCCTTTCTCTTACTGTTAGGTTCCTGTAATTCACTCTATCTCAATACATTATGGATTTAATGTTAATTAGACAGCCCAGCCTTCAAGGAGAAAAGTGACCTGAACACTTTGCAATGAGATGCACATGAAAATACAAATGAAAAAATGACAAAATACACTGTTACCTCAAAAAAAAAAAAATGCTATGCACTAGACTTTTCCCCTCTCCACCTCCAATTTGTCCTTGTTCCTGTAAGAAGTCAAGATGTGGCTATGTTAAAAAAAAATGGGTGGTAAACCCGGGAGGCGGAGCTTGCTGTGAGCTGAGATCCGGCCACTGCACTCTAGCCTGGGTGACAGAGCGAGACTCCGTCTCAAAAAAAAAAAAAAAAAAAAAAAAAATGGGTGGATGGGTGAGCAGATATGGAGCCAACGCTACCTCTCATACATAGAGGAAACAGTGAAGGAACCTTTCACCTTGATTTTAAGCCTGACAAACAAAGGTTGATTTAGTTATAAGGAAAAGATGAGGTCTTAGGAGAAAATGACCTTGACTTTCATTTTCGACTATATAATAACCATTCTGAAAAGTTGTAAAAGGGAATCCCATGTTGATTGGTCCAAATGACTTCAGTGGTTTAAATGATGTATACGCTGTTGTCACCTTAAATTCAGGGTGGGAAAGGCCGGACTGTCATCTTGCTCTCTTTCCTAATCGTCCATTTAGTGGATGTTATTGTTTGATGATTTGTTCAATGTTATTGCTGTTTGCCATGGAGGCTATAAAATATGAAGCCATTTTAGTGCAGGTCACCAGAGCACACACTCCGGAGCCTACTGCTTAGACGGGAATCTCAGCTTCAGTCCGTGTATGAGCTGAGTGACTCTCAGCAACTGACACAACTTCAGTTTACTCTATAATATGGGCATAATAACAATTCCTCCTTCATAGCTTTATTGTGAACATTAAATAGGAAACTTTATGTAAAGAGATTAGAACAGTGCTTCATAATAATAATTATTGTGGATATTATTAAATTATTAAAAATTAATATTACTTAAATTATTATTTTATACATTTTATTACTTATCTATAGACTCTGGAAACTCAAGGTCCTTCTGTCTTTTCACTCTTGAACAGGTCACTGTCTTCTACATCCTATCCTTTGGTTTTCTACCAAATTAACTTTTCCAATTAATGCCTTTCATCATTGTTTTTTTTGGCTCACACTGAGGACTGACCTCACATTGAGTAGACAATAACTCAAACATTCTTTGCCAGTCAAGGCTCTCCATCGACTGGCCTCAACTGTATTCTCCAAACTTTTTAGTAGGGAAGGTGAAGTTGCTTTGGTTTCTCAGTCCATTTTCAGAGACAGCAGCACCATCTACTGGACAATCTTTATTTTAAGTAACACGGAGCATTAACATTCTCCACTGTTAGAACTTAAAAGAGCGAGAAAGCAGAGGTGGATGTTGGTGTTGTCTTTGGTTCATTTGTTCTAAGATCACATTCCAAGGCTGAATAGATGAAAGACCATGGAAGAGTTAAGGGAATGCCATGGACAGTATTTCATGTTGAAAGACTTTGAAATCATGATTTTAGAATGTAAAGGGAACTTAGAAGACAATGGTAAAGCAGCAAGAGTTGGAATAAAGCTGTATGTTTACATATCGTTGAAAAGTTTTTAAAGAACTCTCACATGATTTGACCCTGAAAGTAGCCCTATAAAATAGACAACACAGATCTTATTATCTCCATTTTAAATGAAATGAGAGTAAGGCAAAGGAAGGTTAAATTATGTGGTTTAGTTTTCACACCAGGAATTGTGACTCGGTGTTGTGGACTTTCCATTACACTATACTTACCTGCTCCAGACTCGCATTCTATAGATGGGAAAACTGACTCCCAAAGAATCTAAGCAACATCCCTCAAATCCAATGGTAAGTTGTACTAGTATCAGAACAAGAGTCTCCTAATTATCAGTCGGCACTCATTGACAACTCTGCTTCTTCACTTTCTTATAAAATTTGTATAGATTTAAAGGGTACAAGTGCAGTTTTTTTTTTAACATGGATATATTACACAGTGGTGAAGTCTGGGCTTTTAGTGTAACCATCATCCAAATAACATACGTCGTGCCCGTCAAATAATTAATTTCTCATTCCTCACCCCTCCCACCTCTCCACCTTTTTGAGTCTCCAGTGACTATTATTGCACACTCTACGTCCATGTGTACATATTATTTAGCATCCACTTTTAAGTGAGAACATGAGGTATTTGGCTTTCTGTTTCTGAGATGTTTTTACTTACGGTAATGACCTCCAGGTCCATCCATGTTGCTGCAAAAGATGTGATTTCGTTCTCTTCTATGGCTACATATATTCTTTTGTGTATATACACTATGTTTTCTCTATCCAATCCTCTGTCGATGGACACTTAAGTTGAATTCATATCTTTGCTATTGTGCCCCACTTTGCCCTAACCCCAACAATGACAACACTATCAGTGAAAAATAGAGAGGTGATGATGAAACTCTCTTTGGAATTATTGCTCTGAATTGTGAATGCAGGCAGGTGAAGCATGAAAAGTCTTTTCAATTGACTCTGATACCTGACATTGGTACAGTCACTCCAGGGTAGAGCCTGGCCCTGAGGTTGAAGAAAGGGGCTGGGTAAGATGGCTCATGCCTGTAATCCCAGCACTTTGGGAGGCTGAAGTGGGAGGACTACTTGAGCCCAGGAGTTGGAGACCAGTTTGGGCAACATAGCAAGACCACATCTCTACAAAAAATAAAAAAAATTAGCAGGCATGGTGACGCATGCCTGTAGTCCCAGCTGCTCGGGATTCTGAGGTGGGAGAATCACCTGAGCCCAAGAGGTCGAGGCTCCAGTGAGCTATGATTGTGCCACTGCACTCAGCCTGGGTATCAGAGCAAGACCCTGCTTCCTGAAACTGCCCCCCTGACCACGGGCCCCCAAAAGAAGGAGTTGGTGAGAGGAAGGGACTGTACTTTGAATCTCAGATGTGCTCTCCAGATTTTTCCAGGCTTGGCTCTGAGCCACATTCTCAGGACGCCCCAGGTTGAGGAGGTCACTTGAGCAGGGCTGCTCCGCAGCTACCTTCTGACCTCTGGCTCTGGGCAGGTCCTTGCCTCTTTCTGCAGGAAACGGGGCAGGTTGCTATGGGTTTTTACATATGGGGGCTGTGGGTTTTTATAACACATCCTTTTGCCAGATCTGAGACCTTTTCCTGAGCAGCTCTCAGTTTGAGCTCTGGCACTAGACACACTGGTGGAGTGAGAATGTCTTATTTCTTGGTCTCAATTCCTACTTTTGGGAGTTTTAATGAAGATTTGATCATTCTCTAAGGGCTAACCTGGCACAAGAGTTTCCTGGAAATATAAAAATGTCACCTGGGCTTGCTTGCACTTAGGTAACCCTTGCTGGTGCAACTTTGAAAGAAACCAGGAGACCCTTTTAGTCAAATATTTAAAACCATTTAATTGTCAAGCCTTCACAAACTCTAGTGGTTCTTTTGCAGTTGATTAAATTTTCTAGGACCACACTTTCTAGAGCAAGCATTGCTTCATAAAATCTATTTAAAAGTGAGTGTTCACCTAGATTCCAAATTAGCCACTATGTATGTTCACCAAATTTCTGTCATTGCCAAGAAATTCTGGACTCCTTTTTCTGGTTGGGTGGACAGCTGGAGTTTTCAAATTACACCGTATAGTTTGCTCTGCATTTTAAAATCTAAGATGAAAACTTTATTTTTTTTCTGGCTGCATAAACAGTAGTGGTTTCAAATGTCAAAATTTGAACTCTAGATCCTTGTTTGAAGCTTACTTCCCTCTCTGCCTGTGTCCTTCAAGATGGTGTGTTGAAGCGAAGCGAGGACACACAGTGGAGGAAGGTGTGGACATAAGGTTAAGATGTTACCCAAGATACAAGTTAGGCTGAAAGAGGATTGGGTAAGTGAGAAAAGATGGTTAGAAGGTAAATTTCTTGGCCGGGCGCTGTGGCTCACGCCTGTAATCCCAACACTTTGGGATGGCAAGGTGGGCAGATCACGAGGCCAGGAGATCGAGACCATCCTGGCCAACATGGTGAAACCCCGTCTCTACTAAAATACAAAAAAATTATCTGAGTGTTGTGGTGTGCACCTGTAGTCACAGCTACTTCGGAGGCTGAGGCAGGGGACTCGCTTGAACCTGGGAGGGGGAGGTTGCAGTGAGCCGAGATCGTGCCACTGCACTCCAGCTTGGCGACAGAGCAAGACTCCATCTCAAGAAGGAAAAAAAAAAAAAAAAAAAAAAGAAGGTAAATTTCTAAATTTCTTTCCTCCTATTTGTCCAAAAAGGCCTCAGGTAGAAAAAGTTCAGAGATTATAAACTGAACAAAACTGATGAGGTTAGTTGACTATAGAAACAATGCAAAGCGACATCGTTCATCTGGAGTAATGCCCAAGGTTCACCATCCCATGCCAAATAAATCAAGGATATGGACACACAAGGAGTGAGGTTAAGAGCAGAGGTTTAATATGTGAAAGAAAGAGAAGAGCTCTATCCTGCAGAGAGAGGGGTCCCGAGTAGATTTTCTGGTCCATGGCAAAATGCAGTGGGTTTTATAGATGAGCTTGAGGAGGTGGTGTTCAATTTACATAGGGCACAAAAGATTGGTTGGACCAGGTGTGTCATTTGCATAGGGTGCGAAAAACTGGTTAGGGCTAGATGTGCCATTTGCATAGGGCGTGAAAAAGCTGGCCACTCCACTCTAATCTTTTATTATGCAGAAGAGTTCTCTATTTGGCTCGTGCCATGTTGCCTGTTTCCTTACTGTACACGTGGTGACAAAGAAAAGGGAAGATGGAGCCTCCATGTGGAACATGCCTGGCCCTCAGGTAGGTAGCCCTTTCCTGTTGGCACAGCTGGCAACATTCACCTGTGCAAGCTTCTAGCTTGCTTATATCTATGTCTGCAGCTTGACTTTTCAGGCTGTTCTTTGTTAGAAAAGAAATTATTTTGAGGTTGTTTTTTGTTAAAAGGGAAATTCTGCTGAGGACTTTGTTACTCATACTATCTGCCTAAATAATTCCTTTCTATCTCTTGTAGCAGGTGGATTTTTCAGTTGGAGTTCTTTTCCTCTTTGGTGGGAGGCCTTACCCTGGGGAGGACAGTTAGGTGCCAAAAAGAAAAGAAGTACATTTAACAGAGAGACATTTGAAATCCAAGAAACACTGAAATACGGTTTAAATCTTTATAAAATTTCTATAAAATGTGCAAAGGAATGATTACATTGTTTGACACAGCAAAACACTGTAATATTCTTAATCAGTGGCTCCTCTATCACAAATCTCATCCTCAAGGCAGTTTCTAAGTTGAGCAGGTAATTTATTGTCCAAATGGGGACACTTGGGTGTGAAGAGCATGCGATTTATAATTTCACTGGGCACAGGCATACACCAGGCCTGTCCTTGCACACTCCTTTTTCATCTCGTTCTCTCAATTCTGGCATGCACTCCGTCACCTATGTTCACGTTTTTCTCCCAACTAAATCATCTGTGGGATTTATTCTGTTTTCCCAGAGGATCTAGAATGTAAATTACTGCTTTGGCCCTTGCTGAGATCAGCACAACAAAAACCCAGTGGGTGTTCAAGCCTCATCTCTCACCACCATCCCTTTCTCGCTTCTGGTTTAAAAGGAAGTTTCTTGGCGTAGAGCCAGTGCCACTCCAGGAGCAATGAGCATGCCCAACACTCAGATCTTGCTTTCTAAATATTGTTTTTCAGTGAAAGGGGCCAGGGCTTTTTGGAGATATGGCTGATTCTAGGGCAAGAGCGTGAAAAATACAAGATGAGCCTGGAGAGTCTTGTAGTGTCAGGAAATAAGGAAGTGCTCAAAAAGTGAAAGCATGGAGGCATGTGCACGGGACAGAGGTACCAACCTGAAAGAGCTCCTGGGGGCCAAAACTGGAAGAATTTGAACAGTAACTTTTTAAAAAAATGTAGCATTGAATAATAATAACAAACACAAGTATAAAATAAATGTACATGAGCCTATGTTGCTATACATAAATAATTGAATAACCAAATAAATAAATTAATGAAGGACGAGAGATAAATTTTCCTTACAGAAGAATTTCAAATAGTATGTGTGGATAATCTACCCTCTCCTCACTCCTCAAAAGTGTGAACTGGACATAGTAACTGATTTCCAGTGAGTAGAAATAGAAAGGGGAAAATAGTAACTTTACAGTGGAGAAAACTGGCAAACACTACTTTAACCAAAATGATCAAGTTTAACATCACCAGTAGTAAGTCATGTTGCTACCACACTACTTCCCGTTTTGATATAATGACAAAAGGACCTTGTCTCTGTGGTATTCTTTCCCAAATCTCATAGCCCATGTCGAATCATGATGCAAAAGTATGATGAAACTGTATTGAGGTATACTAATTACATGACCAGTACTTCTCAGAACTGTTGAGGTCATGAAATACAAGGAAAGACTGAACAACTGTGAGAGTAGAGTAGACTAAGATGACATGAGGACAAAATGCAACATGGCACGCTGCCTTGGATCCTGGAGCAGAGAAAGGGCCTTAGTGGAAAAAGGGGTAAACCTTAATAAAGTCTGGAGTGTAGTTAATAGTAATGTACCACTGCTGGTTTCCTAGTTTTGAGAACAGTGCCACGGTAATGTAAAATGGTTATAGTGGGGGAAGTTGGGTAAGAGATATATGTAAGCTCTCTACCATCTTTGTAACTTTTCTATACATATAAAATTATTCCAAAATAAAAAATTCATTTTTTTTTTTGGAAAAACAGGACATAGTTTCCAGCTTCATCCATGTCCCTGCAAAGGACATGAACCCATCCTTTTTTATGGCTGCATAGTATTCCATGGTGTATATGTGCCACATTTTCTTTATCCAGTCTATCATGGATAGGCATTTGGGTTGGTTCCAAGTCTTTGTTGTTGTGAATAGTGCTGCAGTAAACATACGTGTGCATGTGTCCTAATAGTAGAATGATTTATAATCCTTTGGGTGTATACCCAGTAATGGGATGGCTGGGTCAAATGGTATTTCTGGTTTAGATCCTTGAGGAATCGCCACACTGTCTTCCACAACTTTTACACTACCACCAACAGTGTAAAAGCTTTCCTATTTCTCCACATCCTCTCCAGCATCGGTTGTTTCCTGACCTTTTAACGATCACCATTCTAACTGGCATGAGATGGTATCTCATTGTAGTTTTGATTTGCATTTCTCTAATGACCAGTGATGATGAGCTTTTTTTCATGTTTGTTGGCCGCATAAATGACTTCTTTTGAGAAGTGTCTGTTCATATCCTTCACCCACTTTTGATGGGGTTGTTTTTTTCTTGTAAATTCG